>NC_041383.1:591682025-591817477 GCF_002162155.2 Triticum dicoccoides
TCTCGGCTTCTGCGCCGCCCCGCCGGTCCCCGCCGACCGCCGCCGCCTCCCGCGTCACCGGAGCCTCGCCGCCGGCGCGCCGTCACCGTCTCCGGGCGGATCCGGCGAGATCCGGCCCGGATCCGCCCGGGTGGATGAGATCCACCCATCCCTCTTTCCAAACGCGCCTGCGCCTGTCCCGGATCGCCTTGTCCTGCATCTCCCCGTCCACTTCTCGGAGGGTATATTTTCACTAAGTCCCGGAGCTCCCTGTTATTTTCATGTCATGTTCATCACATCATAACTTCTTGTGTGCTGCTCCGTTTTGTGCGTTTAATATATCAAAATGGTCATTGGGAGATGCTCTACATTTCATTCCATTGTGTCATGATTGTTTGAGATCATATTGACGCCCTAATAATCGTTGCAAGAGTACTATATGATGTTAACTGCTGTCTGTTAATAGAACTTGATGATTTGTTATTTTTGTTGCATTTTGTGTGTGCATCTTATGAGCTTGATGTCTACATGAGTTGTGAGCTACATCATGCCATATTTACAGAGGTGCAATCCATGTATTTTTGTGAGTCTTGTAGTGAGTGCATAAAGCTTGTGAAGTATGGTACTTGCTGTTACTGTTTTGCTAGGCTGAATCTGTTATATCATGATGCTATGTAAGCCTGCTGATACAAGTCATTATATGCATAATCTGGAGATGTTCACTAAGGATATTTTGTTATACATGTCATGCTATATCCATCCATGCCACTGGTTGAATTTATAGCCTGCTGTAGCATGTTGTTATCTTGCTCCAAAGTTGCTAAATAATATTGCTGTCAGCCTGTCAACATTAAGTTCAGTTTTGCCATGTGTTTTGCTAGTGATCCATGTACCCTATGAACTTGATCTTGCCGTGTATAGCTTTATAAACATGTATTCTTACTGTTGATTGCTTTGTCATGCCATGTATTGCTCTGTTGTGAGCGGTACAAGCTCACCAACATGCCTACTTATTGTTGTTCCTGCCATGTCTGAATCTGTCGTATCACTTGCCATGTTTGCATGGATGCCACCATCTTTTCTGTTAATCTTTGGAATTAGTTCAGCAAGGGAGATTTGTTCTTTGTATTTAGTAGTAGCATGCCATGCGTTTGTTTGCCATGTTAAGTTCCTGTAACATCCTATTTGATAGCTCTAAACATTGCAACCTGACGTTATTCCTGCTAAGTCTGTAAACTGTTATTATTGGCAATCTTGCCATGTGTTTTCGAGCATGATCAAGTGATTTATGGAGATAGCTCATGTTGGGGAACGTTGCAGAAAATTAAAATTTTTCCTACGGTTTCACCAAGATCCATCTATGAGTTCATCTAAGCAACGAGTCTAGGGAGAGAGTTTGCATCTACATACCACTTGTAGATCGCGTGCGGAAGCTTGCAAGGTGATGATGTAGTCGTACTCGACGTGATCCAAATCACCGATGACCAGCGCCGAACGGACGGCACCTCCGCGTTCAACACACGTACGGGACGGGAGACGTCTCCTCCTTCTTGATCCAGCAAGGGGGAAGGAGAGGTTGATGAAGATCCAGCAGCACGACGGCGTGGTGGTGGATGCAGGGCGTCACAGCAGCAGGGCTTCGCCGAGACTACGAGGGAGAGACGTAACGGGGGGAGGTGGAGGCGCCAGGGGCTGGTGTATGAAGTCCCTCCTCTCCCCCACTATATATAGGGGTGCCAGGGGGGGCGCCGGCCCTAGTAGATGAGATCTACTAAGGGGGGCGGCGGCCTAGGGGAGGTTTCCCTCCCCCCCAAGGCACCTAGGGGTGCCTTCCACCACTAGGACTCCTCCTAGGGGGAAACCCTAGGCGCATGGGCCTATAGGGGCTGGTGCCCTTGGCCCATGATGGCCAAGGCGCACCCCCTACAGCCCATGTGGCCCCCCGGGACAGGTGGCCCCACCCGGTGGACCCCCGGGACCCTTCCGGTGGTCCCGGTACAATACCGATAACCCCGAAACTTGTCCCGATGCCCGAAATAGCACTTCCTATATATAATTCTTTAACCATTCTGGAACTCCTCGTGACGTCCGGGATCTCATCTGGGACTCCGAACAACATTCGGGTTTCTGCATATCCATATCTTCATAACCCTAGCGTCACCGAACCTTAAGTGTGTAGACCCTACGGGTTCGGGAGACATGCAGACATGACCGAGACGCTCTCAGTCAATAACCATCAGCGGGATCTGGATACCCATGATGGCTCCCACATGCTCCTCGATGTTGTCATCGGATGAACCACTATGTCGAGGATTCGATCAAACCCTGTATGCAATTCCCTTTGTCAATCGGTACGTTACTTGCCCGAGACTCGATCGTCGGTATCCCAATACCTTGTTCAGTCTCGTTACCGGCAAGTCACTTTACTCGTACCGTAATGCATGATTCCGTGTCCAACACCTTGGTCGCATTGAGCTCAATATGATGATGCATTACCGAGTGGGCCCAGAGATACCTCTCCGTCATACGGAGTGACAAATCCCAGTCTCGATCCGTGTCAACCCAACAGCTACTTTCGGAGATACCTGTAATGCACCTTTATAGTCACCCAGTTACGTTGTGACGTTTGATACACCCAAGGCACTCTTACGGTATCCGGGAGTTACACGATCTCATGGTTGAAGGAAGAGATACTTGACACTTGCAAAGCTCTAGCAAAACGAACTACACGATCTTTTATGCTATGCTTAGGATTGGGTCTTGTCCATCACATCATTCTCCTAATGATGTGATCCCGTTATCAACGACATCCAATGTCCATAGTCAGGAAACCATGACTATCTGTTGATCACAACGAGCTGGTCAACTAGAGGCTTACCAGGGACATAGTGTGGTCTAAGTATTCACACGTGTATTACGATTTCCGGATAATACAGTTATAGCATGAATAAAAGACAATTATCATGAACAATGAAATATAATAATACTTTTATTATTGCCTCTAGGGCATATTTCCAACAGTCTCCCACTTGCACTAGAGTCACTAATCTAGTTACATTGTGATGAATCGAACACCCATAGAGTTCTGGTGTTGATCATGTTTTGCACGCGAGAGAGGTTTAGTCAGCGGATCTGCAACATTCAGATCCATGTGCACTTTGCAAATCTCTATGTCTCCATCTTGAACATTTTCACGGATGGAGTTGAAGCGACGCTTGATGTGCCTTGTCTTCTTGTGAAACCTGGGCTCCTTGGCAAGTGCAATAGCTCCAGTGTTGTCACAAAAGAGCTTGATCGGCCCCGACGCATTGGGTATGACTCCTAGGTCGGTGATGAACTCCTTCACCCATATTGCTTCATGTGCTGCCTCCAAGGCTGCCATGTACTCCGCTTCACATGTAGATCCCGCCACGACGCTCTGCTTGCAGCTGCACCAGCTTACTGCTCCACCATTCAACATATACACGTATCCGGTTTGTGACTTAGAGTCATCCAGATCTGAGTCGAAGCTAGCGTCGACGTAACCCTTTACGACGAGCTCTTCGTCTCCTCCATAAACGAGAAACATGTCCTTTGTCCTTTTCAGGTACTTTAGGATATTCTTGACCGCTGTCCAGTGTTCCTTGCCGGGATTACTTTGGTATCTTGCTACCAAACTTACGGCAAGGTTTACATCGGGTCTGGTACACAGCATGGCATACATAATAGATCCTATGGCTGAAGCATAGGGGATGACACTCATCTCTTCTTTATCTTTTGCCGTGGTCGGTGACTGAGCTGAGCTCAGTCTCATACCTTGTAACATAGGCAAGAACCCCTTCTTGGACTGATCCATTCTGAATCTCTTCAAAATCTTATCAAGATATGTACTTTGTGAAAGACCTATGAGGCGTCTCGATCTATCTCTATAGATCTTGATGCCTAATATATAAGCAGCTTCTCCAAGGTCCTTCATTGAAAAACACTTATTCAAGTAGGCCTTAATGCTGTCCAGAAATTCTATATTATTTCCCATCAGGAGTATGTCATCTACATATAATATGAGAAATGCTACAGAGCTCCCACTCACTTTCTTGTAAATGCAGGCTTCTCCATAAGTCTGCATAAACCCAAACGCTTTGATCATCTCATCAAAGCGAATGTTCCAACTCCGAGATGCTTGCACCAGTCCATAAATGGATCGCTGGAGCTTGCATACTTTGTTAGCGTTCTGAGGATCGACAAAACCTTCCGGCTGCATCATATACAGTTCTTCCTTAAGATGCCCGTTAAGGAATGCTGTTTTGACGTCCATCTGCCATATCTCATAATCATAGTATGCGGCAATTGCTAACATGATTCGGACAGACTTTAGCTTCGCTACGGGAGAGAATGTCTCGTCGTAGTCAATCCCTTGAACCTGTCGATAACCCTTAGCGACAAGTCGAGCTTTATAGATGGTAACATTACCATCCGCGTCCGTCTTCTTCTTAAAGATCCATTTGTTTTCTATCGCTCGCCGATCATCGGGCAAGTCTGTCAAAGTCCATACTTTGTTTTCATACATGGATTCTATCTCGGATTTCATGGCTTCAAGCCATTTGTTGGAATCCGGGCCCGCCATTGCTTCTTCATAGTTCGAAGGTTCATTGTTATCTAACAACATGATTTCCAGGACAGGGTTGCCGTACCACTCTGGTGCGGAATGTGTCCTTGTGGACCTACGAAGTTCAGCAGTAACTTGATTCGAAGTACCTTGATCATTATCATGGATTTCCTCTTCAGTTGGTGTGGGCATCACAGGAACGGTTTCCTGTGCTGCGTCACTATCCCGCTCAAGAGGTAGTACTTCATCGAGTTCTACTTTCCTCCCACTTACTTCTTTCGAGAGAAACTCTTTTTCCAAAAAGCATCCGTTCTTGGCAACAAAGATCTTGCCTTCGGATCTTAAGTAGAAGGTATACCCTACAGTTTCCTTAGGGTATCCTATGAATACGCATTTTTCCGACTTGGGTTCGAGCTTTTCAGGTTGAAGTTTCTTGACATAAGCTTCGCATCCCCAAACTTTTAGAAACGACAGCTTAGGTTTCTTTCCAAACCATAATTCATATGGTGTCGTCTCAACGGATTTAGACGGTGCCCTATTTAAAGTGAATGTAGCTGTCTCTAGAGCGTATCCCCAAAATGATAGCGGTAAATCGGTAAGAGACATCATAGACCGCACCATATCCAATAGAGTGCGATTACGACGTTCGGACACACCGTTTCGCTGAGGTGTTCCAGGCGGCGTGAGCTGTGAAACGATTCCACATTTCTTTAAGTGTGTACCAAATTCGTGACTTAAGTATTCTCCTCCACGATCTGATCGCAAGAATTTTATCTTTCGGTCACGTTGATTCTCCACCTCATTCTGAAATTCCTTGAACTTTTCAAAGGTCTCAGACTTGTGTTTCATTAAGTAGACATACCCATATCTACTCAAGTCATCTGTGAGAGTGAGAACATAACGATATCCTCCGCGAGCCTCAACGCTCATTGGACCGCACACATCGGTATGTATGATTTCCAACAAGTTGGTTTCTCGCTCCATTGTTCCGGAGAACGGAGTCTTGGTCATTTTGCCCAAGAGGCATGGTTCGCACGTGTCAAACGATTCATAATCAAGAGACTCTAAAAGTCCATCGGCATGGAGCTTCTTCATGCGCTTGACACCAATGTGACCAAGGCGGCAGTGCCACAAGTATGTGGGACTATCATTATCAACTTTAAATCTTTTGGCATCTACACTATGAACATGTGTAATATTACGCTCGAGATTCATTAAGAATAAACCATTGACCATCGGAGCATGACCATAAAACATATCTCTCATATAAATCGAACAACCATTATTCTCAGACTTAAATGAGTAGCCATCTCGTATTAAACGAGATCCTGATACAATGTTCATGCTCAAACTTGGCACTAAATAACAATTATTAAGGTTCAAAACTAATCTCGTAGGTAAATGTAGAGGCAGCGTGCCGACGGCGATCACATCGACTCTGGAACCATTCCCAATGCGCATCGTCACCTCGTCCTTTGCCAGGCTCCGTTTATTCCGCAGCTCCTGCTGTGAGTTACAAATATGAGCAACGGCACCGGTATCAAATACCCAGGAGTTACTACGATTACTGGTAAGGTACACATCAATCACATGTATATCAAATATACCTTTGGTGTTGCCGGCCTTCTTATCCGCTAAGTATTTGGGGCAGTTCCGCTTCCAGTGACCCTTCCC
Source organism: Triticum dicoccoides (assembly GCF_002162155.2). Lineage (NCBI taxonomy): Eukaryota > Viridiplantae > Streptophyta > Magnoliopsida > Poales > Poaceae > Triticum > Triticum dicoccoides. The sequence goes on from NC_041383.1 coordinate 591,688,264, forward strand.
CTTGCAATAAAAGCACTCAGTCTCAGGCTTGGGTCCATTCTTTGACTTCTTCCCGGTAACTGGCTTACCAGGCGCGGCAACATCTTTGCCGTCCTTCTTGAAGTTCTTCTTACCCTTGCCCTTCTTGAACTTAGTGGTCTTATTGACCATCAACACTTGATGTTCTTTCTTGATTTCAGCCTCTGCTGACTTCAGCATCGAGAACACTTCAGGAATGGTCTTTTCCATTCCCTGCATGTTGTAGTTCATCACAAAGCTCTTGTAGCTTGGTGGGAGTGACTGGAGGATTCTGTCAATGACCGCCTCATCTGGGAGGTTAATGTTCAGCTGGGTCATACGGTTGTGCAACCCAGACATCTTCAGGATGTGCTCACTGACAGAATTGTTTTCCTCCATCTTACAACTGTAGAACTTGTCGGAGACATCATATCTCTCGACCCGGGCATGAGCTTGAAAAACTAGTTTCAGCTCTTCGAACATCTCATATGCTCCGTGATGCTCAAAACGCTTTTGGAGCCCCGGTTCTAAGCTGTAAAGCATGCCGCACTGAACGAGGGAGTAATCATCAGCACGAGACTACCAAGCATTCATAATGTCTTGGTTCTCTGGGACGGGAGCGTCACCTAGCGGTCCTTCTAGGACATATTGTTTCCTGGCAGCTATGAGGATGATCCTCAGGTTCCGGACCCAGTCCGTATAGTTGCTGCCATCATCTTTCAGCTTGGTTTTCTCTAGGAACGTGTTGAAGTTCATGTTGACATTAGCGTTGGCCATTGATCTACAAGACATATTTGCAAAGGTTTTAGACTAAGTTCATGATAATAAAGTTCTAATCAAATTTTGAACTCCCACTTAGATTAGACATCCCTTTAGTCATCTAAGTGTTACACGATCCGAGTCGACTAGCCCGTGTCCGATCATCACGTGAGACGGACTAGCCATCGTCGGTGAACATTTTCATGTTGATCGTATCTTCCATACGACTCGTGTTCGACCTTTCGGTCTCCGTGTTCCGAGGCCATGTCTGCACATGCTAGGCTCGTCAAGTTAACCCTAAGTGTTTTCGCTGTGTAAAACTGTCTTACACCCGTTGTATGTGAACGTAAGAATCCATCACACCCGATCATCACGTGGTGCTTAGAAACGACGAACTGTAGCAACGGTGCACAGTTAGGGGAGAACACTTCTTGAAATTTTATAAGGGATCATCTTATTTACTACCGCCGTCCTAAGTAAACAAGATGCATAATACATAATAAACATCACATGCAATTATATAGTTGTGACATGATATGGCCAATATCATATAGCTCCATTGATCTTCATCTTCGGGGCTCCATGATCATCTTGTCACCGGCTTGACACCATGATCTCCATCGTCATGATCTCCATCATCGTGTCTTCATGAAGTTGTCACGCCAACGACTACTTCTACTTCTATGACTAACGTTTAGCAATAAAGTAAAGTAGTTTACATGACGTTATTCAATGACACACAGGTCATACAAAAAAATAATGACAACTCCTATGGCTCCTGCCGGTTGTCATACTCATCGACATGCAAGTCGTGAATCCTATTACAAAGAACATGATCTCATACATCACAATTCATCATTCATCACAACTTCTGGCCATATCACATCACATGATCAATCGCTGCAAAAACAAGTTAGACGTCCTCTAATTGTTGTTGCATCTTTTACGTGGCTGCAATTGGGTTCTAGCAAGAACGTTTTCTTACCTACGAATCACCACAACGTGATTTTGTCAACTTCTATTTACCCTTCATAAGGGCCCTGTTCATCGATTCCGCTCCAACTAAGGTGGGAGAGACAGACACCCGCCAGCCACCTTATGCAACTTGTGCATGTCAGTCGGTGGAACCGGTCTCACGTAAGTGTACGTGTAAGGTTGGTCCGGGCCGCTTCATCCCACAATACCGTTGAGCAAGAAAAGACTAGTAGAGGCAAGTAAGATGACAAAATCCACGCCCATAACAAAGTTGTGTTCTACTCGTGCAAAGAGAACTACGCATAGACCTAGCTCATGATGCCACTGTTGGGGAACGTTGCAGAAAATTAAAATTTTTCCTACGGTTTCACCAAGATCCATCTATGAGTTCATCTAAGCAACGAGTCTAGGGAGAGAGTTTGCATCTACATACCACTTGTAGATCGCGTGCGGAAGCTTGCAAGGTGATGATGTAGTCGTACTCGACGTGATCCAAATCACCGATGACCAGCGCCGAACGGACGGCACCTCCGCGTTCAACACACGTACGGAACAGCCACGTCTCCTCTTCTTGATCCAGCAAGGGAGGGAGGAGAGGTTGAGGGAGATGGCACCAGCAGCAGCACGACGGCGTGGTGTTGATGGAGCTGCAGTACTCCGGCAGAGCTTCGCTAAGCACTATGGAGGTTGAGGAGGTGTTGGGGAGGGAGAAGGAGGCAACCAAAGGCCGAGGCGTTCAGGTATGAAGTCCCTCCTCTCCCCCCACTATATATAGGAGGGCCAAGGGGGGTGGCCGGCCCTAGGAGATCCAATCTCCTAGGGGGTGCGGCGGCCAAGGGGGTTTCCCTCCCCCCCAAGGCACCTAGGAGGTGCCTTACCCTCCTAGGACTCTTCCCCTTCTAAACCCTAGGCGCATGGGCCTATGTGGGGCTGGTGCCCTTGGCCCATTAGGCCAAGGCGCACCCCCTTACAGCCCATGTGGCCCCCCGGGACAGGTGGACCCACCCGGTGGACCCCCGGGACCCTTCCGGTGGTCCCAGTACAATACCGATAACCCCGAAACTTGTCCCGATGCCCGAAACAGGACTTCCCATATATAAATCTTTATCTCCGGACCATTCCGGAACTCCTCGTGACGTCCGGGATCTCATCCGGGACTCCGAACAACATTCGGGTTACTGCATATACATATCCCTACAACCCTAGCGTAACTGAACCTTAAGTGTGTAGACCCTACGGGTTCGAGAGACAAGCAGACATGACCGAGACGACTCTCCGGTCAATAACCAACAGCGGGATCTGGATACCCATGTTGGCTCCCACATGCTCCACGATGATCTCATCGGATGAACCACGATGTCGAGGATTCAATCAACCCCGTACGCTATTCCCTTTGTCTATCGATATGTTACTTGCCCGAGATTCGATCGTCGGTATCCCAATACCTCGTTCAATCTCGTTACCGGCAAGTCACTTTACTCGTACCGTAATGCATGATCCCTTGACCAGACACTTGGTCACTCTGAGCTCATTATGATGATGCATTACCGAGTGGGCCCAGTGATACCTCTCCGTCATACGGAGTGACAAATCCCAGTCTTGATCCATGTCACCCAACAGACACTTTCGGAGATACCCGTAGTGTACCTTTATAGTCACCCAGTTACGTTGTGACGTTTGGCATACCCAAAGCACTCCTACGGTATCCGGGAGTTACACGATCTCATGGTCTAAGGAAAAGATACTTTGACATTGCAAAACTCTAGCAAACGAACTATACGATCTTGTGCTATGTTTAGGATTGGGTCTCGTCCATCACATCATTCTCCCAATGATGTGATCTCGTTATCAATGACATCCAGTGTCCATAGTCAGGAAACCATGACTATCTGTTGATCAACGAGCTAGTCAACTAGAGGCTCACTAGGGACATGTTGGTGTCTGTTATTCACACATGCATTACGATTTCCGGATAACACAATTATAGCATGAATAAAGACAATTATCATGAACAAGGAAATATAATAATAATGCTTTTATTATTGCCTCTAGGGCATATTTCCAACAGAGATTGTGCAACTCCCGGATACCGTAGGAGTGCTTTGGGTGTGCCAAACGTCACAACGTAACTGGGTGGCTATAAATGTACACTACGGGTATCTCTGAAAGTGTCTGTTGGGTTGGCACGAATCGAGATTGGGATTTTGTCACTCCGTGTAAACGGAGAGGTATCTCTGGGCCCACTCGGTAGGACATCATCATAATGTGCACAATGTGACCAAGGGGTTGATCACGGGATGATGTGTTACGGAACGAGTAAAGAGACTTGCCGGTAACGAGATTGAACAAGGTATCGGTATACCGACGATCGAATCTCGGGCAAGTACCATACCGCTAGACAAAGGGAATTGTATACGGGATTGATTGAGTCCTTGACATCGTGGTTCATCCGATGAGATCATCGTGGAACATGTGGGAGCCAACATGGGTATCCAGATCCCGCTGTTGGTTATTGACCGGAGAACATCTCGGTCATGACTACATGTCTCCCGAACCCGTAGGGTCTACACACTTAAGGTTCGATGACGCTAGGGTTATAAAGGAAGTTTGTATGTGGTTACCGAATGTTGTTTGGAGTCCCGGATGAGATCCCGGACGTCACGAGGAGTTCCGGAATGGTTCGGAGGTAAAGATTTATATATAGGAAGTCCTGTTTCGGCCATCGGGACAAGTTTCGGGGTCATCGGTATTGTACCGGGACCACCGGAAGGGTCCCGGGGGCCCACCGGGTGGGGCCACCTGCCCCGGGGGGCCACATGGGCTGTAGGGGGTGCGCCTTGGCCTACATGGGCCAAGGGCACCAGCCCCTAGAGGCCCATGCGCCAAGATAAAGGAAAAAGGGGAGAGTCCTAAAGGGGGAAGGCACCTCCGAGGTGCCTTGGGGAGGATGGACTCCTCCCCCCTCCTTAGCCGCACCCCTTCCTTGGAGGAGGGGGAAAGGCTGCGCCTCCCCCCTCTCCCCTGCCCCTATATATAGTGGAGGGGAGGGAGGGCATCCACACCTGAGCCTTTGGCGCCTCCCTCCCTCCCGTGACACCTCCTCCTCTCCCGTAGGTGCTTGGCGAAGCCCTGCAGGATTGCCACGCTCCTCCATCACCACCACGCCGTTGTGCTGCTGCTGGATGGAGTCTTCCTCAACCTCTCCCTCTCTCCTTGCTGGATCAAGGCGTGGGAGACGTCACCGGGCTGTACGTGTGTTGAACGCGGAGGTGCCGTCCGTTCGGCACTTGATCATCGGTGATCTGAATCACGACGAGTACGACTCCATCAACCCCGTTCACTTGAACGCTTCCGCTTAGCGATCTACAAGGGTATGTAGATGCACTCCCCTTTCTACTCGTTGCTGGTCTCTCCATAGATAGATCTTGGTGTTACGTAGGAAAATTTTGAATTTCTGCTACGTTCCCCAACACGATCATCACGTGAGACGGACTAGTCATCGTCGGTGAACATTCTCATGTTGATCGTATCTTCCATACGACTCGTGTTCGACCTTTCGGTCTCCGTGTTCCGAGGCCATGTCTGCACATGCTAGGCTCGTCAAGTTAACCCTAAGTGTTTTCGCTGTGTAAAACTGTCTTACACCCGTTGTATGTGAACGTAAGAATCCATCACACCCGATCATCACGTGGTGCTTAGAAGCGACGAACTGTAGCAACGGTGCACAGTTAGGGGAGAACACTTCTTGAAATTTTATAAGGGATCATCTTATTTACTACCGTCGTCCTAAGTAAACAAGATGCATAATACATAATAAACATCACATGCAATTATATAGTTGTGACATGATATGGCCAATATCATATAGCTCCATTGATCTTCATCTTCGGGGCTCCATGATCATCTTGTCACCGGCTTGACACCATGATCTCTATCATCATGATCTCCATCATCGTGTCTTCATGAAGTTGTCACGCCAACGACTACTTCTACTTCTATGACTAACGTTTAGCAATAAAGTAAAGTAGTTTACATGACGTTATTCAATGACACGCAGGTCATACAAAAAAATAAAGACAACTCCTATGGCTCCTGCCGGTTGTCATACTCATCGACATGCAAGTCGTGAATCCTATTACAAAGAACATGATCTCATACATCACGAATCATCATTCATCACAACTTCTGGCCATATCACATCACATGATCAATCGCTGCAAAAACAAGTTAGACGTCCTCTAATTGTTGTTGCATCTTTTACGTGGCTGCAATTGGGTTCTAGCAAGAACGTTTTCTTACCTACGAATCACCACAACGTGATTTTGTCAACTTCTATTTACCCTTCATAAGGGCCCTGTTCATCGATTCCGCTCCAACTAAGGTGGGAGAGACAGACACCCGCCAGCCACCTTATGCAACTAGTGCATGTCAGTCGGTGGAACCGGTCTCACGTAAGCGTACGTGTAAGGTTGGTCCGGGCCGCTTCATCCCACAATACCGTTGAGCAAGAAAAGACTAGTAGAGGCAAGTAAGATGACAAAATCCACGCCCACAACAAAATTGTGTTCTACTCGTGCAAAGAGAACTACGCATAGACCTAGCTCATGATGCCACTGTTGGGGAACGTTGCAGAAAATTAAAAATTTTCCTACGGTTTCACCAAGATCCATCTATGAGTTCATCTAAGCAACGAGTCAAGAGAGAGAGAGAGTTTGCATCTACATACCACTTGTAGATCGCGTGCGGAAGCTTGCAAGGTGATGATGTAGTCGTACTCGACGTGATCCAAATCACCGATGACCAGCGCCGAACGGACGGCACCTCCGCGTTCAACACACGTACGGGACGGGAGACGTCTCCTCCTTCTTGATCCAGCAAGGGGGAAGGAGAGGTTGATGAAGATCCAGCAGCACGACGGCGTGGTGGTGGATGCAGGGCGTCACAGCAGCAGGGCTTCGCCGAGACTACGAGGGAGAGACGTAACGGGGGGAGATGGAGGCGCCAGGGGCTGGTGTGTGAAGTCCCTCCTCTCCCCCACTATATATAGGGGTGCCAGGGGGGGCGCCGGCCCTAGTAGATGAGATCTACTAGGGGGGGCGGCGGCCTAGGGGAGGTTTCCCTCCCCCCCAAGGCACCTAGGGGTGCCTTCCACCACTAGGACTCCTCCTAGGGGGAAACCCTAGGCGCATGGGCCTATAGGGGCTGGTGCCCTTGGCCCATGATGGCCAAGGCGCACCCCCTACAGCCCATGTGGCCCCCCGGGACAGGTGGCCCCACCCGGTGGACCCCCGGGACCCTTCCGGTGGTCCCGGTACAATACCAATAACCCCGAAACTTGTCCCGATGCCCGAAATAGCACTTCCTATATATAATTCTTTACCTCCGGACCATTCCGGAACTCCTCGTGACGTCCGGGATCTCATCCGGGACTCCGAACAACATTCTGGTTTCTGCATATCCATATCTTCATAACCCTAGCGTCACCGAACCTTAAGTGTGTAGACCCTACGGGTTCGGGAGACATGCAGACATGACCGAGACGCTCTCAGTCAATAACCATCAGCGGGATCTGGATACCCATGATGGCTCCCACATGCTCCTCGATGTTGTCATCGGATGAACCACGATGTCGAGGATTCGATCAAACCCTGTATGCAATTCCCTTTGTCAATCGGTACGTTACTTGCCCGAGACTCGATCGTCGGTATCCCAATACCTTGTTCAGTCTCGTTACCGGCAAGTCACTTTACTCGTACCGTAATGCATGATCCCGTGTCCAACACCTTGGTCACATTGAGCTCAATATGATGATGCATTACCGAGTGGGCCCAGAGATACCTCTCCGTCATACGGAGTGATAAATCCCAGTCTCGATCCGTGTCAACCCAACAGCTACTTTCGGAGATACCTGTAATGCACCTTTATAGTCACCCAGTTACGTTGTGACGTTTGATACACCCAAGGCACTCTTACGGTATCCGGGAGTTACACGATCTCATGGTCGAAGGAAGAGATACTTGACACTTGCAAAGCTCTAGCAAAACGAACTACACGATCTTTTATGCTATGCTTAGGATTGGGTCTTGTCCATCACATCATTCTCCTAATGATGTGATCCCGTTATCAACGACATCCAATGTCCATAGTCAGGAAACCATGACTATCTGTTGATCACAACGAGCTGGTCAACTAGAGGCTTACCAGGGACATAGTGTGGTCTAAGTATTCACACGTGTATTACGATTTCCGGATAATACAGTTATAGCATGAATAAAAGACAATTATCATGAACAATGAAATATAATAATACTTTTATTATTGCCTCTAGGGCATATTTCCAACAGCTCAGTGTTAATGTTTTATCATGCTTTACCTTTACATCATGTCCATGTATTTTATTTTCAAGTTGAGCTGCTGTAGCATGTTGTTTAGAGGTTTGCAAGATGCCTAGTTGCTGTTTTGGACAGCTTGTCCTTTAAACTTGTATGGTGTGTATGTGTTGAACCGTTGCTCCGTTTTGAGTGTGCTCTATATGAAACTTGGTTAGTTTTGCATGTAGTTTTATATTACCTTGTTGCATCCATGTTTGAGGTGTGTGCTTGATGTTTGAATGCTTTTTGCACCAATGCCATGGTTAACTTGTTTTGCTCATATCTTCTAGGCCGTAGCTCCGAATTAAATGAACTTTATATGTAACTTGACTAGAATTTCGTGTAGATCATCTTTGTGCATCTTAACTTTCTGTTTTACAACTTGATCATAAGGTTTATTCAGATCTGGACCTATTTCGAAATTTGCATATGAGGACTTACCGGAATTGTTATATGTTGTTCCCTACCTCATTTAAACTTGCCTTGATGTGTTGCTCTTGATTGCATCATCTCTTGCCATGAGTAGCTTCATGTAGTCTTGTCTTGCATCAGACTTGGTTGAGCATCATGTCTTGTATATGTGTGGTATGTTTACCATTTTGTGTGCTTCTTCTCGATAGTTCCCGTTTCATTGCGATCGCGAGGATTCATTCGTCTACGCTCGGTTCGTCTTCGTGGCTTCATCTTCTTCATGGACTCGTTCTTCTTCCTTGCGGGATTTCAGGCAAGATTACCGTCACCCTGGATCTCACTACTATCATTGCTATGCTAGTTACTTCGTTCTATCACTATTCTGCGCTACCTATCACTTGCTCTTCAAGCCTCCCAAATTGCCATGTCAGCATCTAACCTTTTGCACCCTTCCTAGCAAACCATTGCTTGGCTATGTTACCGCTTTGCTTAGCCCCTCTTATAGCGTTGGTAGATGCAGGCGAAGTTAAAGATTGCTCCATGACGGACAGGATTATGTTGGGATATCACAATATCTCTTATTTAATTAATGCATCTATATACTTGGTAAAGGGTGGAAGACTCGGCCTTATGCCTGGTGTTTTGTTCCACTCTTGCCACCCCTAGTTTCCGTCATACCGGTGCTATGTTCCTTGATTTTGCGTTCCTTACATGGTTGGGTTATTTATGGGACCCCCTTGATAGTTTGCTTTGAATAAAACTCCTCCAGCAAGGCCCAACCTTAGTTTTAACATTTGCCACCTAAGCCTTTTTCCCTTGGGTTCTGCAGACTCAAGGGTCATCTTTATTTTATCCCTAGGCCAGTGCTCGTCGTTAGTATTGGTCCAACTTGTCAGCCGTCGGTGGTCACCAGGGGCAACTCTGGTCTGTCCTACCGGAAGTTTGGACAATCCGGTGTGCCCTGAGAACGAGATATGTGCAGCTCCTATCAGGATTTGTCGGCACATTCGGGTGGCTTTGCTGGTCTTGTTTTACCATTGTCAAAATGTCTTGTAACCGGGATTCCGAGTCTGATCGGGTCTTCCTGGGAGAAGGAATATCCTTCGTTGACCGTGAGAGCTTATGATGGGCTAAGTTGGGACACCCCTGCAGGGTTTAAACTTTTGAGAGCCATGCCCGCGGTTATGCGGCAGATGGGAATTTGTTAATATCTAGTTGTAGAGAACTTGACACCAGATTCAAACTAAAACGCATCAACCGCGTGTGTAGCCGTGATGGTCTCTTTTCGGTGGAGTCCGGGAAGTGAACACGGTTTTGGGTTATGTTTGATGTAAGTAGGAGTTCAGGATCACTTCTTGATCATTGCTAGCTTCACGACCATTCCGTTTGCTTCTCTTCTCGCTCTTATTTGCGTATGTTAGCCACCATATCATGCTTAGTCGCTGCTGCAACCTCACCACTTTACCCCTTCCTTTCCCTTTAAGCTTTGCTAGTCTTGATACCGATGGTAATGGGATTGCTGAGTCCTCGTGGGTCATAGATTACTACAACAACAGTTGCAGGTACAAGTTATGCGATGATCTTGATGCGAGAGCGATGTTTTCTTGTTTTGGAGTTCTTCTTCTGCTTCTTCTTCGATCAGGGGATAGGTTCCAGGTCGGTAGCCTGGGCTAGCAGGGTGGATGCGTTTGAGTTTCTGTTTGTGTTTCATCCGTAGTCGGATGGTGCTCTTATGTAAGATGATGTTGTATTCGTGTGGCATTATATGCCTTATGTATGTATCCCTATCTATTATGTAATGTTGATGTAATGATATCCACCTTGCAAAAGCGTATTCAAGATGCGCTTCTATCCTTTGTGGGACCTTCGAGTTCCTTTAGGATAGGGTCGCATCTTGGGCGTGACACAGGGGCTCCTCGTCATCATCGCTGTGCAGCCCCTTGTCCTTGTTTTCGGAATTTATCTTGCTGGCCTGTTTGAACACCCATCAATCCCTGTTAGTGTGGTTGGCTGGCTTGTCAGGGGTGCCGTGAATTTGGCACGAGCGGTCAAGTATGCGGTCCAGACTGGACGATCCCAGATTGTTTCTTTTGAACGACTTTTTCCATTGACCGGATTTTGAGTCATTGAATCCAGCGTTGACTGTCGTGTCTCCGGTGTTGTTGCCATTGTTCTGACGCTTATGTCTGTTGCACCGTGGCTTGCCATTACTGTCGCGGACATCTGAAGTGCCGGAGTTTCTTGGTGTGGTGCTACTGCGAGCCAGCCAACTGTCCTCGCCCGCGCAAAAGCGGGTCATGAGTGTCGTGAGGGCTGCCATGGACTTCGGTTTTTCTTGGCCGAGATGTCGGGCGAGCCACTCATCGTGGATATTATGCTTAAAGGCCGCCAAGGCTTCGGCGTCCGGACAGTCGACAATTTGGATCTTTTTAGTTAGGAACCGAGTCCAGAATTTCCTGGCTGACTCTCCGGGCTGTTGGGTATTGTGGCTCAAGTCATCAGCATCCGGTGGTCGCACATAAGTGCCTTAGAAGTTGTCGAGGAATGCGTCCTCCAGGTTTTCCCAACTGCCGATGGAATTTGCCGGCAGGCTATAAAGCCAGTGTCGGGCCGGTCCTTTGAGTTTTAGGGGAAGATACTTGATGGTGTGTAGGTCATCACCGCGGGCCATGTGAATGTGGAGAAGGAAATCTTCGATCCATACCACGGGGTCTGTTGTGCCATCATATGATTTGATGTTTACGGGGTTAAACACTTCTGGGAATTCGTGATCCATTACTTCATCAGTGAAGCAGAGGGGGTGTGCGGAGCCTCTGTGCCGGGCTATGTCGCTACGCAGTGCGACTAAGTCTGGCCGGTTATGTTCGCCCCGGCCGGACTTGCTGTTAGTGTATCCGACATGACGGTCCTTGTCAAGTGCTGGGGCGTGCCCCCGTGGTATATAGATCGATCTTGGTTGTCCTGCTTTGTTTTCCAATATATCTCGCAGGTCCTGCATATTGCCCCGGACCGTAGTGAATTGGCGTGGGGGTGCGAGCTAGTATTCGGGCTAATATGCCGTTTTATCTCGACCACGAGGTGGCCGGTCAGCCTCGTCCCGTGCTGGAATTTTAGGCTCTACAGCCTCATCCTCGAGTTGAGGTAGCAACTTGTGCTTTGGGTAACCTTTGGTGGGGCGCTCGAGTTCGTATTCCTCAGCCGCCAGGACCTCGGTCCATCCGTCTGTGAGCAGATCTTGATCAGCTTGGAGCTGCTGCTGCTTCTTTTTCAGGTTTCTTGCAATGGCTATAAGCCGGTGCTTGAAGCGCTCCTCCTCCATGGGATCCTCAGGCACGCCTAATTCATCGTCGCCGAGGCTCACCTCGTCTTCGGAGGGAGGCATATAGTTCTCATCCTCCAAGTATCCGTCCAACGCTTGTTCATCTGGGCTAACCTACCCGTATTCCTGTTCGGCCTGCTCGAAGGTAGGCTGATCGGGATTGTATTCCTCTTCGGCACCGTCCGGATTGTTTTCGTCTCTTGTGCCGGTATTGCTGTGGCGGAGCTTAGAGCGGTGCCGATGACACCCATGCTTTGATTGCTTCCCTAAGGGATTATCCTTTATTGCCTCATCGCCAGTGTTTTCTTTGGGAGTATCCACCATATATATATATCATATGAGGAGGTGGCTGTCCAGCGCCCTGTGGGCGGTGGTTCCTGTTCTTCTCCTGCATCGTCGTCCATACCATCGATGTCCTCAGAGTCGAAGTCAAGCACGTCGGTCAAATCATCGACAGTGGCGATGAAGTGGGTGGTGGGTGGGTAACGCATTTCTTGGTCGCCTGCTTCCCACTCGAGCCGGACATAGTTCGGCCAAGAGTCTCCTAACAAAGAGAGAGACCTTAATGAATTCAGCACGTCGCCAAAGGGGGAGTGCTGAAAGATATCCGCAGTGGTGAACTCCATTACTGGAGCCCAATCAGATACGATGGGCCCGGGCGCGCGTGGTTCGGAACCCACATCCGGACACAAGTCCGGGGGGTCCGGTGACACTGATTTCTTTAACGGTGGAATCTGTGTTCGGCTCTACCGTCGAAGAGTATGCGGCCTCCATGGCGGGGTCCATCCACCCGTCCTCGGACGACGCGATCTGCCCCGGATTTAGGTCCGGAGCTGCTGCAGGTGCGATATCCCGAATACTGTCTGACAACAGATCTAAGTCGTGCTTGTCGTGATTGTTCGACTCTCCTGACGTAGGCCCGAATCCATCGAAGATCAAGTCTCCGCGGATATCGGTCGTGTAATTCAAGTTTCCGAACCTGACCTGATGGCCAGGGGCATAGCTGTCGATCTGCTCCAAATTGCCAAGAGAGTTGGCCCGCAGTGCGAAGCCGCCGAACATGAAGATCTGTACGGGGAGAAAAGTCTCACACTGGACCGCGTCATTGTTGATGATTGAAGAAGCCATCGAGCCTTATAGCGACGACACAGAGGAACTCTAAATGAAAGCACCAATGTCGGTGTCAAAACCGGCGGATCTCGGGTAGGGGGTCCCTAACTGTGCGTCTAGGCTAATGGTAACAGGAGGCAGGGGACACGATGTTTTACCCAGGTTCGGGCCCTCTCGATGGAGGTAATACCCTACTTCCTGCTTGATTGATCTTGATGATATGAGTATTACAAGAGTTGATATACCACGAGATCGTAGAGGCTAAACCCTAGGAGCTAGCCTATGATTATGATTGTTGTTGTCCTACGGACTAAACCCTCCGGTTTATATAGACATCGGATAAGGCTAGGGTTACATAGAGCTGGTTTACAGAGAAGGAGATCTAACATCCGAATTGCCAAGCTTGCCTTCCACGCAAAGGAGAGTCCCATCCGAACACGGGACGAAGTCTTAAATCTTGTATCTTCATAGTCCAACAGTCCGGCCAAAGTATATAGTCCGGCTGTCCGGATACCCCCTTATCCAAGACTCCCTCAGACGATGCGGAGCCGGGAAGATGCGGCAGTGGATGCCCACGCGGAGAGGAATACGCGTCAACTTCTTTTTTTAGGGGACGCGTCAACTTAGTAGGCCCACAAGTGTGTGGCAGAGAACTTATAGCCCATTTCCGATTTGTAAGAATGTATAGCCCATTTTTGAATTCTAATAGAATTTACTACAACCCATTTACAGTTTGTTAAAAGTACAACCCATTTTCTAGCTAGGACAACGATTAATAATTTCAACCAACTGTTCAACACAGAATTCAATAAAATCTCCCACATTTTGATGGGATCCAAAATATTTTTATCCTGAAATTTCTAGTCAGATTAAATATAAATTTGTATTACGTAAAACTCCAACGAAACATTGCGCGTGCAACAATTAAAAATTAAGATTTTCAAAATCCATAAATAATATTTTAGAAACTAATTTCGTGTTTGGTGCATTTTTTATAGTTACTGCCCAGTTTTTATAATTACACCCGATTTATTATTTTTTAAAGCCCATTTTCCTGTTAAGCCTAATGCATCCCTCCTAGGAAAGATTTGCAGCCCAGCGGGGCGGAGAATAACAAGTTGGCCTTGCGTGGGTATTCCTAAAAAAAAGTATAGCTGGGCTAGCCATTTTCATCTTGAAAAAAATTAATATCTGGGCTGGATATCTGGCCTGGGCTAGACGGGCCACAACCCGCCCAGTTAATACCCTGCTCTCCTCTGAACAACAACGAAAACATCGCCAAGAAAAGCTCTGCAGTGCTCACACCTCAAAAACACAAATACTACTCAAGTTGCTTGGTCCCAGCTGTCGGCCGCACCTTGTGCAATTCTGTCGTTTATATTGACTACATAGGTTGACAATGGTGTGGGACCATGGTGTCAGGAAACCAGGAGGAAGCAAAAAAATAGTTGTACATAATAAGGAGGCACTTGCGTACGTACGGCTATGGCCCTAGTGGGTCCCTACTGTCATCCAGTCAAAATAAAGTCATCTCCTGAATCCTCATGTTCGTTGACCATGTTAACAATGCTTGGTGCCATGGCGAGCGCAACAACTCGAAGGACGACGGAGAGGGCCTTGCGGGCCCTACGGATGGTCTGATACAGCGCCGCTGCTCATTCAGGAAGCCAGGATCATCGAACACCTATGATCACCTTGTAGAGACTGAGACGACATGAAACGGTAAGGCCGCGCTTGGGAGCTCTGGTTTATTTCACACCTGTATTAACATACAAGTGTAATTTACTTGTCATTGGAAACAACACGTAAAATACAGGCATAATGAATCCGAGGGCCCGAGGTCTGTAAGTAAAACCGACGGGTTACGTGTGTAATTTGAGAGACCAGTGTATATTTTACTAGTCGAAATCGACCAACCAAGCACTTCACCCGAGACCATCTGCTTTTATTTACAAGCGTCAGTTTTACAAGCGGTTTTGGTTGGAAAACGACGATCCAATCACGGCCTAAGATGATGAGTTGGTCGGAAGATCATATGGTTTCACGTCTAACCTACCCGACTTGTCGTATAGGCTATGAATGAAACATAAGACGATAAACTTCTTAAGCACGGAAACAACTAAAGGGGATGATCTTCTTAACAAGCAAATCACTGGCATTAGATCAACATGCAAAACAATATGAAGCATTATTCTCAGGAGGCATGGTGAACAGCTCGTGATGCCGCATGCCACAACATTCCAAGCTCAACTTTGCAATCAAACACAAGGTCTGGCATTACATAGACAATATTTAGAACAAACTCTTAACACAGGAATATCTCAGCAGAGTAACTATTTACTTCTAAACTGAACACATGAATAGGAAAAAATGATCGACGCTGCTCATAGCGAAGGGCGTCCCACTCAAAAATATCAAATGCATGTCTTCTGGCTAACATCAATGAGCAAATTTTGATAAGGTTTTCCAATTCCAATATATTAAATTAACGTCTTCTTGCTAACATCAATGATTAAACTTTGACAAGATTTTCCCATTCAAAATATGTAATGCCTATGATCATGGAGTCCTGTCGTGGCTTCTTGTACTTGTTTGGGCACTTTTTGCCTAGTGCACTCCACGTGTTGTAGAGTTTCCTATGCTCTCTGCAGACTAGTCATGTCACCAGCATCTACTAATACTCTGTAAAGCTTCTCAGTCATTCCTTCTGTAATGTAGCACAAACAGTGACTGCTTCTTTCTGCAAAGTGGAACGACAAACTGGACCCAATAATGCAGCAGTTTGCCCTGGACACATTGGCTCCTTTTGTGTAGTTCAACTAAAATCAAAGTCGAAATAAAACCGAGCTTTAATTTTGATATCCCTGTAAGCAACAATAGGTATAAGGGAAACAATTATTGAGAAATAATGGTTGATGAATTGTACTCACAGAAGAAAAGCATCTACTGATCTACCTTATCTTAATGGGAAACAAAGCAGGAGAGTAGCAATTCTCCATCAGTGTAATTCATTCATATTGACTGGGACATTATCTTAACAATGCCTTGTTTCAACTTTTATAAAGAACGACAAAGCAGAAAAGTACCATTCCTAAAACAATGCGACTGATTCATTTTAACAGAGACATTATCTTAACAATACCTTGGTTAAACATGTAGAAAGAACTACAAAGCAGGATAGTACCATTCCTAAAACAATGTGACTGATTCGTTTTAACAGAGGCAAGAAAGGAATCAATTACTAGCCAATAAAGGAGGATGAAACATGCGGCCACAAAAATGGTAATCCCGCCAATCCCTAACAGGTGTTGTAGTTTTGAACTAAGATTTAGTAGTTAATTAATTCTGAGAGTGGCATTGCTTAATTTACCAGCGGCATTAGATTAACAAAAAGCACAAACAGTTCCAGGGGAGAGTGGGCGCAACAACAACATGTGCTTCCATCTAGTTATAAAGGGAGTGATGCAGAGTTTTGTTGTAACAAAGAAACAAGCATCATGTCTGGGTTGGAACAATTTTTTCTCACTTAATGGTAAAAGACAATAGTTCAATAGCTTCGATTCAACATTTATCCAAAACAGTACCAATACAAGTATCTCAAAGCACACTGCAGCATCATGTGGATGAAAGTCGGTACTGACCTTTCTTGACCAAGATTTGAAACAGCTCGAGAGGAAGACTAGACACATATCCCAACACACATATGAAATCTCGATCTCCTTTTGTGCAGTTCCACCAAAATTAAGCAAAGTCGCCTGTGTGACATTCAAGTTGAACTACACAAAACACTCTTAAAACATAAGTGTTTCGCATAGCGAAGCACAATGTCGCAATAGCAACAAGTTGAATAGATATCCCTGTTTAAACAGAGGCAAAAATGAATCAATTACTGGCTAATAAAGGAGGATGAAACATGCGGCCACAAAAATGGTAATCCCGCCAATCCCTAACAAGTGTTGCAGTTTTGAAATAAGATTCAGTAGTTAATTCTGAGAGTAGCATTGCTTAATTTTACCAGCAGCATTAGATTAACGAAAAGCATAAATAGTTCTAGGGGAGAGTGGGCGCAACAACAATATGTGCTTCCATCTACTTATAAAGGGGGTGATGCTGAATTTGTTGTAACAAAGCAACAAGCATCATGTCTGGGTTGGCCCCATTTTTGTTCACTATTTAATGTGAAAAGAGAGCAATACAATAGCTTCAATTCAACATTTATTTAAAACGGTACCAAAACAAGTAGCACAACATCTCAAAGCACACTACACATCATGTGGATGAGACTAAGATTTGAAACAACTCGCCACGAAGAATGGAAACAAATCTCATCTCCTTTTGTGCAGTTCCACCAAAATTAAGAAGAGTCACCAGTGTGATATTCAAGTTGAACTGCACAAAACACTCTTAAAACATAAGTGTTTCGCGTAGCAAAGCAAAATGTCGCAATAGCAACAAGTTGAATAGATACCCCTGTTTTAACAAAGGCAAAAAAGGAAACAATTACTTGCCGATAAAGGCGGATGAAACAAACGACGACAAAAAGAAGCATCTAACTTATCTTGATGGAAAACAAAGTAGGATAGTAGCATTTCTAAAACGGTTGCAATGATTCATATTAACAGAGACATTATCTTAGAACAACAATCGTTAAAAAATGTAATTTACTTTTAACAGTGGCATTGCTTCAATTTTCCGGCGGCATTCTTAGATTAACAACATCAAAATAGTTGTATGGGACATGGGACATGTGACATGCCAGCACTATGTGCGTCCACGCATATAAATGGGTGATGCAGAGTATGTAGACAAGCAACATATCTGCGTTGGTCCCATATTTGTTCTCTTCAACCTTTTTCCTATCTGAGGGCAGCAAATCTAGTCCTGCACAAACTACCCGACCCCCCAGTTTCGGGTTACCCCCTTTTTCCCTTTTCGACCAACAAAGCGGCTGGATAGCCAGTATATACTACTTTCCCTCCCTCCTTTCCTCATTGAACCATGTCCTAGATTCATGCTCCAGCCCACCACACCCTTCTTTCCTCTTTGAACCAAGACCTAGATTCGACTACAGATCGAAAAAGATCCCCATGCAGCTAGAGCAACGACGGTTTCAAAGAAACTTATAGCGCAGGGTTGTCGGGATGTGGCAAGGCGTGCGGCGGGAGGCCGGGTCCGCCCACACTATGTACGGTAGCGAGTAAGAAGGGGTCGGTGGCCCTTCTGCATAGGCGCTAGGTGAAAGAGAACAACACAGCCGGCAGTGGATTTCCTCCCTCGCCGAAGGCGATAGAGTGAATGCTGCACCTCCTCCCCTTCCCGATGCGACGGGATCCAGACGCCTCCTTCACCAGCTGTGAGGGGGGAGGGAGAGACAAGAGGCCAATGATACGTCTCCAACGTATCTATAATTTATGAAGCATTCATGCTATATTATTATCTGTTTTGAATGATTATGCGCTTTATTATACACTTTTATATTACTTTTGGGACTAACTATTAACCGGAGGCCCATCCCATATTGCTGTTTTATTGCTTGTTTCAGTATTTCGAAGAAAAGGAATATCAAAGGAATCCAAACGGAATGAAACCTTCGGCATCGTGATTTTTTGGAAGAATATCATCCTGGAGGCTTGGAGATCAAGTCAGAAGATCCTCAAGGAGCCCAAGAGATAGGGGCGCCCCCCCTACAGGGCGCGGCCCCCTGTCTCGTGGACCCCTCGAGCACCCCCCGACCGACTTCTTTCGCCTATATAAGCCTACGTACCCTAAAACCATCGAATATCAAGATAGATCGGGAGTTCCGCCGCCGCAAGCCTCTCTAGCCACCAAAAATCTCTCGGATCCTGTTCCGGCACCCTGCCGGAGGGGGAACCCATCACCGGTGGCTATCTTCATCATCCCGGCGCTCTCCATGACGAAGAGGGAGTAGTTCACCCTCAAGGCTGAGGGTATGTACCAGTAGCTATGTGTTTGATCTCTCTCTCTCTCTCTCGTGTTCTCGCTCATGTTCCCTCTATGGCACGATCTTGATGTATCCCGAGCTTTGCTATTGTAGTTGGATCTTATGATGTTTCTCCCCCTCTACTCTCTTGTGATGAATTGAGTTTCCCCTTTGAAGTTATCTTATCGAATTGAGTCTTTTATGAGAACACTTGATGTATGACTTGTCGTGCTTATCTGTGGTGACAATGGGATATCATGTGCCTCTTGATGTATGTTTTGGTGACCAACTTGCGGGTTCCGCCCATGAACCTATGCATAGGGGTTGGCACACGTTCTTGACTTTCCGGTAGAAACTTTGGGACACTCTTTGAAGTACTTTGTGTTGGTTGAATAGATGAATCTGAGATTGTGTGATGCATATCGTACAACCATGCCCACGGATACTTGAGGTGACAATGGAGTATCTAGGTGACATTAGGGTTTTGGTTGATTTGTGTCTTAAGGTGTTATTCTAGTACGAACTCTTTTATAGATCAATCCGAAAGAATAACTTTGAGGTGGTTTCGTACCCTACCATAATCTCTACGTTTGTTCTCCGCTGTTAGTGGCTTTGGAGTGACTCTTTGTTGCATGTTGAGGGCTTGTTATATGATCTATCTATGTTATTATTGTTGAGAGAACTTGCACTAGTGAAAGTATGAACCCTAGGCCTTGTTTCCTATCATTGCAATCCCGTTTACGCTCACTTTTACCACTTGTTACCTTGCTGTTTTTATAATTTCAGATTACAAAAACCTTTATCTACTATCTATTTTGCACTTGTATCACCATCTCTTCGCCGAACTAGTGCACCTATACAATTTACCATTGTATTGGGTGTGTTGGGGACACAAGAGACTCTTTGTTATTTGGTTGCAGGGTTGCTTGAGAGACACCATCTTCATCCTACGCCTCCTACGGATTGATAAACCCTAGGTCATCCACTTGAGAGAAATTTGCTATTGTCCTACAAACCTGTGCACTTGCAGGCCCAACAACGTCTACAAGAAGAAGGTTGTGTAGTAGACATCAAGCTCTTTTCTGGCGCCGTTGCCGGGAAGGTGAGTGCTTGAAGGTATATCTTTAGATCTCGCAATCGAATCATTTTGTTTCTTGCTTTATCACTAGTTTAGTCTATAAAAGAAAACTACGAAAAAAATGGAATTGAGTTTGTCTCATACGCTTCATGTTTTTAATATCTTTCGTGAGATTGATGGAAAGGAAAATTGTGCTCAAGTGCTAGAAGGAGAAGTATATAAAATGTTTTGCATGAAATCTTTGAATGATGAGCATGATTGCAATGTTGTTAGTATGAATTCCTTGAATATCCATGATGCTAATGATATGCAAAGCCACAAGCTTGGGGAAGCTATGCTTGATGAAGATGATATTTTTTGTCCCCCAAGTTTTGATTATGATGAAAGCATGCCTCCTATTTATGATGATTATATTGATGAAAGTGGGTTTGGAAGAGTGTAAACTTTAGGAAGTAGTGATCCCACTATTTTGGAGGATGTTGAATCTTATTGTGATGCCATGAAAGTGGATTTGGAAGAGTGTCAACTTTATTTAGTGATGATTCCACTATTTCGGAAGAGGTTCCAATTGATTATGAGAACAAAGTTGCTATCTATGATGATTATAGTGATGACTTGTATGCTATTAGGAATAATGATAACCATGAAACTTGTCATCATGATTTTAGTTTTCAATTGGATTATGCCTCACATGATAGTTATTTTGTTGAGTTTGCTCCCACTACTATTCATGAGAAGAAATTTGCTTATGTGGAGAGTAGTAAATTTTCTATGCTTCTAGATCATGAAAAGAATGCTTTAGGTGCTGGTTTTATTGTTGAATTCATTCATGATGCTACTGAAAATTATTATATGGGAGGAACATATGCTTGTAGTAATTGCAATAATATCAAGTTTCCTCTCTATGTGCTTAAAGTTTTGAAGCTATGCTTGTTTTACCTTCCTTTGCTAGTTGATTATTGTTCCTATAAGTTGTTTGCTCATAAAATCCCTATGCATAGGAAGAGAGTTAGGCTTAAATGTGCTAGTCATATGCTTCATGATGCTCTCTTTATGTTTCAATTCTTATCTTTTATGTGAGCATCATTGTCATCGTCATGCCTAGCTAGAAAGGCGTTAAAGAAAAGCTCTTGTTGGGAGACAACCCAATATTTATCCTTACTGTTTTCGTGTGTCCGCATGATTATGCTACTGTATTAATCATGTTTTATAGCTTTTGTTTCAATAAAGTGCCAAGTAGAACCTTTGGGAAGACTTGGGTGAAGTTTATGTGATATTGCTGTAGAAAACAGAAACTTTAGCGCTCACGAGATTAGCTGCCATTTTTTATTGGAGAGTGCTTTTAGGTTGATTATTTTTGCAGATGATTAATAGACAAATTCCTCAGGTCCAGCAATTTATTTCAGAATTTTTTGAGTTCCAGAAGTATACGTTTGATACAGATTACTACAGACTGTTCTGTTTTTGACAGATTCTGTTTTCATTGTGTTGTTTGCTTATTTTGATGCATCTATGGCTAGTATTAAGTGGTATGAACCATAGAGAAGATAGAATACAGTATATATTACACCAATATGAATTTAGAATGAGTTCATTACAGTACCTAAGTGGTGGTTTTATTTTCTTATACTAACGGAGCTTACGAGTTTTGTTTTTGAGTTTTGTGTGGTTGAAGTTTTCAAGTTTTGGGTAAAGATTCGATGGAATATGGAATAAGGATTGGAAAGAGCCTAAGCTTGGGGATTACCAAGGCACCCCAAGGTAATATTCAAGGACAACCAAGAGCCTAAGCTTGGGGATGCCCCGGAAGGCATCCCCTCTTTCGTCCTCGTTCATCGGTAACTTTACTTGGAGCTATATTTTTATTCACCACATGATATGTGTTTTGCTTGGAGCGTCATTTTATTTTGCTAGTTTTTGCTTTCTGTTAGTTATAATAATGTTTTGCATCTTTATTTTCAATAAAAAAGTCAAGGATAGCCTTTGCCATGCTTATTTTGCTAGTATACATGTTGCTGTTTGAAAACAGAAAGTTTACCGCTGTTGCAAAAATTCCCTAGAAAAGTCAGAGAATGGTATAATGTTGAATATTTTTGCATATTAAGATCTGATAAATTTATTACAGTGGGAATTTTAGTTAATAATTTTTGGAGTCAGGTAAGTATTGTTACTCTTGCACTCTTTACAGACTGTACTGTTTTGGCAGATTGCTGTTATGTTTGCATTGTTTGCATATGCTTGCTTGTTTAATGATTCTATTTGAGGATAGGAGTATTAAATATGCAGAGACATTTAGTATTCAATGTTGAATAATAATGTTAGTGATTTGTTACAGTAGAAGATGATATGGTTTTGCATTGGTTTATACTAACCTATCTCACGAGTTCTTGTTGAGTTTGTTGTGAATGAAGCTTTTGATAAGAAGAAGAAAAACCATGATATGAGAGGAATTAAGGAGACATGAAAGCTCAAGCTTTGGGTTTCCCAAGGCACCCCAAGATAATATTTCAAGAAGTCTCAAGCATCTAAGCTTGGGGATTCCCTGGTAGGCATCCCACCTTTCTTCTTCAATCACTATCGGTTAGTATCGGTTGAGCCTAAGTTTTTTCTTCTTCACATGAGTTGTGCTATCCTTGAAATGTCATTTTATTTTGTTTTGCTTGCTGCTTGAATACAATACCAAGATCTGAAATTCCTTAATGAGAGAGAGTCTTCATATAGTTACATAATTATTTAGCTACTCATTGATCTTCACTTATATATTTTTGGAGTAGTTTGTCATTTACTCTTGTGCTTCACTTATATCCTATGAGTAAATGGTTGAATGAGTTGAATGTCATAAATCTGAAATTATATATGTTTCATTTGCTTATCCCATGGGGAGTAATGACTTCATATCTAATAAGTAGAGGTTGTAAATGTATTGACGGTTAGCAAGCATTGTATTTGTCATTTGAACAATTCATGAAAGAATATTGAAGGAAGAGAGATTTCACATATAAATATATTATCATAGACATCTTTTATAATTGTGAGCACTCATTAAGTATGACATGCTAAAGAATTGATGTTGGACAAGGAAGACAACGTAATGGGTTATGTTTTCTCACATCTCAGTTAAAGTATATTGTCATGGATCATTCAAACATGTTGAGCTTGTCTTTCCCCCTCATGTTAGCCAAAAAATTCCTAGCACCAAGTAGAGATACTAGTTGTGCTTCCAAATTTCCTTAAACCCAGTTTTTGCCATGAGAGTCCACCATACCTACCTATGGATTGAATAAGATCCTTCAAGTAAGTTGTCATCGGTGCAAGCAATAAAAATTTCTCTCTAAATATGCATGACTTATTAGTGTGGAGAAAATAAGCTTTGTACGAACTTGTTATGGAAGCAATAAAAGCGACGGACTGCATAATAAAGGTCCATATACAAGGGGCAATATAAAGTGACGTTCTTTCGCATTAAGATTTTGTGTATCCAACCCTAAAAGCGCATGGCAACCTCTGCTCCCCTCTGCAAAGGGCCTATCTTTTACTTTATGTCTTTTACTTTATGCAAGAGTCAAGGTGATCTTCACCTTTCCCTTTTTTATTTTATCCTTTGGCAAGCACTTTGTGTTAGGGTGATCCTGATATATATATCCAATTGGATGTACGTTAGCATGAACTATTATTGTTGACATCACCCAAAGGTGAATACGTTTGGAGGCAACATTATAAGCCCCAATCTTTCTCTGTGTCTCATTAAAACTTCATGACCACAAGTATTGCGTGAGTGTTAGCAATTGTAGAAGACTATATGACAGTTGAGTATGTGAAGTTTCCTAAACCAAAGCTCTGACATAGAATCTTCCTGAAACTAAGATGAATTGCAATTGTTTGATGACTAAGAATGAAGTTTGCTAGTTTTCAAGAAAGTTTATGGTTTATGCTTTAACATGTGAATTGCTTGCTACTAGTTCGTGAAAAGTTTTATGAGATGAACTATTGTTATGACATATAATGATGCTAGTAAAGGTGATTGAAATTATCATTGATCAAACTTGTGCACCTTCTAGCATTCACACTTCATAAATTCTTTCTTTTATCATTTACCTACTTGAGGACGAGTAGGAATTAAGCTTGGGGATGCTGATACGTCTCCAACATATCTATAATTTATGAAGCATTCATGCTATATTATTATCTATTTTGAATGATTATGGGCTTTATTATACAATTTTATATTACTTTTGGGACTAACCTATTAACCGGAGGCCCAGCCCATATTGTTGTTTTATTGCCTGTTTCAGTATTTCGAAGAAAAGGAATATCAAACGGGGTCCAAACGGAATGAAACCTTCGACATCGTGATTTTTTGGAAGAATATCATCCTGGAGGCTTGGAGATCAAGTCAGAAGATCCTCAAGGAGCCCAGGAGATAGGGGGGCGCGCCCCCCCTACAGGGTGCGCCCCCTGTCTCGTGGACCACTCGAGCACCCCCCGACCGACTTCTTTCGCCTATATAAGCCTACGTACCCTAAAACCATTGAATATCAAGATAGATCGGGAGTTCCGCCGCCGCAAGCCTCTGTAGCCACCAAAAACCTCTCGGGAGCCCGTTCCGGCACCCTGCCGGAGGGGGAACCCATCACCGGTGGCCATCTTCATTATCCCGGCGCTCTCCATGACGAGGAGGGAGTAGTTCACCCTCGAGGCTGAGGGTATGTACCATTAGCTATGTGTTTGATCTCTCTCTCTCTCTCGTGTTCTCTCTCGTGTTCCCTCTATCGCACGATCTTGATGTATCCCGAGCTTTGCTATTGTAGTTGGATCTTATGATGTTTCTCCCCCTCTACTCTCTTGTGATGAATTGAGTTTCCCCTTTGAAGTTATCTTATCGGATTGAGTCTTTTATGAGAACACTTGATGTATGTCTTGCCGTGCTTATCTGTGGTGACAATGGGATATCATGTGCCTCTTGATGTATGTTTTGGTGACCAACTTGCGGGTTCCGCCCATGAACCTATGCATAGGGGTTGGCACACGTTCTTGACTCTCCGGTAGAAACTTTGGGGCACTCTTTGAAGTACTTTGTGTTGGTTGAATAGATGAATCTGAGATTGTGTGATGCATATCGTACAACCATGCCCACGGATACTTGAGGTGACAATGGAGTATCTAGGTGACATTAGGGTTTTGGTTGATTTGTGTCTTAAGGTGTTATTCTAGTACGAACTCTTTTATAGATCGATCCGAAAGAATAACTTTGAGGTGGTTTCGTACCCTACCATAATCTCTACGTTTGTTCTCCGCTGTTAGTGGCTTTGGAGTGACTCTTTGTTGCATGTTGAGGGCTTATTATATGATGTATCTATGTTATTATTGTTGAGAGAACTTGCACTAGTGAAAGTATGAACCCTAGGCCTTGTTTCCTATCATTGCAATACCGTTTATGCTCACTTTTACCACTTGTTACCTTGCTGTTTTTATAATTTCAGATTACAAAAACCTTTATCTACTATCTATTTTGCACTTGTATCACCATCTCTTCGCCGAGCTAGTGCACCTATACAATTTACCATTGTATTGGGTGTGTTGGGGACACAAGAGACTCTTTGTTATTTGGTTGCAGGGTTGCTTGAGAGAGACCATCTTCATCCTACGCCTCCTACGGATTGATAAACCTTAGGTCATCCACTTGAGGGAAATTTGCTACTGTCCTACAAACCTGTGCACTTGCAGGCCCAACAACGTCTACAAGAAGAAGGTTTTGTAGTAGACATCAGCCAACGAAGTCTTGTTTAGATCTAGTGAAGAGAGGGTGAGAGACTGTGAATATAGCAAACCCTAGCAAAGGAACGCTGAGCCTCCAACATGTATATATATATGTAGTGCGTAGAGAGTGTGGAGAGTGCAAACCCTAGCAAACTAGCGCTGAGGCTCCAACTTATATATATACTACCGTAGTACGGACTGAGCTCCGGTGCCTTAACTGCACCTGCTTTTGGCTGTATGACAGGTGAGCCAGCCACATTTTGGGCCCACCTGTCATAAACCCAAAGGCAGGTGCACTAAAGTCAATGAAGCTATGTCCATATAGTACTCGTGTATACGACTAATATATAGTGGAGTGGTTTTCTTATTCTCTCCATAACAATTGTTTTAAATTGTGTAAGTACAAAACGAAACTCTTTATTTAACATACAGTGAAGAAAAGTACTACTACTTCCGATGAACTAACGATCCACGTGTGATGGTCGCACTTCCTGTCCTTCACATGCGGTACACTACCCTCCCTTAAGTGAACAACTACACATGCGCCAAATTATCGGAAACGTGTGACAATGTGTACAAATAAAGAATTTTAATTTCAATTATCAGAAAGGTTTGAGAGTATTACAAAGTTTGACTTCAGTCAAATCTAATATGCGGAGTAAATAAAAATGGAGGGCTACTACGTCCATCCGGGTTTTTAGTCCACACCATTTTTAAATAAAAGTTAATAGCTAGACAAATAAAATTACAGGGGATCTGGAGACATAGTTTTGAGAAGGCTTAGAAATCAATACAAAACTTATGCTCTTAGTACAAACGTCGATCCTTCTTCGAGGAAACATTTGGTTCATAGCCAATTGTGTGATAAAATTGCACCAACGTGAAAGATGATTGCGTCTCCAATGCAACCAAGGTAAACTGACGAAGGATATCATCTTTGTGCGTCAAGCAAAGAGCACTGATGGAAGACAGCTTGTTTTTCATTGAAAATCGATCAGCTTCACCGGCCGACGCAACCATGAGGCGCAACCATGAGCATCAATAGGTCATCATCGTGATGCATCATCCATTTGGCATCAAGTTTGGGTGAGGCACCTATGAAGTTCGACAAATCCTCATTGTGGTCTGTTTCTTCTCAGTAATCAAGCTCGAGGAAGGAAGAACCACGTGGCAGCGGACAGTGAGGCGGAACAACAATGGTCATCCAATTTTGTGCAGTTCCACTAAAATTGAGGAAGACATGCCCGGGTATGGAGATACGCGTCGCTATTTCCAAAAATATAAAAAAGGGAAATAGTGTTGTTACTTTTTTTACAATATTAACAACGACATCTCAATTTTCAATAAGAATTAATGAAAAGTACACCAACAAACAGAAGAATCATGATTATCTTGATGAGAACTAAACCAGGATACCCGAGAAAAAAAAGCATTTCTTCATTTAACCAGTGATAGTATTAGATTAGCAGCAGCAATAGGAGCATATGGACAATGACCGCACAACCACCATGTACTTTTTGTCGAAACAACATGTATACCTCCACCGAGGCATAAATCAGGACAACTTTTCGAGTGGCATTTCCTCTATAATAGTAGGTGATGTTGGACCGGCCGACGAACCCTAGCTACTATACATCGGGAGCTGGGGAGTGGTCACATAGAAGAAAACCCGCACGCAGCGACCTGGGGAGCTGGACCAATACAAGAAGTTATACCTCATGTGGGCGAGATGTCGTTTAGGCGGGCGGGCGGGATCTGCCCACACGATGGCAGCAAACAAGGGCGTGGAGGACCTTCGTCCGCGCTAGCGCCGGCTCCGAGAGGACGGTGCACATCGGCTTCCTCCATCGCTGATGGCGATAACATCAACGCTGCACCTCCTCACCTCCCGCAGCGGACGGGATTCGGCCGGATCTGTGACCACCGGTGAGGAGAGAGATAGAGTGGACACTGTCATCTTGTTTTGATATGGAGAGGGTGAGAGAGCGAGACACGAGAAACTCTATCAAACAAGAGGCTATAATGGAGTAAAAAATATCTCCATAGCAGTGGTTTTAAATAGAATATGCGTGTTCCCGAAAATATAAATGAAAACTGGTGGACAATTTTTTAACGTACCAAGAAAGAAAACTCGATCAAAAACATGCCCCCGCTTCCAGGTCGCGAGAGTCATCGCGCACACACACATAGACATCGACATGCATATCCGTGTTTACATAGAATTCCATTTCCATCTCCATCTCCAATCATATTTGTCCAACTGGCACATTATTTACGTTGTTAATTATATACGTAACAATATTAATGTACAACATCTCTTGTTTGAGGGCGTCCGGACCGCTGCCACGACCGGTCCTGACCAACCCGAACCCTCTTCATCACCCGTGCGTGCTTCCCGCCCGAAACAGTCAGTGCCGCATTCATGCCCGGCCAGAGCGGACGCGACCTCTCACTAGTGCTGGCATTGAAGCGGTGCGCCGGTCGAGAGAGCATAGCCCGCACCGCTTCCTGGTGCACGCGACTGCTCCGCGTTCAAAGGTCGCAATAGCCGGCCACAACATGCATGTAAAAAGTTCTTGGGAGTCCGTGCTACAGCTAGCTGTCCTCCCCCAACTCGTCAATCTCTTCCAGTAGTGCTAATACTCCCTGGCGCGATCCATCGACAAGCAGGTGGGAAATTTATCGTATACTCGGTTTGCGGTGAGTGGCATGCCGAACGACCATGTGGGGTCGAGCCCTGGAGGAGGGTGAGACACGAACACGACAGACGTGATTTAAACATTGGTTTTGCTCGATGGCACGATCCAACAAAACAAAATGTTGGTTTCTCTCTGTTTCCATTTTTTCTCCGGAAAAACGGAAACTTTCCACTCCATTTTCATTCCTATTCCAAGGTTGCCCCGTTACAACATTCCATCAAATACAAAGGAAAACTAACATGCATGCTGATGCATCTCAATGATTCACAGATCATAGCCAATATTTACTTCACAACTAAAGACAAAAGTTGTGAGAGCGTGTACGAAAGAAAAACTACTGATGGGGTCACTACGACTTAAACCCTAAACCCTAAACAGGATTTAATTTCCTGCCCAGGTAGAACCTGTCGAAGGAAAGACGGCTGGCACCCTCGGATCATACGATGCTTTTGTGCAGTTCCACTAAAATCGAGATGAGCATCCCTGATGGCAAAGATATTGAAGAAGTGTGATTAGAATAATAGTACTGGAACTAGTTCATGAGACATAAACTCCTCACAAGTAGAAGCTGGTAGAAGTAGAGAAAGATCGACATGGAGATGGAGCTACCGCAGTGGAGCAAGCTAGCTCCAAAAGGAAGATGGACTACCTGGGACGTCGGGCTGTAGCTAGAAGGGCGGTTGGGACGCGGCATCGGCCCATACCGCAGTGACCCCCGATTGGGATGCACCGACTGTGGGTTTTCTCCCTCACCGATGTCGACCGCGTCTACGCAGAACATTGTTCCCTTCCCCCAACTGCGGGATCAGGCCGGATATGTGACCAGCGGTGTGGCCACCGTCGTTCTATGCTTGTGAAGGGAGCAACCTAAGCAAGCAGGCTTGTAGCTTAGGCTCCTGCTAGTGTATATATAGTGGTTTTCTTTTTCTCTCCATATAAACCATTTTATATTGCGTACGTGTCATTGAAGAGTGAAATGATGGTTGCTTCTTACAACTAACTTACTGTGTGATTTGACTGCTCCTTAGTGGCCCCTAAACATACTCTCCCTACATGTATGCAACAGTCACACGTACACATGGATGCAAAAACACGCACGACGCCCTAGTGCATGCATGTACGAGCACACGGCGGAACACACACGATCACGCTCAAGTGCTCAACCTACACGTGCATGCACACACATACTCAGTCAGGGTGAGCTACTGACCGTATAAACATCGGAATATATATATATATATATATATATATATATATATATATATATATATATTGAGCGCAATGAGCATATTATGAAGTCCACTAACCGTATTTTTACAAATATACAGTGACAGACAATGTATTTATCTCGTTTGAAATTAAGCCATATTAACCGGAGAGGAGGCAGTATGTTCTAGCATTACTTTGTTGTGTCCCGTCAACTTGCCAAACAAGGAGAAGCTTGCAGGACGGGAGAAGCTTGCGCGCGGTGGCTCGCAGGACAAGGAGAAACTTTTGACTAATGCAAGGTCTCCCTCTCTCAGGCGGCGGATGTGCAACAGTTAATTTGGTGTCAGATTGCCAGAAGCATACACTATACTAGTACTATTATTGTTCGACTTCCTGAAGAGGCGAACAGCCAAGCGCAAAGTTTACTAGTACTAGTACTACTACTATAGTCTATAGAGGTATGTACTATACTAGTACTAGGAACCGGATGGAGGAGCGCCTGCACTCTTATTATAATTTTAAAATGTGATAAAGCAATCTTCAACACATTTGGTTCTCTTCGAGGGTTCTCGCGTGTGATAATGGAAGTTGATTGCATGGAACACTCGCCACAATTCTCGCTTAATTCGCTCATATCCGGTTACAAATAGGAGGGCTCGGTAATATTTCCTCTTTTTTTGTTATTCAGCATGTAAATAGGTCAGCAAACCTTGCGGCGCATCTTTGTGCGAACCGTGCTTGCTGCACTTTGAATGTGGCCGAGAGCTGGATTGATGAAACACCTCACTTCCTACTTCTTTTTTTGCGGGGTACCTCGCTTCCTAGTGAGCAGTGTCTTGGCTGATTGTCCTAAGAATGCCTATATATGAATAAAGCTCTCTCATTTACCCGCAAAAAGATTAAGCCATATTAACCGGAAAGGAGGGAGTATGGACTAGCACTACTTTTTGGTGTGTCCCGTCAACTCGCAGAACGAGGAGAAGCTTGCAGGACAAGGTGAAACTCGCTTACGCCTTTTGACTAATGCAACCTACCCTCGCACAGGCGGTGGATATGCATCAGTCCATTCAGAGTCAGATTGTCAGAGGCATACACTGTAGTACCCAACATGCAGAGTACCATCATTGTTCAACTT
Organism: Triticum dicoccoides; assembly: GCF_002162155.2. Lineage (NCBI taxonomy): Eukaryota > Viridiplantae > Streptophyta > Magnoliopsida > Poales > Poaceae > Triticum > Triticum dicoccoides. The sequence goes on from NC_041383.1 coordinate 591,719,025, forward strand.
CGAGGCGAAGAGCCAAGCGCAAGGTTTAGTAGTACGAGTAGTACTACTACAAGAACCGCATGGTGGAGCATCTATACTCTAATTTTTTTAATCTCTGATAAAGTACACGTTTATTTCAGAGAAGTGTGGAAAACGGTAGCCCAACATGTAATGATGATATCGATCAACCAACCATGCTCGAATATATCTTGGCCTCTGTGCAAGCCCGTTTGTGTGTTCTCACTCCTCGTCTCTCTCAAGGAATGGCGGGTTGGCCATTTTGCCGTCAATTGAGATCGGTTTGCTCACACTCCTGTCCCACATGTCAGTGATATGCCAAGAGGAGGTGCGTTGATCGACTGGCCATACGCGTACTTGGTTTTGCACCTTCATACTACTCCTCCCTCCGTCACAGTTTACAGGGTGCGCTTCATTATGATGCATTTCTCTCAATGCATTTCCACCACCAGAGAGACTTTAGACGCGTTTGGTTTAATGCTCAATTAATTAGGGCATGGTGACCACAATCAAGTCCACAATTTTATCTCGATGTACTAGTACAGAGTGGAGTAAGTGCATGCATGTGTGTACCGGGGTGGAAGCACTGCATGCATGTGTGTATGCATTATTTCCTCTAGTAATACACGCCGTGCTATAACTACCAATGCTATTTTTCAGGCCGATCGCTAGTCGCCTTGGTCCCACAGATTCTTTCTTTTTTCTGAAGCGCGCTCTATAAGTAGTGACGGATGGAGTAATATGAGCGGATTCAAAGAAGAGCGTATTGATGGTTGCTTCTTCCGAGCAACTTACAATGGGAAAGGTGGGGCTTATGATTTGACTACTCATTACTCACTATTAATGTGGCGCAACGACCAGGATGAGTCTCCCATGCGGTTGTGCACTACCCCCTCGGTTCTTAAATATACTCAGGAGTATTTGTCTTTTTAGAGATTTCAACGAGTGACTACTCAAATATTTTTCTTTTTAGAGATTCAAATGGACTACTACATACAGATGTATATAGACATATTTTAGAGTGTAGATTCACTCATTTTGCTCCGTATGTAGTCACTTGTTGAAATCTCTAGAAAGACAAATAGAGTATTTAGGAACGGAGGGAGTACACATACGAAGCAAAATGAGTGAATCTACACTCTAAAATATGCCCATTTGAAATTTGTAAAAATACAAATATTTAGGAACGAAGGAGTATAATTTTGTGCATGGCACATGGACCTAGATGCTGAAGAGGCTTATGGCAATGCTATCAAGCTTCCAACATTTGTTTACATAATTGACGTACTATAGAAATAATTTTCCAGCGGCATGAAATTGTACAATCGTGTGAGCTTTCATCTTTTGTTTCGTGTGTCTTGCCATCGATGCTCTTTCGGAAACAATAGAAAACTAACTTCCTTGCTAATGCATCTCAATTATTAGTAGATCAGAGCTAATATTTACATCACAACTGAAGACAAAGTTGTGAGAAGGTGTTAAATTAAAATTGATCCATGCTTTCATTGGCAGCAACGTCCACCCAGCTCTGTCTAAATCAACAAGGCATGTTGGGAAAAAAGTAGCTGTCTGGAGCATGCAACATTCCGATCCTTTTGTGCAGTTCCACTAAAATAGAGCTGAGCATCCCTATTCCGAAGATATTAAATGTGATTACGATAATAGAGGACTGCTGATGAAACAATAAACACACAAATAGAAGCCGGTCACCTTTGCAGTCTCTCTTAAGACTAACTAGTTGGAGAAGGTTAGGCTCGGAGTTTGATGAGGAGGATAGAGCAAAACCAATCTCCCTTTGTGCAGTCGCACTGAAATGTAGAGACGTTGCCCGTGTGACATTTTAGTACAACTACACAAAACACTCTTAAGAAAAAAGTGATTTGTGCAGTTCACCAAAAGGTCACAATAGCAACGAGGTGACATGGATATCCCTGTTTGCAAAATAGAGGTAGATAGGAAACAATTACTGGCCAATAACAGTTGATGACACATGCAATGACAAAAAAGAAGCATATTTCTTGTCCCAAGGGAAGATAAAAACACAGTTGTGTTTGTCTAAAACGGTGTGAGGACGAGATTGCAATATGGAAAGTACGCCGGACGAGCTACGTTTTGGGCAAAGAACTATGGAAGATCCACATGCACCAACGTGGGAAGACAGGTAGTGGAGCAAGGCCGGAGGGGATACCTGGAGGTTCTCGAGATGTAACTAGGTGAGCAGCGACGGGCGGAATCTGCCCATACTATGGCAGCGAGCAGATGGGGTAGGCCCTACCGCGCCGGAGCTTGGTCAGAGAGAACGGCGTGTACCACAGATCGGGACATGCTGCCTCGGCGTCGTCGAACAGAGAAACGATGCACTTCCTCCCTTTCCCCCCGCGGACGGGATGCGACCGGATCAATGAGCAATGGTGAGAGAGAGAGAGAGGCCACTACTGCCTTGTGTGAGATACTCCGAAGAGAGACAAACCAGGCAGGCGGCTCCATTGTATATAGTGGAGCGGACTACCGCTTTCTCCATAAAAATCGTTTTATATTCTGTGTACATGCCATTGAGCGCTATAACTTTATTTAAAAATAACGCGCCAACGCGTCAAGTCGAACTTTGTTTCATGCACGCGTGGTACCACGACCTCCCTAGGTAAGCAACCGCTACACGCATTCAAATTAGCACGTGGGCTGCCATTTCGTAAAGAAATGAGCTCCACCGTGTACCCGCGCGGGTGTGGCTAGGCATGAAGCGTGAGTACATGCACGGTGCACCTATTCTCTTCTTGTATACGTACACCACCTACGTGGGGTTGTGTGAGAGAGATACAAACCTAGAGAGATATAGTGTGTGGGTTCGTGAGAGAGTTTTTTTGGGGGGGGGGGTCAATCGAAAAATGTATCATATGCAATGTGTGTGAAATAGAGTCCTGGATATATCATATATATAGAGGGGCCGATCCACGAGAAGAGAGTGGAGGTATCATCGGCTTGAGGTGTCCATAGAATCGAAGAGAGGGATGATGTGTGTGTGTGTGCACGCGGGATTGATAAAGAGTGCCATCGAATTTGTGTATGCCCACGTCAAAGATATAGAGTGGCTGGCCTACTGGAACGTGAGAGGGGACATGTGCAGTTTGTCTCTTTGGCATGGATACCTATCTACATCACTCGACTATCGGTGTGTGGTGGGGGAGAGGGAGGCCTAATTAACTATAGAGGTACAATGGCTGGTATATGTGTGGAGGAGGAGAGATGCCTACCTCATGTATTAAGGAGATCGATCTACCTCATGTATTAAGGGAGATCGATCGACATCCATGCATATGTGTAGGAGAGGAATAAGGTTGGGAGAGAGACATGGCTAGAGTGTTGGAGGGGGTGGTAGTGGAGTTTCTTCTAACAAATGGTGGGATAGGCTTGCTAGACAAACGGAGGGCACGCCCACATTATCAATAAGAGAGGAGATGGCTGATTGTCTGTGCACGTGGGTGTGAGACACGGGTCAAGAGGCATGCACGAATTATGTGGGAGGATCATATGGCTGTGGTAAGCATACGTAATTACATAGGAAGATCAATCGCCCTTTGTTAGAGAAAGGAGAGACATAACTTGTGAGGTACGTCGATCGATGGGGGGGATAGTTAAAGTCGATCTAGGTATATGTTGGGACATCGATCGGTATACATGCATGTGTGTGTTAGAAGCAAATGAGGCACGGGGAGAAGGATAGAGAGAGAGGGATGCATCTAGGAGGTGGTACGAGAGGCATACTATATCGAGGGGGAAGGAGTGTGCGATTACAAGATCGATGAAAAGAGTGGTGGGAGTGGGGCATGGACGGTGGTAAGAGAAGAGGGGAAGCTTGTGTTTATGCTAGGTACACCTGGCTAGAGAGGCATATCGATCGATGTGTGCCGTAAAGAAGGAGCCGGGGGCCTACACACACCATGGGTGAACGACCTAAAGTGAAAAGACAAATTTGCACGATGGAGTTAGAGAATGCTGAGGTAGGGTGAGAGGGATGTGGGCGTGTGCATGCACGAGAGAAAGTTAGCGCTAGCTACAAAGATAAGAGGATTGTGTGGGTGTAAAAGATGAATAGAGATCATACTTCATTATAAAAAGCGAATTTGGATATTTGTAGAATTTATCATAGTGTTTTAAACCGACGCATGTGTGAATATATATAACGGTGATCCACATGGTGTGGTTATGAACATGTTATACTACATATAATATATTTTATCTCTACTCTTATAAAAAAACCGAGTTGTTGATGATGTGTGCCTGCCATCCTGCAATATAGGCCGTCCAATTTATATCTGGCGGAAAGGAAGGAAGCTATGGCAATTTTGAAAAAAGATACCCACACCCCTCTCCATATTTGCAAATTAGGCCCCTTGATCATGTTGATGTTCTGTGGAATACATGGGCATCTTGCTAGTACTACTATAATACGTAGAACATTGATTATAATTTGGGCTAATGTGTGGCTTTTGCAGCTTAGGTCTAAATACTTGTCATAATGTAGGGGGCGGGGCATGATACGTCTCCAACGTATCTATAATTTTTGATTGTTCCATGCTGTTATATTACCCATTTTGGATGTTTATGGGCTTTACTTTACACAATTATATCATTTTTGGGACTAACCTACTAACCGGAGGCCCAGCCCGTATTGCTGTTTTTTGTGTGCCTATTTCAGTGTTTCAAAGAAAAGGAATATCAAACGGAGTCCAAACGGAATGAAACCTTTGGGAGCGATCTTTTTGGAACAAACATGATCCAGAGGACTTGGAGTGGAAGTCACGCAACAACCGAGGCGGCCACGAGGGTGCCCGGCGTGCCCCCTAGGGCTGGGTGTGCCCCCCACCCTCGTGGGCCCATCGGGCGTCCACCAACCTACTTCTTCCTCCTATATATACCCATGTACCCCGAAAACATCAGAAGTGACCACGAAAAACTATTTCCACCGTCGTAACCTTTTGTATCCGCGAGATCCCATCTTGGAGCCTTCATCGGCGCTCCGCCGGAGGGGGAATCGGTCATGGAGGGCCTCTAAATCATCTCCAAGGCCTATCCGACGAGTTGTGAGTAGTTTACCACACACATTCGGGTCCATAATTATTAGCTAGAAGACTTCTTCTCTCTCTTTGAGTCTCAATACCATGTTCTCCTTGATCTTCTTGGAGATCTATTCAATGTAACTCTTTTTGCGGTCTGTTTGTCGAGATCCGATGAATTGTGGGTTTATGATCAAGTTTATCTATGAGAAATATTTGAATCTCCTCTGAATTCTTTTATGTGTGATTAAGTTATCTTTGCAAGTCTCTTCGAATTATCAGTTTGGTTTGGCCTACTGGATTGATCTTTCTTGCAATGGGAGAACTGCTTAGCTTTGGGTTGATTCTTGCGGTGTCCTTTCCTAGTGACAGCAGGGGCAACAAGGCACGTATTGTATTGTTGCCATCGAGGATAAAAATATGGGGTTTATATCATATTGCATGAATTTATCCCTCTACATCATGTCATCTTTCTTAATGCGTTACTCTGTTCTTTATGAACTTAATAATCTAGATGCATGCTGGATAGCGATCGATGTGTGGAGTAATAGTAGTAGATGCAGGCAGGAGTTAGTCTACTTGGCATGGGCGTGATGCCTATATACATGATCATGCCTAGATAATCTCATAACTATGCACTTTTCTATCAATTGCTCGACAGTAATTTGTTCACCCACCGTAATACTTATGCTATCTTGAGAGAAGCCACTAGTGAAACCTATGGCCCCTGGTCTATCTTTTATCATATAAGCTTTCAATCTACTTTTATTTGCATCTTTACTTTTACTATCTATATCATAAAAATACCAAAAATATATGTATCTTATCATATTATCTCTATCAGATCTCACTTTCGCAAGTGGCCTTGAAGGGATTTACAACCCCTTTATTGCATTGGTTGCGAGTTCTTGTTTGTTTGTGTAGGTGTGTGGCACTTTTGAGGAGCCTCCTACTGGATTGATACCTTGGTTCTCAAAAACTGAGGGAAATACTTATGCTACTATTGCTGCATCACCCTTTCCTCTTCAAGGAAAACCAACGCAAGCTTAAGACGTAGCAAGAAGGATTTCTGGCACCGTTGTCGGGGAGGTCTTCGCTCAAGTCAAAACATACCAACTACCCATCAGAAACTCATCTCCCTTGCACTTACATTATTTGCCATTTGTCTCTCGTTTTCCTCTCCCCCACTGCACCCTTGCCGTTTTTTCGCCCTCTCTTTCCCAATCTCCTCTCTCTTTCGCTTGCCTTTTTGTTTGCTTGTGTGTTGGATTACTTGTCGCGATGGCGCAAGATAATACCAAATTGTGTGATTTCTCCAATACCAATAATAATGATTTCCTTAGTACCCCGATTGCTCCTCTTAATGATGTTGAGTCTTGGGAAATCAATGCTGCTTTGCTGAATGTTGTTATGAAAGATCAATTCTCCGGCCTTCCTAGTGAAGATGCCGCTACCCATCTAAACAACTTTGTTGATTTGTGTGAGATGCAAAAGAAGAAAGATACGGATAATGATATTATGAAATTGAAGTTATTTCCGTTTTCACTTAGAGATCGTGCGAAAGTTTGGTTTTCGTCTTTGCCTAAGAATATTATTGATTCATGGAATAAGTGCAAAGATGCTTTTATCTCTAAGTATTTTCCTCCCGCTAAGATCATCACTCTTAGGAACGATATTATGAAGTTTAAACAACTTGATCATGAGCATGTTGCCCAATCTTGGGAAAGAATGAAATTGATGATTTGCAATTGCCCTAGTCATGGTTTGAATTTATGGATGATCATACAAAAGTTTTATGCCGGATTGAATTTTGCTTCTAGAAATCTTTTAGATTCGGATGTGGGAGGCACGTTTATGGAAATCACCTTAGGAGAAGCTACTAAACTCCTTGATAACATTATGGCTAATTATTCTCAATGGCACACCGAAAGATCTACTAGTAAAAAAGTGCATGCTATAGAAGAAATTAATGTTTTGAGTGGAAAGATGTATGAACTTATCAAATTGTTTGCTACTAAGAGTGCTTATATTGATCCCAATGATATTCCTTTGTCTACTTTGATTGAGAATAATAATGAATCTATGGATGTGAATTTTGTTGGTAGGAATAATTTTGGCAACAATGCTTATAGAGGAAACTTTAATCCTAGACCGTTCCCTAGTAATTCCTCTAATAATAATGGAAATTCCTACAATAATTCTTATGGTAATTTGAATAAGATGACCTCTAATTTTGAGAATAGTGTGAAAGAATTTATGATCTCTCAAAAGAATTTTAATGCCATGCTTGAAGAAAAATTGCTTAAAGTTGATGATTTGGCTAGGTACGTTGATAGACTTTCTCTTGATGTTGATTCTTTGAAACTTAGATCTACTTCTCCTAAGCATGATATCAACGAGTCTCTCAAAGCTATGAGAATTTCCATTGATGAGTGCAAAGAAAGAACCGCTAGATTGCGTGCTAAGAAAGATTACTTTGTAAAGGCATGTTCTTCTAGTTTCCATGAAAATAATGATGAAGATCTTAATGTTATTGATGTTTCCCCAATTAAATCTTTGTTTTGCAATATGAATCTTAATAATGATGGGACTGGAGATGAGTCCACTTTAGTTAAAAGGCGTCCCAATGATTCCGAGTTCTCAGATCTTGATGCTAAATTTGGTAAAAGTGGGATTGGAGAAGTCAAGACTTTAAATAGCATTGAATCCACTGTCTTGGATTTCAAGGAATTTAATTATGATAATTGTTCTTTAGAAGATTGTATTTCCTTGTTGCAATCCGTTGTGAATTCTTCTCATGCTTATAGTCAAAATAAAGCTTTTACCAAACATATTGTTGATGCCTTGATGCAATCTTATGATGAAAAACTTAACTTAGAAGTTTCTATACCTAGAAAACTTAATGATGAGTGGGAACCTACTATAAAGATTAAAATTAAAGATCATTAGTGTTATGCTTTATGTGATTTGGGTGCTAGTGTTTCCACGATTCCAAAAACTTTATGTGATATTCTAGGTTTCCATGATCTTGATGATTGCTCTTTAAATTTGCACCTTGTGGATTCCACCATTAAAAATCCAATGGGAAGTATCAATGATGTTCTCATTATTGCAAATAGGAATTTGGTGCCCATAGATTTTATCGTTCTTGATATAGATTGCAATCTTTCATGTCCTATTATTCTTGGTAGACCTTTCCTTAGAACGATTGGTGCGATTATTGATATGAAGGAAGAGTATATTAGATTCCAATTTCCATTAAGGAAAGGCATGGAGCACTTTCCAAGAAAGAAAGTCATATTACTTTATGAATCTAGCATGCGAGCTACTTATGAATTGAGTGCCAAAGATGGCACTACTTAGATCTATCCTCACTTTTATGCCTAGCTTGGGGCGTTAAATAATAGCGCTAGTTGGGAGGCAACCCAATTTTATTTTTTTTGTTTTTGCTTATGTTTAGTAGTAAATTTATCTTCTACCTTCTGTTTAGATCTGTTTTTATGTTTTAATTAGTGTTTTTGCCAAGTAGAACCTATAGGATAACCTATGTTGATAGTTAATTTGATTTTGCTGAAAAACATAAACTTGCGCGCACGAAAATAATTTTAGTAATTCACAAAAACGTGATTTTGCGTTGATTCGTTTTTCTATAAATCAATAGACAAATTTCCCAGGACTTCCTATTTTGGTAGGATTTTTAGAGTTCCATAAGTATTCGAGAGTTACAGATTGCTACAGACTGTTCTGTTTTTGACAGATTCTGCCTTTCGTGTGTTGTTTGCTTATTTTGATGCATCTATGGCTAGTATGTAGGGGTATGAACCATAGAGAACTTGGAATACAGTAGGTTTAACACCAATATAAATAAAGAATGAGTTCATTACAGTACCTTATATGGTGGTTTTTCTTTCTTGCACTAACGGAGCTTATGAGATTTCCTGTTGAGTTTTGTGTTGTGAAGTTTTCAAGTTTTGGGTAAAGATTTGATGGAGTATGGAATAAGGAGTGGCAAGAGCCTAAGATTGGGGATGCCCATGGCACCCCAAGATATTCAAGAATTGCCAAAAGCCTAAGCTTGGGGATGCCCCCGGAAGGCATCCCCTCTTTCGTCTTCGTCTAGCGGTAACTTTACTTGGAGCTATATTTTTATTCGCCACATGATATGTGTTTTGCTTGGAGAGTCTTGTATGATACTTCCTCCATTTCTAAATATAGGGTGTGTAGTTTTTGACACGGAAATTAAAGAACGCATGTGGACTTAAAATTTCACAAGTTTTGGGAGAGATTTCACCTGACTAATTGACATGAGAAAATAGAGGAGCTTGCCTAATATAAGTAAATGTAATCAAATCTCTAAAATAATTATCCAAATGAGTGGTGCAACGCAAGGCACCTTATATTTTTGCATGTTTTCTCAAAAATCTATACACCTTATATCAAGGAACGGAGGGAGTATTAGTCTTTGCTTTTTAGTTTACCACAATCATCCTTGTTGTACACACCTTTTGGGAGAAACCCACTTGATTGGAATTTATTAGAATACTCTATGTGCTTCAGTTATATCTTTTGAGCTAGATAGTTTTTGCTCTAGTGCTTCACTTATATCTTTTAGAGCACGGCAGTGGCTTAATTTTGAAGAAATTCTTGATCTCTCATGCTTCACTTATATTATTTTGAGAGTCTCTTAGAACAGCATGATATTTTCTATGGTTATAAAATTTGTCCTAGAATGATGGGCATCCAAGTTGGGTATAATAACTATCATAGAAAGTGAATTGGATACTATGATCAATTTGATGCTTGATAATTGTTTTGAGACATTAGGATGGTGATATTAGAGTCATGCTAGTTGGGTGATTATGAATTTAAAGAATGCTTGTGTTGAAGTTTGTGATTCCCGTAGCATGCATGTATGGTGAACTGCTTTGTGATGAAGTTGGAGCACAATTTTATTTATTGATTGTCTTCCTTATGAGTGGAGGTCGGGGACGAGCGATGGTCTTTTCCTACCAATCTATCCCCCTAGGAGCATGCGCGTAGTACTTTGTTTTTGATGACTTGTAGATTTTGGCAATAAGTATATGAGTTCTTCATGACTAATGTTGAGTCCATGGATTATACGCACTCTCACCCTTCCACCATTGCTAGCCTCTCTTGTGCCGCGCAACTTCCGCTGGTACCATACACCCACCACATACCTTCCTCAAAACAGCCGACATACCTACCTATTATGGCATTTCCATAGCCATCCCGAGATATATTACCATGCAACTTTCCACCGTTCCATTCATATGATAGGCATCATCATTGTCATATTGCTCTTTGCATGATCATGTAGTTGACATCGTATTTGTGGCAAAGCCACCTTCATAATTTTCATACATGTCGCTCTTGATTCATTGCATATCCTGGTACACCGTCGGGGGCATTCATATAGAGTCATATCTTGTTTCTAGTTTTGAGTTGTAATTCTTGAGTTATAAGTAAATAAAAGTGTGATGATCTTCATTATTAGAGCATTGTCCGAGTGAGGCAAGGATGATGGAGACTATGATTCCCCCACAAGTCGGGATGAGACTTTGGACTTTATAAAAAAAGGGGGAAAGGCCAAATAAAAAAAAGAAAGGCCCAAAAAGAAAAAAAATAGTAAGAGGAAAAAAATGAAATGTGAGAAAAAGAGACAATGCTACTATCCTTTTTACCACACTTGTGCTTCAAAGTAGCACCTTGATCTTCATGATAGAGAGTCTCCTATGTCGTCACTTTCATTTAGTAGTGGGAATTTTCATTATAGAACTTGGCTTGTATATTCCAATGATGGGCTTCCTCAAAGTGCCCTAGTTCTTCATGAGCAAGCGAGTTGAATGCACACCCACTTAGTTTCTTTTGTTGAGCTTTCATACATTTATTGCTCTAGTGCATCCGTTGCATGGTAATCCCTACTCACTCACATTGATATCTATTAATGGGCATCGCCATATCCCGTTGATACGCCTAGTTGATGAGAGACTATCTTCTCATTTTTTGTTTTCTCCACAACCACCATTCTATTCCACATATAGTGCTATGTCCATGGCTCACGCTCATGTATTGCGTGAATGTTGAAAAAGTTTGAGATTACTGAAGTATGAAACAATTGCTTGGCTTGTCATCGGGGTTGTGCATGATTAAGTACTTTGTGTGAGGAAGAGAGAGCAATAGCCAGACTATATGATTTTGTAGGGATAACTTTCTTTAGCCATGTTATTTTGAGAAGACATGATTGCTTTGATTAGTGTGCTTGAAGTATTACTATTTCTTATGTCAATATGAACTTTTATTTTGAATCATTTGGATCTGAACATTCATGCCACAATAAAGAAAACTACATTGAGAATTATGCTAGGTAGCATTCCACATCAAAAATTCTGTTTTTATCATTTACCTACTCAAGGACGAGCAAGAATTAAGCTTGGGGATGCTTGATACGTCTCCAGCGTATCTATAATTTTTGATTGTTCCATGCTATTATATTGCCCGTTTTGGATGTTTATGGGCTTTACTTTACACTTTTATATCATTTTTGGGACTAACCTACTAACCGGAGGCCCAGCCCGAATTGCTGTTTTTTTTGCCTATTTTAGTGTTTCAGAGAAAAGGAATATCAAACGGAGTCCAAACGGAATGAAACCTTTGGGAGCGATGTTTTTGGAACAAACGTGATCCAGAGGACTTTGAGTGGTAGTCAAGAAACAAGCGAGGCGGCCACGAGGGTGCCCGGCGCGCCCCTAGGACTGGGCGCGCCCCCACCCTCATGGGCCCCTTGGGCGTCCACCGACCTACTTCTTCCTCCTATATATACCCATGTACCCCGAAAACATCATAAGCGACCACAAAAAACTATTTCCACCGCCATAACCTTCTGTATCCGCGAGATCCCATCTTGGAGCCTTCACCGGCGCTCCGCGGGAGGGGGAATCAATCATGGAGGGCCTCTACATCATCTCCAAGGCCTCTCCGATGAGTTGTGAGTAGTTTACCACAGACCTTCGGGTCCATAGTTATTAGCTAGATGGCTTATTCTCTCTCTTTGAATCACAATACCATGGTCTCCTTGATCTTCTTGGAGATCTATTCGATGTAACTCTTTTTGCGGTGTGTTTCTCGCGAACCGATGAATTGTGGGTTTATGATCAAGTTTATCTATGAGAAATATTTGAATCTCCTCTGAATTCTTTTATGTGTGATTAAGTTATCTTTGCAAGTCTCTTTGAATTATCAGTTTGGTTTGGCCTACTAGATTGATCTTTCTTGCAATGGGAGAAGTGCTTAACTTTGGGTTCAATCTTGCGGTGTCCCTTCCTAGTGACAGCAGGGGCAGCAAGGCACGTATTGTATTGTTGCCATCGAGGATAAAAATATGGGGTTTATATCATATTGCATGAGTTTATCCCTCCACATCATGTCATCTTTCTTAATGCGTTACTATGTTCTTTATGAACTTAATACTCTAGATGCATGCTAGATAGCCGTCGATATGTGGAGTAATAGTAGTAGATGCAGGCAGGAGTCGGTCTACTTGTCACGGACGTGATGCCTATATACATGATCATGCCTAGATAATCTCATAACTATGCACTTTTCTATCAATTGCTCGACAGTAATTGTTCACCCACCGTAATATTTATGCTATCTTGAGAGAAGCCACTAGTGAAACCTGTGGCCCCCGGTCTATCTTTTATCATATAAGCTTTCAATCTACTTTTATTTGCATCTTTACCTTTCCTATCTATATCATAAAAATACCAAAAATATATTTATCTTATCATATTATCTCTATCAGATCTCACTTTCTGTGGCGACCGGTTCTCCGGGTATTAGATTCCAGAAAACTGGCCGTTGTGCTCATCAGCCTATCGGTGTACTAGAATAGGGGTACCCTAGTACCCCGAACTTGTGCACGGGCAGTTGCAGCGCCCCGCGGCAAGGGCTTGCCGGGTGACCGCTAAGATACTCCGTGGCTCCTTTGGGGCCATTCAAGAACAAAGTATTCAAGTCAAGAGGACAAGGCCCCGGCAAGAGGAGCTTGCCGGGAAGGCCAACCGAGGCATCTCAAGGAACTTGCCGCGACGCACCACGTGTCCCGGCAAGGCCCGGCGAGCGACAAGCTTCCGGGCGCGACAAGACCACGACCGCGGCAAGGCGCTTGCCGCGGCAAGCGGCCACTCTGTGCCCACGCTCGAGCGCATCCACCAACGTGTCGCCCTGGGGGCCTTTCCAGGCGCACGTGGCGGAAGGCTGCGCAGCTAGCGGTGCGCGGTGGCATGCGACGCTGACAAGATCGCCATCGTGGCGAACGGTGGCGCCCCTAACGGTCCTTTTCTGCACTGTTTGGGCGGCATAGACGGGCATTTAAGGCCCTTGTCCCCTGCCGTCAGGGTTAGGTAGGGTGCACTGTGCAGGCAACTGTACCAACTACCTCTCTTTTTACGTTTTTACCCTTCTCTGCGTTGCCACCTGTCGGTGACCCCTTGTGCATATAAAAGGAGGGCCATGCGCAACGTAGAGGGGGTTCGACTGGTTCGCAAATTCGGCTAGTTCATACCATTCGAAGCTAGGAGAACACTTAGCTCTCTGGAGCAAGAACACAATATAATCAGACAAGCAGCAGTAGGAGTGTTATCTCTCCGGAGAGCTCCGAAGCTGGGTAAACTGCTCGTGTGCTTCGCCTCGATCTGCTCTTCGTGCGACCTCCGCCCCCTGCCGAACCGAAAGGGGCTCGGTCCGCCGGTCCCATAGGTGTTCGTGGATCAGTTTCCCCGACATCTTTGGCGCGCCAGGTAGGGGATGTACCAAAGCACCAAAGCGCGTCAAGGATGTATGAAGACTTGCCGGTTGCGTTGCTGCTCTCAGCAGGTTTATCTCTAGATCTGCTGAGCGCGCCCTGCCGTTTTTCAAGATATTGAAAAAGGCAGGTCCAATGAAATGGACTCCGGAAGCGGAGGCTGCGCTGCAGGACTTGAAGAGATACCTGTCCTCCACTCCAACACTTGTCGCACCTAGGCCACAAGAGAAGTTGCTGTTGTATATAGCAGCAACCAATCAAGTGGTTAGTGCTGCGTTAGTGGCGGAGAGGGAGGCAGATGATGAGCCAGCAACCACGGCAGATGCATCCAGCGACAAGCAGGGGGCTTCACTGGCAAGCTCTGGTCCTGACAAAGATGGATCTGCGCGGACACACAAGGAGGTGCAGAAGAAAATGGTGCAGCGCCAGTTTACTTTGTCAATTCCCTTTTGCAGGGGGCTAGGTCAAGGTACTCTGGTGTGCAGAAGTTGCTTTTCGGCCTTCTCATGGCCTCGAGAAAGGTGCACCATTACTTCCAAGCACATGAGATCACAGTTGTCACTCGCTTTCCGTTGAAGAGGATACTGCAAAATCCAGAAGCAACAGGCAGGATTGTCGAGTGGGCACTGGAACTGTCAAGCTTTGGCCTCAAGTTTGAAAGCACTTGAACTATCCAAAGCAGAGCATTGGCAGAGTTCATAGCAGAGTGGACGCCAACACCAGATGAAGAAATTCCAGAGACGAGCATCCCCGTCAAGGAAGCAAGCAAAGAGTGGCTGATGTATTTTGATGGTGCCTTCTCGCTGCAAGGCGCCGGTGCGGGCGTGCTGCTTGTCGCACCCACCGAAGAGCACCTCAAGTACGTAGTCCAGATGCACTTTCCCAAGGAGCAAGCAACAAACAATACTGCAGAGTATGAAGGTTTGCTTGCCGGTCTCAGGATCGCGACAGACCTTGGGATCAAGAAACTAATTGTCAGGGGTGACTCATAGCTTGTCGTCCGCCAAGTGAACAAGAATTATCAGAGTCCATTGATGGAAGCTTATGTTGATGAAGTGAGAAGCTAGAAGAACACTTTGATGGCCTACGGATGGAACATGTTCCAAGAGCTCAGAATGAAATTGCTGATGGCCTGTCAAAGTGCGCCGCACTTAAGTTACCTGTGGAACCAGGGATCTTTGTGCTCAAGCTGACTCAACCATCCGTGACACCATCGACTGGACAGAGCAAGAAGAGAAAGTTGATTTCTGGTGACTACTTTCCGACAGAGCTCCCCGAAGCCGCCGTCAAGAAGATCCCCAAGATCAACACCAAGGGTGCTGAGGAGGAGTCTACTCCGGCAAGCCTTATGGTTTGTTCCGTCGAAGCAGACGCTCCCGACAAGCTTTGTTCCGGCAAGCTTGCTGGGGAACATCAAGCTCCGGCTGAGCCGCAGGTTCTCGCCGCAGAAGCGGATGTTCCCGCAGCAGCAAATGTGCCTTTAGTCCTTGTTGTCGAGCCGCAAGCTCCAGCATGGGCACAACAGATTGTCCGTTTCCTTCAGACAGGAGAACTTCCCGAAGAGCAAGAAGAAGCGGAAAAAGTAGCCCGGCAGTCAAGTATGTACCAGTTTGTCGACAACATACTGTACAGAAGAAGACTCAACGATGTGAAATTGAAGTGTATTTGCCGGGAAGACGGACAGAAGCTGTTGGCAGAGATACATGGAGGCATATGTGGTCACCAAATTGGCGCAAGAGCACTTGCCGGCAAAGCTTTCCGGCAAGGTTTCTTTTGGCCGACAGCCCTCCAGGATGCAACTGCACAAGTAACCAAGTGTGAAGCGTGCCAGTTCCATTCCAAATAGATACACCAACCAGCTCAAACTCTCCAGACGATCCCTTTGTCCTGGCCATTTTCGGTCTGGGGGCTCGACATCCTCGGCCCCTTCCCCCGAGCTGTTGGGGGCTTTGAGTACTTGTACGTTGCAATCGACAAGTTCACAAAGTGGCCAGAAGTGGAACCAGTGAGAAAGGTGACAGCACAATCAGCAGTCAAGTTCTTCAAGTCGATTGTTTGCCGTTTCGGGATCCCTAACCGGATCATTACCGACAACGGCACACAATTCACGAGCCGCACCTTCATGCAGTATGTCCAAGATCTTGGCGCCAAGGTCTGCTTCACTTCCGTTGCTCATCCAAGAAGCAACGGTCAAGCGGAGAGGGCAAATGCTGAAGTGCTGCGTGGGCTCAAGACCAGGACTTTCGACAGGCTGCACAAGTGCGGAAGAAACTGGATCGAGGACCTGCCGGTGGTTCTTTGGTCGATCAGGACGACGCCAAATCGAGCCACTGGCCAGACACCTTTCGCTCTAGTCTATGGAGCAGAGGCAGTTCTCCCCACGGAACTCGTATACGGGTCGCCTCGAGTGCTCGCTTATGATGAGCTTGAGCAAGAGCAGCTGCGACAAGATGACGCGCTGCTCCTTGAGGAGGATCGTCTTCAGGCTGTTGTACGAGCTGCTCGATACCAGCAAACTTTGCGCCGCTACCATAGCCGCAAAGTTAATGCCAGAAGTTTCGAGGAAGGCGACCTTGTTCTTCGGCACGTTCAGTCCGCCAAGAATTCCAACAAGTTGACACCGAAGTGGGAAGGCCCTTACCGGGTGAAACGAGTCACTAGGCCTGGCGCTGTCCGCCTTGAGACTGAAGATGGCATTCCGGTGAGCAACTCCTGGAACATTGAGCATCTTCGTAAGTTTTACCCGTAAGGTGCGGTTGCCGAAACCTGTTCCGGCAACCACCTTTTGTACAAGTTTTGCCGATGTTGCATGTAATCCTTTGTACAAAGCCGGGCGCAGACCCCGTGCATAAGTAAAGCTCATGTGCTTCGCGCATCTTGTCGATTTCATGCATTACATTCTTTCTTGCATACATTATCTGACACTTTGTGCAGCACCTACCCCCGGTAAGCAATTATGAGCCGAAAAACCCCATATCTATATTTTCTCTTCTTTCTCTTTCACAAACAAAGGAAGGAAATTCCCTCGCGCACAAGTTTGCCGGGGGGGAAGGAGAAGATAATGGTGTGGACCAGGCGTCGTTTAAGGAAGGTTTGCCTTGCCGGGAAGCAAACGACAGAAAAGCTAAGTTGCCAAAGTCTGAGCAATTAGTTTTAATTTTTAAAAGTTATCTTCCTCGAACGACTGTGCTTTGTATGGAAAACCTGTGCGCGGAGGAACCAACTCGTAGCTAGATGTGCCCTTACTTTGTTTCGAGTCCGCTCAACAACTTAAGTGTGCTGCAACTAGTCGCGACAAGGTTTCTTGTCGGAGCGGCACCGCCAGCAGGCTGCTGACGTCCCGCACTCAGCGCTCGCGGCTCGGGTGCCTGCACCGACAAGTTCCATAAAAGCGTAGGGTAAAAACCTACAAAGCAAGGGATCTAGTAAAGGAAATAACATAGCGATCATTATCCAAAATAAAGTTATATTACAAGATAACTTGTCGCAGCTCTAACACATTGTTCTCATGACATGACTAGCAGCGACAAGGAAAAAGATAAGATGGGTGGCCTAGTCTACGCGACCACCCTCAACCCTCCTGATTTCGCTCACCTTGTCCACAACGGGTGCGACAAGGGCCTTGAGTGCTTCCAGATCGGCGTCGGGCGGCAGGGACCTGAGCACGTTGGTGAGGTTGAGGCCTGGGTTGCGGAAGGCCACCTTCACCAGCACCTTCTGAAGAACTCCCGCGCAAATCTTGCGCGACTCGTCGGCCAGCTGCTTTGGGATTTTCTCCCGAAGCCGCTGGAGAGCTGTCGCCATGCCCTTGAAGAACAAACTAAGCATGGCGCTGGGTTGGAGATGCTCGTCGGAAGAGTACCCGAAGTCTTCCATCCCCAACTGCGCCAGCTCCCCGTTGATGACTGCGGCGATATTCACCAGACCCTCGGTCCAGTGCTCCACCGTCTCCCTGAACGAGTTCTGGGTGACGGCAATGCTCGCTAGCAGCGCCTCGTCGGCCTTGATATTCTCCGACAAGGTCACCTCTCGCTCCTTGGCGGCGTCCACCGTCTACGTCAGCGTGGCCAGCTTCAGCTCAAGATCCGCGTTGGAGTCCTTGGCGGCACTGAGCTCCTTGCTCCTCTCCGCGAGAAGACCTTGCAGCTCACCGTGGGCAGCAGCATCCTTCTCGCGCTCGCGCTTGAGCGCGACGAGCTCCTCGCCGCTCGTCCGAAGATTGGCCTCCAGCTGCGCCACTTTCACCTCCAGCTCTTTCTTGGCGGCCTCGGCAGCCGCGGCAGCATCCCTTGCTTCTTGGAGAGCGCCGCCAATTGCTTGCTCTCGTGCGGCGAGCTCTTCCTCGTGGCTGTCAAGGTTCACCTTGCGCTGCGCCAACTCTCCCTCCCGCACAGATAGCCTCTCGGCAGCAAGCCGCTGCTGCTCTTCAACCTCAGCCTTCGCGAGAAGGAAGGCCTTCCTCTCCTCGGTGACTTGCTCCCGCTCCTCCGCCAAGCTCCGAAGAGTTTCCTGCCTGAGATCCCGGAGCTCCTCCGCGCGCTTCTCAATATCGACTCCCGCCCTCACGACAAGCGCTTCTCGGGAGGCCAACTTGGCTTGTCTGGCGCGGTAGAGTGACGTCAGCTTCCGCAGCAGCCGCTCCTCTTCGGGCTCCTCGCTGCTGCTTGGCACGTCAACCAGCGCCAAGCCGGCGGAAGCGAGCACCTCTCCATCAAAGGTTTCTCCCTCGACCGCCGCCCTGGAGCTTGAAGCCCAGGGGAGCTTGATGAAGACACCATCGCCGACCTTCAAGTAGGCGCCGGGCTGGGGCTCCTCGGAGTCTGGCTCTGCGGCAACGGCGGGAGGATCGGCGGTCGGTGCAGCGCCTGGCACTCCTGCGGCCTCAGGGCCGTCAGTACGATCGCCGGATCCCTCGCTGGCTTCTGCGGCGGCAGCCTTGGCGGCCTCTTCGCCAGCGGGTTCATCAGCGTCGGCCTCTCCTTCAGCGGCTTCGGTCTCCATCGGCTCAGTGGTGGATGGATCTGAAGAACGAAGAATGGAGAGGAGTCAAGCAAATATGCAAAAACAAAGTTAGAAGAACAAAAACCCAAGGGCAAGTTTTTAGGCAAGTGGATTACCTGTGATGGGATCTGCGGTCGCGGTCTCAGCCGCCAGGGGATCACTGGTGTCGTCCCTTGCCGGAGAATTGGCCCTTGTCGGAGAGTTCTCCCTTGCCGGAGAACGCTCCCTTGCCGGGGACTCTACCCTTGGTGGCGTAGTTGAAGTAGATGGCGCTTCGGGGGCGGCTTCCAGGCCCTCCTGGCGAGGCTGCTCTGCTCCTACACAAATCCAACAATCAAGATATCAGTAAGAGAAAAGAGCACCCATGCACACCTGACGGCGGGAAGTAAATTATAAACTTACGCTGGGGGCTGTGCTGGGGGCTGCTTTGGGGAGTAGTTGCCAGGTCCGTCAAGGTGGGCTCAGACACGCCCCCTGCTGACACGGTGGGATCGTCTTCGATGACGATCACCGAGGCCTTGGTCCATTTCGCCGCTCTCTGGGCCAGCATCCTGAAAAGGAATGGATTCAGATCGAAGCAAGTCAGATACACAATGAAAGCGACAAGATTGAAGAACTACGAGGACAGCAAGAAAAGCTTACTCTTCTTCTTCATCATTGGAGCTGAGCGTGGAGAGATCAAAGTCCGGCTCGCCTCCGGTGCGACGAGGCGGAGAAGTGGGTTCCCTTGCCCGCTTGGCAGGAGCAGCAGCGGTAGACCGGGAAGGTCCCGCTCCAGTTGCCGTAGCGGCGAGAGGCGCTCCCGCGGCAACGGTGCTTGCCGCGGTAGAGCGTGTTGCGCGGCTCGGCGCCTGTTGACCCGTCTGCCGCCCCGCTACGTCCCCGGCCCTACGGAGACGCCTTCTTGGTGCTGCCGGGGGCTCCACTTGCGGCAAGCTGTCTGAAGGTTCCGGCTCTTCCTCGCTGGGCTCGCTCGGCTCAGCTTCCGGGCCGGCAAGATCTTCCTCGCCGACAAACTCCTCGCGCTCGGCAAGGCTTGCCGCCTCTGCCGCCTCTGCCTCCTCCATGGTGAACCCGAACTCGCCCGCGGCAGCTACTGCCGCAGCCTCTTCCGTCCTAGTGGCGATGCGCTGCAGCTCCACGTCGGTAGTGTCACGGGTGAGGCTCTTCTGCTCGTCGGCGCGGATCGGCACTTCCTCCAGGCTGTCGAAGAACGCCCGCACGACGTCGTCCGCGGGCTCTTGCCAAGTTGGGGCGATCCCGTGCGAATCGCACAATGGCATCATCGCGCGGATCCGGTCAAGTGGAGAATTGTTGCACAACGGGACTACGCTCCTCGGCAACATGAATGGGTGCTGGGGGTCGCGTTTGAACAGCTCCAGCAGCATTGCATCCAGCTCCAGGACGGTGAAATTGAAGTTGAAGCCCGGGCGCAGCCTCATGATGTCCGCCGAGTTCTTGAATTCCCAAGCGGGTCTCCCTCTCTCCTGTAGGGGGACGATGCGGCGGTGAAGGAAATCTGCGCCGACAGCGCCTACAGTGAGCCCGGCAAGCCTAAGGCGAAGAATTCTGGTAACGGCGATCTTCAGCCTGTCATCTTCCGGGGCCACATTGCTCCAATCATTGCCGCGTACTATTGGGGCTTGGCGCACGGCAGTGAACGGCTGCGGGTTCTCCTGAACGATCCAACACCACTCCGCTCTCCACTCCTCCCATTTGCTGCGAAGCTCACCCTCCAGATACGCTTCCTTCTTGCCGACTCTCGAGATCCAGGCTATCCCTCCGGCAAGAGGCTCTCCTCTCTCGACCCGAGGCATGAAGAAGTGGCGGAAAAGGGCTACATTGGGGTGGACTCCGACAAAGTTTTCGCACAAATGTGCGAAAACTGCCATGGTCAGGACGTCATTGGGGGTGAAATCTAGGAGGCGGAGCCCGTATGTGTTCATGATATCACAGAAGAACTCCGAGAAGGGCGGGTAGAGCCCGCAATAGAAGAAAAGCGCGAAGAATGGATACCCGTTTGGAGCTAGCTCCGAGGCAGTGGCCGAGAGTACCCTCGTGCGCGGGTGCACCCACGTCTCCGTCAACCAGAAAAGGTAGTAGTATTCCCTCAGCTCCTTGGCACCGAGCTGAGGGGGGAAGAGGGCCCGCTCCTTCCGCAGCGCCGCGAGCCGCTGTGCTTCGGCCGACTTCACGCCCTTCCCCTTGTTGGCTTTCGGAGCCATGGCGGAGGTGGCAGGAGGGATAGGCAGCGTTGGTGGTGCTGGTGGCGACGGGGGGCGGACCGCTGCTCTCTTTCGGCTTTGAGAAGAAAGGGGGAGCGGCGGAGATTTTCGAGGTCGAAGCAACAAACGGCGAAGTGGGGAAACTGCCCCTGTTTCCCCTGCTTATAAAGAGGGAGGGGGCGGACGTTTCGCCCCTCCGAATAAAGAAACCTCCCACGATCTCTCCCACGATGCAGCATTCAGCGCGTGCCGTTGGGGGAGGGCGCGGTGGATACAGAGCAAGATTCGGCGTTACCCGGGCCGCGCGTGCCCGTGCCCTGTTTTGGGCCTGGCCCAACAGCGCTCAGCACCGTGTGTGGCCCAGGCCCGGGGGCTCCTGTCGGTGTACTAGAATAGGGGTACCCTAGTACCCCGAACTTGTGCACGGGCAGTTACAGCGCCCCGCAGCAAGGGCTTGCCGGGTGACCGCTAAGATACTCCGTGGCTCCTTTGGGGCCATTCAAGAACAAAGTATTCAAGTCAAGAGGACAAGGCCCTGGCAAGAGGAGCTTGCCGGGAAGGCCAACCGAGGCGTCTCAAGGAACTTGCCGCGACGCACCACGCGTCCCGGCAAGGCCCGGCGAGCGACAAGCTTCCGGGCACGACAAGACCACGACCGCGGCAAGGCGCTTGCCACGGCAAGCGGCCACTCTGTGCCCACGCTCCAGCACATCCACCAACATGTCGCCCTGGGGGCCTTTCCAGGCGCGCGTGGCGGAAGGCTGCGCAGCCAGCGGTGCGCGGTGGCATGCGACGCTGACAAGATCGCCATCATGGCGAACGGTGGCGCCCCTAACGGTCCTTTTCTGCACTGTTTGGGCGACACAGACGGGCATTTAAGGCCCTTGTCCCCCGCCGTCAGGGTTAGGTAGGGTGCACTGTGCAGGCAACTGTAGCAACTACCTCTCTTTTTACGTTTTTACCCTTCTCTGCGTTGCCACCTGTCGGTGACCCCTTGTGCATATAAAAGGAGGCCCATGCGCAACGTAGAGGGGGTTCGACTGGTTCGCAAATTCGGCTAGTTCGTACCATTCGAAGCTAGGAGAACACTTAGCTCTCTGGAGCAAGAACACAATATAATCAGACAAGCAGCAGTAGGAGTGTTATCTCTCTGGAGAGCTCCGAAGCTAGGTAAACTGCTCGTGTGCTTCGCCTCGATCTGCTCTTCGTGCGACCTCCGGCCCCCGCCGAACCGAAAGGGGCTCGGTCCGCCGGTCCCCACAAACACCTATGGGACCGGCGGATCGAGCCCCTTTCGGTTCGGCGGGGGGCGGAGGTCGCACGAAGAGCAGATCGAGGCGAAGCACACGAGCAGTTTACCCAGCTTCGAAGCTCTCCGGAGAGATAACACTCCTACTGCTGCTTGTCTGATTATATTGTGTTCTTGCTCCAGAGAGCTAAGTGTTCTCCTCGATTCGAATGGTACGAACTAGCCGAATTTGCGAACCAGTCGAACCCCCTCTACGTTGCGCATGGGCCTCCTTTTATATGCACAAGGGGTCACCGACATGTGGCAACGCAGAGAAGGGTAAAAACGTAAAAAGAGAGGTAGTTGGTACAGTTGCCTGCACAGTGCACCCTACCTAACCCTGACGGCGGGGGACAAGGGCCTTAAATGCCCATCTATGTCGCCCACACAGTGCAGAAAAGGACCGTTAGGGGCGCCACCGTTCGCCACGATAGCGATCTTGTCAGCGTCGCATGCCACCGCGCACCGCTGGCTGCGCAGCCTTCCGCCACGCGCGCCTGGAAAGGCCCCCAGGGCGACACGTTGGTGGATGCGCTGGAGTGTGGGCACAGAGTGGCCACTTGCCACGGCAAGCGCCTTGCCGCGGTCGTGGTCTTGTCGCGCCCGGAAGCTTGTCGCTCGCCGGGCCTTGCCGGGACGCGTGGTGCGTCGCGGCAAGTTCCTTGAGATGCATCGGTTGGCCTTCCCGGCAAGCTCCTCTTGCCGGGGCCTTGTCCTCTTGACTTGAATACTTTGTTCTTGAATGGCCCCAAAGGAGCCACGGAGTATCTTAGCGGTCACCCGGCAAGCCCTTGCCGCGGGGCGCTGCAACTGCCTGTGCACAAGTTCGGGGTACTAGGGTACCCCTATTCTAGTACACCGACACAGCCCCAGGATAACTGTTAGCTGATGAGGCACCAACTTGATACAGAAATTCCAAGCAAAATACAACATATGTAGTACAAGACCATTCTGGCCTATGAGTACAACAAATGGTTTCTAGTGGTTGATGGCGGAAGCGGGTTGTGAATCATCAGTGTCTATGGGACTCCATTTCCCACAGGAACAGCTGACCAGGTTAACACCTATCTTCGCGAGGCTGCTATCACCATTGCGTGGGTTCCGGGGCTGTCATCACGGTCGCTCCTCTCCGCGCAAGAAATCTGGCCAAGACAATAGCCAGGGACAAGCCAGTGAGTACTTTGAATGTACTCGCAAACATTATGAACACGGGTATAATATAACAACGATGTTCCAAAATATTAATGCTCATGACGTTAGTCGAAAATTAAATCTCTGATGCACGTAAGCAGGTTATTTATGAAAATGCAATAACATAGCAGTATTTAAAATTATGAAATAAATAACAAATATGCCACAGTCGGGCATCTGAGCGACACCACATAAAGGGCTTTAAAAGAAATGCCACAGTCGTGCGTCTGAGCGACACCACATAAAGGGCTTTAAAAGAAATGCCATAGTCGGGCGTCTGAGCGACACCACAAAAAGGTCTTTAAAAGAAATGCCACAGTCGGGCGTCTGAGCGACACCACAAAAAGGGCTTTAAAAGAAATGCCACAGTCGGGCGTCTGAGCGACACCACATAAAGGGCTTTAAAAGAAATGCCACAGTCGGGCGTCTGAGCAACACCGCAAAAAGGGCTTTAAAAGAAATGCCACAGTCGGGCGTCTGAGCGACACCACATAAAGGGCTTTAAGAGAAATCATAGTGAATATCCAGTAGGTAAAACCA
Source organism: Triticum dicoccoides (assembly GCF_002162155.2). Classification (NCBI taxonomy): domain Eukaryota; kingdom Viridiplantae; phylum Streptophyta; class Magnoliopsida; order Poales; family Poaceae; genus Triticum; species Triticum dicoccoides. The sequence continues at coordinate 591,743,145 of NC_041383.1, forward strand.
TTCCAAGGATACTCCATATTTCAAATAATATAAAGGGGTGAATCCATAAAAATAATAATTATAATCATCATAAATCACAAGTCACAATCCATGTTCTGGTTTAACAGTTTCTCCTCCGAAGACCGACAGTAAGACCGACACTTGACCCATCCCAGACTACAATCCTCAACCATGGACACGGCTATTCGAATAGGTTTAATCTCTGCAGAGGGTGTACTCTTTACCCACGAGTAACGGATTTCTTTAGTCCATCGGGACTAATTCCGTCTACGGCCTTTTTGTTGAAAAGACACCTAACTTGCACACACCAGCTTAACTCACACGTGTCTGGAATCACCCACGACACCTGTCAAGCAAACTCTAAGTGGGGAGGCTACAACCTCGCGTAGCATGGGATCAAATTTATATTGCGCGCTCTAAGGGGTGGCCTCCCCTCTCGGTCTCAACCGGAAACACCCATGCCTCCGGACCAGGTGGCCTGCCTACCAGCTACAACCGGTATATTCCACCATGGCCTCTCTGTACGGTGTGTGCTAGAAAGAGGTTGACAACTTCCTGAACCGTACTCTACTTGTTATAGAGACGAGTGGTAGTACGAAGCAAGTATGGGGTTAGTGGAACAAGACTCGATCTAAGGTCGACTCAGGAGGTTTAAGTATTTCCCTACATGATTAGTATAATGAATATATCTCAACCAACAGAGTCACCGCTCATTATACCTTACCATGCCATACCAGACATAACCGTCCCGACGGAGACCGGCGACAAATTCATGCCTACCCAAGGCAGAGGTTTTCCCGGATTCCTTCCGGTATGCATGCAAGGCACATGAGGATGATTATCATCACGAGTGTGTTCATTTCTAACAGCATGGAAATCACTAACATGCATTCATGCAAATGATCATATCACATGGAATAACAAGTTTCTTCGAAATGAGGTAGTGTTATAAACGTGTCAACGAATACACAAAAATATTATGCCGGGGGTTCAGAATGCTTGCCTTCAGGTCATGGGAAGGCAGGGTGCATTTCAAACTCTTGAAATATTTCTCCTCTCTTCAAAAATCCTATTTTAAAAATATATATGAATTAACACACAAAATCAAAACAGCACAAAAAGTTGTTTTGAATTTTTTTCAAATAAATCTTAAAATAAACTAGACAATATTTGAGAAAGGTAGGAAAAGGAATTAATTCATTTGGAGTTGTAATTAAAAAGTTACAGTAGGTCAAAGTTTGGTCAAAAACTGTTATTTAAAACAAAACAGAAAATAAAACGTTTCGGGCAGAATACGTCTTCGAGCATGGGAGACGTACTCGGGGTTTTGCGCTTCCACTTAAACACGTGGAGGCGAGGCTAGGTCTCTGACGGTGGGTCCAGGGGGCCCACTGGTCAGGTTTGACCAGTCAGCACTCCCTCCTCTTCTCTGCCCGAGCAGGGGCAGGGCGTCCGGCGATCGTCGCCGGCGAACGGCGGTTCTTCGCGGGCATCCGGGTGCAGGGATGGATCCGCCACTCCTAGGCGGTCCTCCTGGTGGTCGTAGGGTCGCTGGGGGTGGAGGGAGTCGCCGGCGGCGAGCTCCACGGCGGAGGAGGCTCCGGGAACAAAGTGAGTTTGGGGCTGCGGTGGTCTCCAGCCAAAATTGAGCGTGGGGTTGTGCTAGCGAGAGGGAGGGAGAGTTCTTGGTGGAGAGAGTGGAGAGGGGGAGGCACTGGTGGCGACTGAATCGGCCGGGGCTTGGCGGCGACCGAACCGGCCGGACTCGGGGAAGATGGCCTTCCCTTACTCGACTGCTGGCCAATGCAACACTAGGAGTATCACTTGAGGTTGCTCGAGGAATCGATTGAGCTCCGGGGTCCTAATATAGGCGGTGGAGGTCGGTTCCGAGGCGGCCGGTGATAAGGACGATGGCGAACCGCCTCCCTGTAGCGTCAGGGCGTCGTGGCGACGACAGGAGCTAGCCGACGAGCGAAGGGATAAGCTTGCGCTGCTTCCAGGGGCAGGTGGCGAGCCGGGGTGGCTTTGGCGGCACCGACCGTGGCAGAGGCGCGCTATGGACGCCGGCGTGCCGCCAAGGCTCTGACGGCGGCGCTATAGGCTGCCAGGGCGGCTTGGCGCGTTGCGGTGAGGAGGGTAGCGCATGGCGTGGCGCTACAGAGCGGGCCAAAACCAGGGGCGCAACGTGTCGGCTCGGCCGTGGCTCGTGCAATACGCGCACTCTGCTCGCGCCCAGAGCACGCACGGAAGGTGTTCGATAAAATGCCGTGGCATGCTACAGGTCTCAGGTGAGGTTGGCAAGCAACAGAACTAGGTTAGTGATAGAGGGGAGATCAAGGGACAAGGTGGTTTGGTCAGGAGACCAAGTTCACAATGCCAACAACAACTCATGTCAAATCTGGTCATGCTCTCAAGGTGTTTGACAAAATGCCACAGGCACCTAGGCATTTCTTGGAGTGGCCAATTCTTTCCAGATCAGTGTCTCTTTGGATGCACAAGAGGGTGGTGAGGTTAGTTGGTGAAAAGCACAAACTTGCTAGTGCAAGTTTTGCAGAACTTCAAATCTGGACAGGAGGTGAATGGCATTATTTCATGAACCAAAAATATGCCAATGGTTGCATGCTCCTGGAATAGGGGTTTAGCATGGAGGACTACAAGTAGGAGAAAGAATCAAGGGCCAAAGAGCAAGCAATAATATGGATGTTGTACAAACCATCAAGTTGGACCAGAATGAAGATGAGGTCGATTCACTCAAATTTTTCAAAGAACAACCCTGGATTTTTGCATAGAATGGAATGATATGCTCCTACTGACATCCCATAATTTTGGTGGAAGCTAGAAAGAAATAATTAAAAGGGTTGTAGTGCAAAGTTGTCCACTGGACCAGAGAAAAAACATGTGTAGCACTCAAAATATGCAATGGATGAAATATATTATTGCACAAAAGCGATTTAAAGACATCACATGACATCTCCAAATTTTGGTTGGATTCATAGTTAAATCTATCAACAGGTTGTAGTACAAAAGAGCTCCAAAACTTAAAACAAGTCATTTTAATGAATAAAGCTCATGGTGAAATAATTTAATAAATAAATCTACTGATTGAGAGATGTTTTTAATGAGAGGGCATATAAGTCCAATATGTTTTGGAAGGATCCACTTGGGAAAAATTCCTTAATATTAAAAGAAAAGTTTTGATATCAACAGAGATATTCTTGCAGGCAAAAATTTAAACTCTTCGAAATTTTTTAATAACTAAAACCTGGTTAAATTTTTGGGGTGTTACAGTTTTGCAAGTGGCCTTGAAGGGATTGACAACCCCTTTATTGCGTTGGTTGCGAGTTCTTGTTTGTTTGTGTAGGTGCGTGGGACTTTTGAGGAGCCTCCTATTGGATTGATACCTTTGTTCTAAAAAACTTAGGGAAATACTTACGCTACTATTGCTGCATCACCCTTTCCTCTTCAAGGAAAACCAACGGAAGCTCAAGATGTAGCAAGAAGGATTTCTGGTGCCGTTGTCGGGGAGGTCTTCGCTCAAGTCAAGACATACCAAGTACCCATCAGAAACTCATCTCCCTTGCACTTACATTATTTGCCATTTGTCTCTCATTTTCCTCTCCCCCACTTCACCCTTGCCATTTTTTTGCCCTCTCTTTCCCAATCTCCTCTCTCTTTCGCTTGCCTTTTTGTTTGCTTTTGTGTTGGATTACTTGTCGTGACGGCGCAAGATAATACCAAATTGTGTGATTTCTCCAATACCAATAATAATGATTTCCTTAGTACCCCGATTGCTCCCCTTAATGATGTTGAGTCTTGTGAAATCAATGCTGCTTTGCTGAATGTTGTTATGAAAGATCAATTCTCCGGCCTTCCTAGTGAAGATGCCGCTACCCATCTAAACAACTTTGTTGATTTGTGTGAGATGCAAAAGAAGAAAGATACGGATAATGATATTATTAAATTGAAGTTATTTCCGTTTTCACTTAGAGATCGTGCGAAAGTTTGGTTTTCGTCTTTGCCTAAGAATATTATTGATTCATGGAATAAGTGCAAAGATGCTTTTATCTCTAAGTATTTTCCTCCCGCTAAGATCATCACTCTTAGGAATGATATTATGAATTTTAAACAAGTTGATCATGAGCATGTTGCCCAATCTTGGGAAAGAATGAAATTGATGATTCGCAATTGCCCTACTCATGGTTTGAATTTATGCATGATCATACAAATTTTTTATGCCGGATTGAATTTTGCTTCTAGAAATTTTTTAGAATCGGCCGCGGGAGGCACGTTTATAGAAATCACCTTAGGAGAAGCTACTAAACTCCTTGATAACATTATGGCTAATTATTCTCAATGGCACACCGAAAGATCTACTAGTAAAAAGTGCATGCTATAGAAGAAATTAATGTTTTGAGTGGAAAGATGGATGAACTTATGAAATTGTTTGCTACTAAGAGTGCTTCTATTGATCCCAATGATATGCCTTTGTCTACTTTGATTGAGAATAATAATGAATCTATGGATGTGAATTTTGTTGGTAGGAATAATTTTGGAAACAATGGTTATAGAGGAAATTTTAATCCTAGACCGTTCCCTGGTAATTCCTCTAATAATAATGGAAATTCCTACAATAATTCTTATGGTAATTTTAATAAGATGCCCTCTGATTTTGAGAACAGTGTGAAAGAATTTATGATCTCTCAAAAGAATTTTAATGCCATGCTTGAAGAAAAATTGCTTAAAGTTGATGATTTGGCTAGGACCGTTGATAGACTTTCGCTTGATGTTGATTCTTTGAAACTTAGATCTAATTCTCCTAAGCATGATATCAGTGAGTCTCTCAAAGCTATGAGAATTTCCATTGATGAGTTCAAAGAAAGAACCGCTAGATTGCGTGCTAAGAAAGATTGATTTGTAAAGGCGTGTTCTTCTAGTTTCCATGAAAATAATGATGAAGATCTTAAAGTTATTGATGTGTCCCATATTAAATCTTTATTTTGCAATATGAATCTTAATAATGATGGGACTGGAGATGAGTCAACTTTAGTTAAAAGAAGTCCCAATGATTCGGAGTTCTTAGATCTTGATGCTAAATTTGGTAAAAGTGGGATTGGAGAGGTCAAGACTTTAAATAGCATTGAACCCACTATCTTGGATTTCAAGGAATTTAATTATGATAATTGTTCTTTAGAAGATTGTATTTCCTTGTTGCAATCCGTTGTGAATTCTCCTCATGCTTATAGTCAAAATAAAGCTTTTACCAAACATATTGTTGATGCCTTGATGCAATCTTATGATGAAAAACTTAATTTAGAATTTTATATACCTAGAAAACTTAATGATGAGTGGGAACCTACTATAAAGATTAAAATTAAAGATCATTAGTGTTATGCTTTATGTGATTTGGGTGCTAGTGTTTCCACGATTCCGAAAACTTTATGTGATATTCTAGGTTTCCATGATATTGATGATTGCTCTTTAAATATGCACCTTGCGGATTCCACCATTAAAAATCCAATGGGAAGGATCAATGATGTTCTCATTATTGCAAATAGGAATTTGGTGCCCGTAGATTTTATCGTTCTTGATATAGATTGCAATCTTTCATGTCCTATTATTCTTGGTAGACCTTTCCTTAGAACGATTGGTGTGATTATTGATAGGAAGGAAGGGAATATTAGATTCCAATTTCCATTAAGGAAAGGCATGGAGCACTTTCCAAGAAAGAAAGTCAAATTACCTTATGAATCTATCATGCGAGCTACTTATGAATTGATTGCCAAAGATGGCACTACTTAGATCTATCCTCGCTTTTATGCCTAGCTTGGGGCCTTAAACAATAGCGCTAGTTGGGAGGCAACCAAATTTTATCTTTGTTTTTTTGCTTATGTTTACTAGTATATTTATCTTCTACCTTCTGTTTAGATGTGTTTTTATGTTTTAATTAGTGTTTGTGCCAAGTAGAACCTATAGGATAACCTATGGTGATAGTTAATTTGATTCTGCTGAAAAACAGAAACTTTGCGGGCACGAAAATAATTTTCGTAATTCACAGAAACGTGATTTTGCGTCGATTCTTTTTTCTGTAAATCAATAGAAAACTTTCCCAGGACTTCCTATTTCGGTAGGATTTTTAGAGTTCCAGAAGTATTCGAGAGTTATAGATTCCTACAGACTGTTCTGTTTTTGACAGATTCTGCCTTTTGTGTGTTGTTTGCTTATTTTGATGCATCTATGCTAGTATGTAGGGGTATGAACCATAGAGAACTTGGAATACAGTAGGTTTAACACCAATATAAATAAAGAATGATTTCATTACAGTACCTTATCTGGTGGTTTTTCTTTCTTGCATTAATGGAGCTTATGAGATTTCCTGTTGAGTTTTGTGTTGTGAAGTTTTCAAGTTTTGGGTAAAGATTTGATGGACTATGGAATAAGGAGTGGCAAGAGCCTAAGCTTGGGGATGCCCATGGCACCCCAAGATATTCAAGAATAACCAAAAGCCTAAGCTTGGGGATGCCCCTGGAAGGCATCCCTATTTTTATACGCCACATGATATGTGTTTTGCTTGGAGCGTCTTGTATGATATTAGTCTTTGCTTTTTAGTTTACCACAACCATCCTTTCTGTACACAACTTTTGGGAGAAACCCACTTGATTAGAATTTATAGAATACTCTATGTGCTTCACTTATATCTTTTGAGCTAGATAGTTTTTGCTCTAGTGCTTCACTTATATCTTTTAGAGCACGACGGTGGCTTTTAATTTTGAAGAAATTGTTGATCTCTCATGATTCACTTATATTATTTTGAGAGTCTCTTAGAACAGCATGGTATTTGCTATGGTTATAAAATTGGTCCTAGAATGATGGGAATCCAAGTTGGGTATAATAACTATCATAGAAAGTGAATTGGATGCTATGATCAATTTGATGCTTGATAATTGTTTTGAGACATTAGGATGGTGATATTAGAGTCATGCTAGTTAGGTGATTATGAATTTAAAGAATGCTTGTGTTGAAGTTTGTGATTCCTGTAGCATGCACGTATGGTGAACCGCTTTGTGATGAAGTTGGAGCACAATTTTATTTATTGATTGTCTTCCTTATGAGTGGCGGTTGGGGACGAGCAATGGTATTTTCCTACAAATCTATCCCCCTAGGAGCATGCGTGTAATACTTTGTTTTTGATGACTTGTAGATTTTTGCAATAAGTATATGAGTTCTTCATGACTAATGTTGAGTCCATGGATTATACGCACTCTCACCCTTCCACCATTGCTAGTCTCTCTTGTGCCGCGCAACTTTCGCCCGTACCATACACCCACCACATACCTTCCTCAAAACAGCCACCATACCTACCTATTATGGCATTTCCATAGCCATTCCAAGATATATTGCCATGCAACTTTCCATCGTTGCATTCATATGACACGCATCATCATTGTCATATTGCTCTTTGCATGATCATGTAGTTGACATCGTATTTGTGGCAAAGCCACCTTCATAATTTTCATAAATGCGCTCTTGATTCATTGCATATCCTAGTACACCGTCGGGGGCATTCATATAGAGTCATATCTTGTTTCTAGTTTTGAGTTGTAATTCTTGAGTTATAAGTAAATAAAAGTGTGATGATATTCATTATTAGAGCATTGTCCGAGTGAGGAAAGGATGATGGAGACTATGATTCCCCCACAAGTCGGGATGAGACTTTGGACTTTATAAAAAAAGGGGGAAAGGCCAAATAAAAAAAAAGAAAGGCCCAAAACGAAAAAAAGAGAAAGAGGAAAAAAATGAAATGAGAGAAAAAGAGACAATGCTACTATCCCTTTTACCACACTTGTGCTTCAAAGTAGCACCTTGATCTTCATGATAGAGAGTCTCCTACGTTGTCACTTTCATTTACTAGTGGGAATTTTCATTATATAACTTGGCTTGTATATTCCAATGATGGGCTTCCTCAAAGTGCCCTAGGTCTTCGTGAGCAAGTGAGTTGGATGCACACCCACTTAGTTTCTTTTGTTGAGCTTTCATACATTTATAGCTCTAGTGCATCCGTTGCATGGCAATCCCTACTCACTCACATTGATATCTATTAATGGGCATCTCGATAGCCCGTTGATACGCCTAGTTGATGTGAGACTATCTTCACCTTTTTTGTCTTCTCCACAACCACCATTCTATTCCATATATAGTGCTATGTCCATGGTTCACGTTCATGTATTGCGTGAAAGTTGAAAAAGTTCTAAATTACTAAAGTATGAAACAATTGCTTGGCTTTTCATCGGGGTTGTGCATGATTAAATACTTTGTGTGATGAAGATAGAGCAATAGCCAGACTATATGATTTTGTAGGGATAACTTTCTTTAGCCATGTTATTTTGAGAAGACATGATTGCTTTGATTAGTATGCTTGAAGTATTACTATTTCTTATGTCAATATGAACTTTTATTTTGAATCATTTGGATCTGAACATTCATGCCACAATAAAGAAAATTACATTGAGAATTATGCTAGGTAGCATTCCACATCAAAAATTCTGTTTTTATCATTAACTTACTCGAGGACGAGCAGGAATTAAGCTTGGGGATGCTTGATACGTCTCCAACGTATCTATAATTTTTGATTGTTACATGCTATTATATTACCCATTTTGGATGTTTATGGGCTTTACTTTACACAATTATATCATTTTTGGGACTAACCTACTAACCGGAGGCCCAGCCCGTATTGCTGTTTTTTTGCCTATTTCAATGTTTCGAAGAAAAGGAATATCAAACGGAGTCCAAACGGAATGAAACCTTCGGGAGCGGTCTTTTTGGAACAAACGTGATCCAGAGAACTTGGAGTGGAAGTCATGCAACAACCGAGGCGGCCACAAGGGTGCCCGACGCGCCCCTAGAGCTGGGCGTGCCCCTTGAGGGAGTCCTGGATAAGGGGGTATCCGGATAGTTGGACTATATACTTTGGCCGGACTGTTGGACTATGAAGATACAAGACTAAAGACTTTGTCCCGTGTCCGAATGGGACTATCCTTTGCATGGAAGGCAAGCTTGGCGATCCGGATAATATTTCTCCTTCTCTATAACGGACTCTGTGTAACCCTAGCCTCCTCCGGAGTCTATATAAACCAGAGGGTTTAGTCCATAGGTCGACAGAACAACAATCATACCATAGGCTAGCTTCTAGGGTTTAGCCTCTACGATCTCGTGGTAGATCAACTCTTGTAGTACTCATATCATTAAGATCAATCAAGCAGGAAGTAGGGTATTACCTCCATCGAGAGGGCCCGAACCTGGGTAAACATCGTGTCCCCAGTTTCCTGTTACCATTAGCCTTAGACGAACAGTTCGGGACCCCCTACCCGAAACCCTATGTCCTACTTGATTAATATTGATGATGTGTGTTACAAGAGTAGATCTACCACGAGATCAAGGAGGCTAAACCCTAGAAGCTAGCCTATGGTATGATTGTTGTTCGTCCTACGGGCTAGAGCCATCCGGTTTATATAGACACCGGAGAGGGCTAGGGTTACACAGAGTCGGTTACAATGGTAGGAGATCTACATATCCGTATTGCCAAGCTTGCCCTCCACGCCAAGGAAAGTCCCACCCGGACACGGGACGAAGTCTTCAATCTTGTATCTTCATAGTCTTGGAGTCCGTACGATGATGATAGTTCGGCTATCCGGACACCCCCTAGTCCAGGACTCCCTCAGTAGCCCCTGAACCAGGCTTCAATGACGACGAGTCCGGTGCGCATATTGTCTTCGGCATTGCAAGGCGGGTTCCTCCTACGAATAATTTATGGAAGATTGTGAACACCAGGATAGTGTCCGGCTCTGCAAAATAAATTCCACGCACCACCGTAGAGAGAATAATATTTACACAAGTTCGATCTGCTGGCATATTTGGTGGCGTGACACCACTACCAAGCCTTTGCTTGAATCGTTTTTATTGTACCACCTCAGCGCGTTTAGCGAAGCGGTTTCCTTGGCACGTCTTGTCGAAGCAGAGATCATGCTCCCCTCATTCTGGGATTCCCATCAATACGGACGTGGGTAACCCAACTGTGCCATTGATTGCGGTGCTTGGGAGATAAGCGAGTTTTATCAGGCCGGTGGGGACACATGTTTTTGTCCGCCCATTTAATGGGATAAAGATCCAACCCTTTTACCTGCGCCTTCTTCCTCCTTGGCTTATCCATCTCCGCGAACTCGAGCTCCAGCGCCCAAGCCCGCACATCTCACCTCAACCTCCTCCAACTATGTCCGGAGCGGGAGGCAAGTGTATGGCCTCCTCCGTCACGGCGGGGCACATCCAGAAGCTGCGCAACGCCGGATATTTGTCCAGCAACATCGTGCATCGGCTCCCTGACGAGGGAGAGCTCATCCCCACCCCCAGGCCCCATGAGAGGGTAGTATTTCTTCCCCATTTCCTCCGCGGACTGGGCTTCCCATTCCATCCCTTTTTCCGGGGGCTCATGTTTTACTACGGCCTGGATTTCCATGATCTGGCCCCGAATTTCATCCTCAATATCTCGGCGTTTATCGTCGTGTGTGAGGCCTTCCTCTGCATCCAGCCCCACTTCGGCTTGTGGCTCAAGACCTTCAGTGTCAAGCCGAAGGTTGTGAAGGGCAGCCAAGCGGAGTGCGGAGGCGCCATGGTGGGCAGGATGTCCAACGTTACTTGGCTTGAGGGCACTTTCGTGGAAACCATTAAGGGGTGGCAATCGGGGTGGTTCTACATCACCGAGCCGCGTGACCCTGAATGGGAAGCGGCCCCCAAATTCAGATCTGGCATCCCCACACGCCTCACCTCCTGGAAAGAGAGCGGCCGGATTTGGGGTGATTCGGAGGAGCTGACCGGACTCCAAGCCTGCATCAAAAAGCTAGTGGACAAGAAGCTCAAGCTTGTCAACGTAGTCCAGGTCATGCTCATCCGTCGGATTCTCCCGTGCCAACGACGGGGCTTCAACATGTGGGAGTTCGATCCGGCGCAGCACCAGACTTTGAGTGGGCTCTTCGACACTACGTACGAAGATGTCTGGAAGGTGCTGTTCAAGGGCGCCGAGGCTCCCGCATCCACTACCGAAGATCGCGGATTCAGCTCGCAGCGTCCGGCTGACGAGGTAAGTGATTTTGTCCTTTACGGGACGCTTGTTTTCCATAGTTTGACTCTATGCGGGATCTAAACTCCCTTTCCTTTGACAGGACTGGCTGGCGAAGGCCGAGCAGACTATCTGTCCGGCCCCATTGCCAGAGGACCCAGCGGACGCCCTCTTAACGGGGCTGCTAGCTCCGGCGCCCCATGTGGTGCCGGAGAAGAAGGCCAAGAAGAAGGCCATGGGGACTCGGAAGAGTTCCTGTTTTCAGGTGTTATCGGATGATGACTCCGAGGCAGATTCCTCCCACAAAGGCGAGGAGGAGAAGAAAGCCTCTCCCCCAGTGGGGGAAGGCAAGAAAAGGAAGGCCTCCCCAACAAGGGAGGCTGAAGGGTCCAAGAAGGGAAAAACTCTTTCCCTGGACTGCTCCGCCAACGCCAGCGACAACGAAGAGGACTGGCCTCCAAGGGCCAAGCCCCTGGCGAGATCTTAAGTATCCGGACTCCTGAATAACTTCATGGTTTTTTCTTTTCGCCACATAGTATCCTTCTAATGCCGCATACAACCCTGCAGTCCGCCCAAGGATGATCTTCCCGCTTCGTCGAGCGGGTCCTTAGGTGCGTCGGATATGGATTCTCTTCCAACCGCCTCCACCCCCCGTGATGCGGACGATGCCGAGGTGGGATCCCGGGAAGGGACCCGCCAGGAGGACGAGGCCCCGGACGTGTCGCAGGACAACCTCCCGGACTTTGCACCGGACTCGGCCCCGGAACCCATAGTGGCTCCGGAGTCCGGCGGGTGGCCCCTTCGTAAGAAGGGCAAGACCGTGACACCGGCAGCCTCTGTCCAACCGGAGGCGCCGGATAGCTTGCTACAGGCGCTCAATGGCGCCTCCATCGAAGAGGAACACCGCACTGTTATGAGTGCGGTGATTCAGAAGGTTCAGCTTGCCAAGAGCGGGCTGACCGAAGCCTGCAGCAGCCTTCTAACAGGCTTTGAGGTAAGAATTTTGATATATGTAAAATAGTACCGCATAGACAGTAGCCCCTGATGCTCGTTTCGGTGTTCGGAAAGAAAAGCCGGACTGAGGATCTAAAAAGATATATGCAGGAGTCATAAAATATGTCAATATGGGATTGCAGGCTGCGCTGCTGACCTCTGCCGTACTGACTGCAGAGGTCAATACTTTGAAGCAAAGCCTCGAGCGGTCCGAGAACGAGCTCGGCCATGCCAAGAAGCAGCTCGAGGACAAGGAAGGTGAGTAACACCTTATTAAAATTGTACCTTACAGAAAAGGATTTTGGTTGCAAGAAGAATGACATGGATAATGTGGGTATTGCAGGGGCCACTAACGAGGTGGCGACCCTGAAGGAGGCGGTGTCCGTGTCCGAACGTAACGCGGCCGCGGAGCGCACCGAGCGAGAGAAGCAGGAGGCGCGGGTGGCGGAGGTACAGCAAGAGCTCCAGGATCTCGTGAAAAAACATGAGAGCCTGGAGCGTGACTCGAAGACTCGAGAGTCTGAGCTTGCAACGGCTATTGAGAGTGCCAAAGCCGCTAAGGCCAAAGCCTACAAGGCCCTCCAAGATATCGAGGCATTGAAGAAAATAGCAGCGGGTAAGGCATTTTTCATGCAGAGTAAGCATGTGAGTGTTAATTACCTGTTGCTTACCCGAATTTGGAGCTCTCCAGGAGCGTTCGCAGATCTTCCTCGCAGCGTGTCCGATGCTGCCGCGTTCTACCGGGCCGAGGAGGGGAGCTCGACGGAGAAGGTCTTCTGGTCTCAGTATGCTGTGACCGAACATCCGGTGCCCCTTAGCGACCAGCTGAAGCAGCTGGTCGAGCTCCACAAGGCGGCCGAACAAGCCATGAAGGGCCTCATTGTTCGGCTGTGGCTGAAGGAGGCCATGCCTGGGAGCTACTTTGGCCTGGTGCGGCGGCTGGTGGATGCGTGTCCATGGGTTGAAGTCATCAAGCACTCTACCTGTATTGAAGGTGCCCGTCGGGCCCTTGCCCGCGCAAAGGTGCACTGGGGCAAGATGGATGCTCAGAAGCTTGTGACGGACGCGCCACCGCAGGGCAAGGAATATCGTACTCCCGAGATGTATTATAAGACTGTGCTGAATGGTGCCCGCACTATTGCGGGTGAGTGCTCCAAAGATGTAATATTTGAGTAGACTCGCATTTTTTTATACTGTGCGCTGAAAACTTAGTTCATATGCGCTAAGCAACGCTTGTTGATTTAAAATATTACCTTCTGTGCGGCTATTTATTAAATCTGAGAGATGGCAAGTCGTCGGCTTCAGCCCCCATGCCACGAGTGCTGGGGTGTTCGGGATAAACTTGAGCACTCCTGTTCCCATTTTTGGGTCCATCTAGGGAGGCACTCAACACAACGAACAAGGCAACCAGACTTATAATGCTTGAACACTCTCACTTAGCCATAGAATTCTATAATTTTAAATTTCGGTGAAGCCCCTAGTCTTCGGAAGGCCGAATTTGGGGCGCTATCCACGCCTGGGCCGGACAAAGCCGGCTCCTCGCTCTAAGTGGCATAAGTCTTTAGGGACTCGCAAAAAACCTCTCGAACAGCGACCGGCTCTCGCCTCATCATGACGGTCAGTTTTAGCTTTCTCCACTGAGGCGCTCGCCCAGCTCAACTGGGGCGCAATCGCAGTGGTTCTCCCGGTGCTACCTTAGCCGACAACGGAACGTAAGGTACCAAAACATGGGAGCCGGGCAAACCCAACTATTTACCCAAGACATGATTCGGAGCCGATGCATATAATGCTATAAGTTCGGGGTGCCGCACTTGTGAAAGTGTTCGGACTTATCACACCATGATGCGGGAAACATAAGCCCCTAGTGTATTTAGCCGTACCAAAATGTACGGATGCAACATATCGTAAATGAACATATGTATAAGAAAGAAATGCAATTGGAAGCAAAAATATGCTGCATTACCTATTCAAGAAAAACTGCTGGGAATGCAGAACGATACAAATGGTGCGATAAGCAAGGGATGGACTATTAAACATGTCCCCCTCCAGGGGTATGCTGCGGAATGGTGTATAAAACAGATTTAATGCTCGTAATGGAGACCACTTGGATATTCATTGTAGCCTTTCTCCTTCCCTGGCTGTTGCATCGTGAGTTCGGCAGGTCTGCTGCCGAACAGGGCCTCTAACAAACGGAGTCCTGTGGGTAAAAATGAAAAGGAAAAAGAAAAGAAGAACGACCCACTTGAGAGCCCCTGGTGTGGTTGAGCCGCATTCTGGGCCTATCGTGGTCGTGCCCCTCTCCCCATGCCCATGGTATCTCCAGAGCGTAATGGTGTACGCGAAGGACCTGTCTTGATGTTTTGCAGGGGTTGGGGTTGGGATCGCACTGCTACGCGTGCTCGGAACATGCCAGGTGGTCTTGTTGTAGGTTACTCCGGGCGTGTTTAGCCATGTCCGGTCGCTTAACGGCCGGACTCGAGAATTGCCTTAAGAGGCTGCACTGTACTTCTGCCGCGAGAGCCGCTGTGTGTTCCTCCGTTCGGAGAGAGCGTTCAGTGTTTCCGTTGACCGTGATGACTCCTCGAGGGCTTGACATCTTGAGCTTGAGGTATGCCTAGTGTGGCACCGCGTTGAACTTTGCTAACGCAGTACGTCCGATCAGAGCATGGTAGCCGCTGCGGAACGGAACTATGTCAAACATTAACTCCTCGCTTCGAAGTTATCCGGGGATCCGAAGACCACTTCCAGTGTAACTGAGCCTGTACAATTGGCTTCTACACCTGGTATGACGCCTTTAAAGGTCGTCTTGGTAGGTTTAATCCTTGAGGGTTCTATGCCCATTTTGCGCACTGTATCCTGATAAAGCAGGTTCAGGCTTCTGCCACCATCCATCAGGACTCTTGTGAGGTGAAATCCATCGACAATTGGGTCTAAAACCAATGCGGCGAATCCGCCGTGGCGGATGCTGGTGGGGTGGTCCCTTCGGTCAAAAGTGAGCGGGCAGGAGGACCATGGATTGAACTTCGGGGCAACTGGCTCCATCGCGTATACATCCCTGAGTGCACGCTTCCGCTCCCTTTTGGGTATGTGCGTTGCGTATATCATGTTTACCGTCCGCACCTGTGGGGGAAAACCCTTCTGTCCTCTATTGTTCGGCGGTCGGGTCTCTTCCTCGTCATCGCTATGTAGCCCCTTGTCATTGTTTTCGGCAATTAACTTGCCTGCCTGCTTGAATACCCAATAGTCCCTGTTGGTGTGGTTAGCTGGCTTTTTGGGGGTGCCGTGTATCTGGCATGAGCGGTCGAGTATTCGGTCCAAATTGGACAGACCCGGAGTAGTTCTTTTGAATGGCTTTTTCTGTTGACCGGGTTTAGAGCCTCTGAATCCGGAATTGACTGCCGTATCTTCACTATTATCGCCGTTAATGCGGCGTTTGGTTTTGTTGCGACGCGACCTGCTATTACGGTCCTTGATATCCGGACTGCCAGAATTTTTGCTGAGGTTGTTGCTGCGTGCTAGCCAGCTGTCCTCACCCGCGCAGAAGCGGGTCATGAGTGATGTGAGGGCTGCCATGGATTTCGGCTTTTCCTGTCCCAGGTGCCGGGAAAGCCACTCGTCGCGGATGTTATGCTTGAAGGCCGCGAGGGCCTCTGCATCCGGACAGTCGACGATTTGGTTTTTATTGGTTAAGGACTGTGTCCAGAATTGTCTGGCCGATTCGTCTGGCTGCTGAATTATGTGGCTTAGGTCATCAGTGTCTGGTGGTCGCACATACGTGCCTTGGAAGTTATCAAGGAATGCGGCTTCCAGGTCTTCCCAACTCCCGATTGACTCTGCTGGCAAGCTGTTAAGCCAATGCCGGGCTGGTCCTTTAAGTTTGAGTGGGAGATATTTGATGGCGTGAAGATCGTCACCGCGGGCCATGTGGATGTGGAGGAGATAGTCTTCGATCCAAACTGCGGGGTCTGTTGTGCCATCGTAAGATTCAATATTCACGGGTTTAAACCCTTCGGGGATTTGATGATCCATTACTTCATCTGTGAAGCATAGTGGGTGTGCGGCGCCTCTGTACTGGGCGATGTCACGACGGAGCTCAAAAGAGCTTTGTCTATTTTGTTCGGCCCAGCCGGACTTACTGTGTCCGGCGCGATGGTTGTCGTCATGTATCATGGGGCGCCCACGCGATCCATAGATTGATCTTGATTGTCTTGCCTTATCCTCCAATATATCTCGCAAGTCCGGAGCGTTCCCCTGTGGCCTTGTGCTTTTCAAGCGATGCTGGGGTACGGTTCTAGTGAAGGGCCTAGAGGCCTCTCTGTCGCGACCACGGGGTGGTCGGTCAGCCGTATTGTCTGCTGGTGATGCAGGTTCATACGCCCCCTCCTCTAATCAGGGGAGCAGCTTGCGTTTAGGGTAGCTTTTGGAGGGGCGTTCGAGCTCATGCTCTTCGGCCGCGAGGACTTCAGTCCATCTGTCGGCTAGCAGATCTTGATCAGCTCTAAGCTGTTACTGCTTTTTCTTGAGGGTGCTTGCCGTGGCCATAAGCCTGCGTTTAAAACTCTCTTCTTCGACAGGATCCTCAGACACGACGAATTCGTCGTCGTCGAGGCTTGCCTCGTCTCCGGAGAGAGGCATATAATCCTCTACCTCTTCTTCTACCGCTCTCTCATGAGGGCTGGCGTCTCCGTACTCCTGTGCTGAATCTTGCTGGAGTGGGTTGTCTTCGGCACTGTCTGGGGTGTTATTTCCGGTGCCGGAATCTTCATTCTTGCTGTGGCGGGATTTAGAGCGGCACCGCTGACGCCGACGCTTGGGCTGTTTCTTGGAGGGGTCATCCTCCGCTGTTCCTTCGCCATTCCCATCCTTTGGGATATCCACCATGTATATGTCATATGATGAGGTGGCTTTCCAGTGCCCGGTAGGCGCTGGTTCTTGGTCGTCTCCGGCATCGTCGTCCATACCGTCGATGTCGTCGGAGTCATAGTCTAGCATGTCAGTTAGATCGTCGACAGTGGCTACTAGGTGGGTGGTGGGTGGGCTTTGAATTTCTTCGTCGTCCGCATCCCAACCGTCCTGACCGTAGTCTGGCCAGGGCTCTCCTGATAACGAGAGATACTTTAGCGAACTCAAGATGTCGCCGAAAGGTGAGTGCTGAAAGATGTCCACGGCGGTGAACTCCATGATCGGCGCCCAACCGGATTCGATTGGAGGGGGCGCGGGAGGTTCGGAGTCCGGCAAGGAGTTCGGCACCTCGGAGTCACGAGCTTCATGAGGGACAAGGTCAGTGTTCGGCTCTATCGCCGCAGAGGTTGCAGCCCCCGAGTCGGTGTCTAGCCATCCATCCTCGATCTGCGCAGCCGGCTCCGAATTGAAGATCGGAGCAGACTCGAGTGCGGCCTCCAGGGTACTGTCCGGCTGCAGAGCTAAATCATGCCCATCGGGACAGTGCGGCGCGCTTGGCTGTGGCTCGGATCCATCGAAGATCAAGTCCCCGCGGATGTCAGCCGTGAAGTTCAAACTTCCAAACCTGACCTGACGGCCAGGGGCGTAGCTTTTGATCTGCTCCAGATGGCTAAGCGAATTGGCCCGCAGTGCAAAGCCGCCGAATACGAAGATCTGTCCGGGGAGGAAGGACTCACCCTAGACTGCGTCATTGTTGATGATCGAAGAAGCCATCAAGCCTATTGGTGATGACACAGAGGAACTCTCAATGAAAGCACAAATGTCGATGTCAAAACCGGCGGATCTCGGGTAGGGGGTCCCGAACTATGCGTCTAGGCGGATGGTAACAGGAGACAAGGGACACGATGTTTTACCCAGGTTCGGGCCCTCTTGATGGAGGTAAAACCCTACGTCCTGCTTGATTAATATTGATGATGTGTGTTACAAGAGTAGATCTACCACGAGATCAAGGAGGCTAAACCCTAGAAGCTAGCCTATGGTATGATTGTTGTTCGTCCTACGGACTAGAGCCATCCGGTTTATATAGACACGGAGAGGGCTAGGGTTACACAGAGTCGATTACAATGGTAGGAGATCTACATATCCGTATCGCCAAGCTTGCCCTCCACGCCAAGGAAAGTCCCATTCGGACACGGGACAAAGTCTTCAATCTTGTATCTTCATAGTCTTGAAGTCCGACCGATGATGATAGTTCGGCTATCCGGACACCCCCTAGTCCAGGACTCCCTCACCCCGCCACAGCAATACAGGAACATGAGAAGAAAATAATCCAGGTGGTGCCGAAGAGGAATACAATCTTGATCAGCCTACCTTTGAGCAGACCAAACAAGAACACGGGCAGGTCAGCCCAGATGAATAGGAGACGGACGGATACTTGGAGGAAGACAACTATATGACTCCCTTCGAAGATGAGGTGAGCCTCGGCGACGATGAATTCAGCGTACCGGAGGATCCCATAGAGTAGGAGTGCTTCAAGCGCAGGCTTATAGCCACTGCAAGAAGCCTGAAAAAGAAGCAGCAGCAGCTCCAAGTTGATCAAGATCTGCTCACAGAATGATGGACCAAGGTTCTGGCAGCCGAGGAATACGGACTCGAGCGCCCAACCAAAGGTTACCCAAAGCACAAGTTACTACCTTAGCTAGAGGAGGAGGCCGTAGAGCCTACACTACCAGAACAAGACGAGGCTGACCGGCCACCTTGTGACCGGGATAAAACGGCATATCAGACCGAATACTAGCCCTCACCCCCACGCCGGTTCACTACGGCCAGGGGCAATACGCCTGACCTGCGAGATATATTGGAAAACAACGCAGGACAACAAAGATCGATCTACAGATCACGGGGGCGTGCCACAGCACATGACGACGATCGTCATGCCGGATACACTAATAATAAGTCCGGTCGGGCCAAACATAGCCGACCAGACTTAGTCGGACTACATCGCGACATAGCCCGACACAGAGGCGCCGCACACCCCCTTTGCTTCACTGATGAAGTAATGGATCACGACTTCCCAGAAGGGTTTAAACCCATAAACATCAAGTCATACGACGGCACAACAGACCCCGTGGTGTGGATCGAAGATTTTCTTCTCCACATTTACATGGCCTGCGGTGATGACCTACATGCCATCAAGTACCTTCCCCTTAAGCTCAAAGGACCAACCAGACATTGGCTAAATAGCCTGCCGGCGAACTCCATCGACAGCTGGGAAAATCTTGAGGATGCATTCCTCGACAACTTCCAAGGCACTTACGTTCGACCACCGGATGCTGATGACTAAAGTCACATTACCCAACAGCCCGGAGAGTCAGCCAAGAAATTATGGACTCGGTTCCTAACTAATAAAAACCAAATTGCCGACTATCCGGATGCTGAGGCCCTAGCGGCCTTTAAGCATAATATCCGCAACGAGTGGCTCGCCCGACACCTTGGCCAAGAAAAACCGAATTCCATGGCGTCCCTCACAACACTCATGACCCGCTTTTGCGCGGGCGAGGACAGCTGGCTAGCTCACAGTAGCACCACGCCAAGAAACTCTGGCACTTCAGAGGTCCGCGACAGTAACGGAAAGCCACTACACAATAGACATAAGCGTCGAAACAATGGTGACAACGCTGAAGATACGACAGTCAATGCCAAATTCAGCAACTCAAAATCAGGTCAGCGGAAAAAGGCGTTCAAGAGAACCAATCCGGGATCGTCCAGTCCGGACCGCATACTCGACCACTCGTGCCAGATCCACGGCACCCCCGACAAACCAGCCAATCACACTAACAAGGATTGCTAGGTGTTCAAACAGGCCGGCAAGTCGAATGCCGAAAACAAGGACAAGGTGCTGCATAGCGACGATGACGAGGAGCCCCGGAGTCTGAACACTGGGGAACATAAGAAATTCCCCCTTAGGTGAAAACAGTAAATATGATCTATGCCACCCACATTCCCAAACGGGAACGAAAGCGTGCACTGAGGGACATCTATGCGATGGAGCCAGTCGCCCCAAAGTTCAACCCATGGTCATCCTGTTCGATCACCTTTGATTGTAGGGACCATCCAACCAGCATCCGTCATGGCGGCTCAGCCGCATTGGTCCTTGATCCAATCATCGATGGATTCCATGTCACGCGAGTCCTTATGGACGGTGGTAGCAGCCTGAACCTGCTTTATCAGGACACAGTGTGCAAAATGGGCATCGATCCCTCATGGATCAAACCCACCAAGACCACCTTTAAAGGTGTAATTCCAGGGGTAGAGGCCCGCTGTACGGGCTCAATAACACTGGAAGTGGTCTTCGGATCTCCGGATAACTTCCGAAGCAAGGAGTTAATCTTCAATATCGTCCCCTTCTATAGTGGCTATCATGCACTACTCGGACGAACTACGTTCGCTCAATTCAATGCGGTACCCCACTATGCATACCTTAAGCTCAAGATGCCAGGACCTCGCGGGGTTATAACTATCAATGGTAACACAGACCGCTCCCTCCGTATGGAAGAGCACACTGCGGCCCTCACGGCAGAAGTGCAAAGCAGCCTTCTTCGATAGATAGCTGTGTCGGCAATGACAACCCCGAACACCGTCAAGCGAGCCCGGAGCACCCTACAACAGGATCATCAAGCACGCAAAGAGCTCGATTAGCAATCCGGCCTCCGCCCAAGCCCCGCTCAGGAGGCATTTATGCCATGCGTGCGTAACTACACACTCAAAATACCATGGGCATAGGCGGAGGCAAGCCGATGATGCGGCCTACAGTGCGGTTCAGCCGCCACGCGGCCCGCACACCCCTTTTTCTTCCTTTTTTCTTCTCCAGGACCCTACTTTGGGGCATCCCCTTCAGAGAACCAGACTATCAGACTCACCACAGGAGGGAACACCAAGGAGGCAAGAGGCTTTGCACACAAGGGAATACCGAGGTGGTCTCTGTTAATGATCGCTATACCTGTTTTATATACCTGCATGCAGCCTGCCCTTGGATAGGACATGTCAAATAGTCCTATTGGTTTTCGCTTAATGCATTACTTGTACACATACGCCTAGATGTATTTTCCAGATAACAATGAGAAATAGTATACAGCGTCAGCTTCTTACTACAATCTTTATATTTTCCCTTGAATATTTATTTAATATTGCACCCGTACACTTTGGTACGATCAGTTTGCCATGGGCTTTTTTATTTTTTGATCCCCATAACATGGCAAGAAAAGTCCGAACACTTTTGACAGTGCGGCACCCCGAACTTATATCATTATATGCATCAGCTCCGAATCATGTCTTGGGTCAATAGTTGGGTTAGCCCGGCTCCCTTGTTTTGGTACCTTACGTTCCGTTACATCGGCTAAGGTAGCGTAGGGAGAACTACTTCGATTGTGTCCCGGTTCTTTCGGACAAGCACCTTAGTAGAGAAAGCCGAAAACTGACCGTCATGATGCGGTGAGAGCTGGTCGCTGTTCGATAGGTACTAAATCGTTAACGATTTTTTCCGCTTAAGGCGAGGAATCGGCCTTTTCCGATTTAGGCGTGCATAGAGCCCCAGTTAGGCCTTCCGTATACTAGGGGCTTCGCCGAAATTTAAAATTATAGACTTCTATGGCCAAGTGAGAGTTATAAAGCCGCATAGTCTGATTGCCTTGCTCGCTGCGCTAAACACCTCCTTAAAGGACCAAAAATTTGGATAAAGAGTGTTTGGGTTTTCCACGAACGCCCCAGTACTAGTTACATGGGGGCGGACGCCGACGACTGGCGTACTTTTAGAATTTTATAAACGTACGCACAGAAGGTAATATTTTAAATCAACATAGGGGTATATAGCGCAAACCAACTCGTTTTCATATTACAAAAAAAGACATGAGTACATTCACTCAAATATTATGTTCTTGGCACATTCATTGGCCACAAGGCGAGCGCCTTTCATAATGCCATCATAATATTTTTCGGGGTAGCGATGCTCCTTACCCTCCGGGGGTCCATCTTTCACGAGCTTCGCAGCATCCAGTTTGGCCCAATGCATCTTCGCGCGGGCAAAGGCCCGACGGGCGCCCTCAATACAGACGGACTACTTGATAACTTCAAGCCGTGGATAGTCATGCACCATCCGCTTTATAAGGCCAAAATAACTGTCCGGCACGGGCTCGCCAGGCCACATCCGGACTCTGAGGTCCTTCATGGCCAGTTCGGCCGCCTTGTGGAGTTCGACCAACTGCTTCAGTTGGTCGCTTAGAGGCATTGGGTGTTCGGCTCCAGTACATTGGGACCAGAACAGCTTCCCGTTGAGCTCCACTCTTTAGCACGGTAGAACTCTGTGGCATCCAAAATGCTGCGTGGCAGATCTGTGAACGCCCCTGGAGAGCTCCGAATTCGTGTAAGTAAAAGAAATGTCTCCTCCACATGCTTGCTTTGCATAAAGAATGCCTTACCCTCCGCTATCTTTTTGGCCGTCTAGATTTCCGGGAGGGCCTTTTGGGCTTCGGCCTTGGCGTCTGTCGCGCTCTAGAGGGCCTTCGCAAGCTCAGACTCCTTCGTCTTGAAGTCACGCTCCAAGGATTCAAACTTTTTTCCGAAGTCCTCGAGCTCTTACTGTACCTCACCCACCCGAGCATCTTGCTTTTCATACTCTGTGCGCTCCGTAGCCGCCTTGGCTTTGGCCTCGGACATCATTTTCCTCAAGGCCGCCACTTTGGTTGTGGCCCCTATTAAAAATCATGATGCTTTTCGTCAACATCACCAATTTTTTCCTCTATATGACACACGGATGGGGTATCACTTACCTTTGTTCTCCTCGATCTGCCTTTTCACGAGGCCGAGATCTTCTTCGGCCTGCCCCAGGTCGCGCTTGAGTCCGGCAACCTCAGTTGTGCGCGCAGCGACGGTTAGCAGCAATGCCTGCTTGTTAATATAGACAAGTACTATCAGATTCCTGTGGTTTTTTAGTTAACCCTCCGTTTGGGTTTTCTTTCCGAACACCAAAAAGAGTATCAGGGGCTACTATCTATCGGGTGATATTTTCTCACACTTTTTCATTACTTACCTCAAAGCCTATTAGTAGGCTGGTGCAGGTTTCGGTCAATCCGCTCTTGACGAACCAAACCTTCTCAATTACAGTACTCATAAGAGTACGGTGCTCATCGTCGATGGAAGCGCCTCGAAGCACTTCCAACAAATTATTCGATGCCTCCGGCTGGGCGGAGGTCATCGGCACGGCTGGCTCGCCCTCCTTCGCGAGGGGCTACCTACTGGAATCCGGAACCTTTGTAGGCTCCGGCGCAGTAACCGGCTGGGAGCCAGACTTGTTGTGGCTCGCGTCAGCATAATCCATGGGGGTCTTACCCCCTATGTGCCCGACATTTGGGATTTTGCCTTGGGGAATCTCCAGAACCGTCGCCCCCTGCTCTGGTATCCTTTGGGACAACACCTCGGTGTCATCCACAGGTCGTGGGGAGGTGGCCGTTGGGAGTGAATTCATCTCCGACTCGCTCAGAGACCCCTCTGAAGAAGATACCCCGAGATTGGACCTGGCCGGACTGCATATACGTGTTCGGCGTTATTACAAACTATGAAGTCAAAGTCGCACGAAAAGTATTACAGAGTGCGGATACTTATGACCTCGCTCGAAGCTTGCCCCTGGGCAGCCACTCCTCCTCGCTGTAGGCGGCAGTTGTGGAGTGATCCGGAAGGGACGCCTTTCCCTTCTTCGGTGTCCCAGCCTCCCCCTGCAGGGCGGCCTTCCTTTTCTTCCCCTCCCCAGTGCGGGGAGGGGGCATTTCTTCATGTTTCCCCCCGTCTTCGTGGGAGGAATCTGCCTCATCATCCTCGGATGACGAGTCTATCACTGCCTTGCGCCGGAGACCTTTTCTAGTCCCCGCGGCCGCCTTCTTGGACCCGTCGCCCCCCTCAGTTGGGGCGGCCTTTCTCTTTCTCTCCTCCCCTTCGTGGTAGGAGTGCGCCTCATAATCTTCCGGCGAGGCGTCTGGTGCAACCTCGCGCCGGAGACCCTTCCTGGTCCCTGTGGCCTTCTTTTTATCCTTCTTCTCCGGCACCTTAGAAGGCGCTGGAACCAGCATCTCCGTGAGGAGTGCGTTCGCTGGATCTTCAGGCAGCGGAGCCGGACAATCGATCCGCTCCGCCGTCTTCACGTAATCCTGTTTTGTCAGCAAGGTGACTTAAGAATCCTCCCACGAATATACTGTGGAAGGTAGATCTTGTTATAATTAGGGGACTTACCGGATTAGCGAGGTGCTTAGCGCGAAGACCGCGGTCCTCGGAAATGGGAGGAGGAACTTTGCCGGTCTTGAACAGCACCTTACAGACGTCCTTATGCGTCATGTCGAAGAGCTCATGCAGCATCTGTTGTTCAGCCGGATCGAACTCCCACATATTGAATGCCCGTCTTTGACACGGGAGAATCCGGCGGACGAGCATGACCTGGACCATGTTGACAAGCTTGATCTTCTTGTCCCTCATACTTTTGATACAGGACTCGAGTTCGGTCAGCTCCACAGGTTCCGCCCAGGCCAGGCCCTTCTTTTCCCAAGAGGTGAGCCGCATGGGGATTCTGGATCGGAACTTGGGGGCCGCCACCCAGTTGGCGTCGCGCCGCTCGGTGATGTAGAACCACCCTGATTGCCACCCTTTGACGTTCTCCACAAAGGAGCTGTCAAGCCATGTAACGTTGGGCATTCTGCCCACCATGGCGCCTCCGCACTCCGCTTGTTGGCCGCTCACGATCTTCGGCTTCGCGCAGAAGGTTTGCAGCCACAGACCGAAGTGGGGCTTGATGCGGAGGAAGGCCTCGCACACGACGATGAACGCCGAGATGTTGAGGATGAAATTTGGGGCTAGATCATGAAAATCTAGCCCGTAGTAATTGAAGAGCCCGCGGACGAATAGGTGAAGTGGAAATCCTAGTCCGCGGACGAAATGAGGGAGAAATACTACTCTCTCCCAAGACTTTGGGGTGGGCGTGATCTGCCCCTCCGCCGGAAGCCTCTGCGTGATGCATTTGGCCAGGTATCTGGCCGCCCGAAGCTTGGTGATGTCCTCCTCGAGGACAGAGGAGGCCATCCACTTGCCTCCCGCTCCGGACATGCTGCGGTCCTATGGAGAAGGTGAGAACTTGGGCGTTGGGGCTCGAGAGTGTGAGAACAGATGAGCAAAGGAGGAGGAAGGCATGGGTGAAAATGGGAGATCCTTATCCCTTTATAAAGGCGGTGCAGAATGTGCGCCTCCCCACTTTCCTCTCAAAATCACATATTTTCCAAGCGCCTCGATGGATGGCGCTGGTTGGGTTACCCATACCCATAAGATCCCGCGATAAGGGGACACGATCTCTGCTTTGACAAGATGTGCCAAAGAAACCGCCTCGCAATGTGTGCAGTAGCTGGTTGTGAAAAACGGTTCGAATTATGACCGGGCCATGGCGTGATGTCACGCTGCGAAGAGCTGTCAGCAGATTGGTTTTGTGGTATATTATTCTCTCTATGGTGGTATGTGAAATTTATCTTGCAGGGACCGGACACGATTTAAGTGTTCGAAGATTACTTTGGAGTATTCGGAGATGGAACCCTCCTTGCAATGCCGAAGACAATCTGCACGCCGGACTCATCGTCATTGAAGCCTGGTTTAGGGGCTACTTAGGGAGTCCTGGATAAGGGGGTATCCGGACAGCCGGACTATATACTTTGGCCGGACTGTTGGACTACGAATATACAAGATTGAAGACTTCGTCCCGTGTTCAGATGGGACTCTCCTTCGCGTGGAAGGAAAGCTTGGCGATCCGGATAATAGATCTCCTTCTCTGTAACCGACTCTGTGTAACCCTAGCCCCCTCTGGTGTCTATATAAATCGGAGGGTTTAGTCCATAGGACAGAACAAGAATCATACCATAGGCTAGCTTCTAGGGTTTAGCATCTACGATCTCGTGGTAGATAAACTCTTGTAATACTCATATCATCAAGATCAATCAAGCAAGAAGTTGGATATTACCTCCTTCGAGAGGGCCCGAACCTGGGTAAACATCGTGTCCCCAGTTTCCTGTTACCATTAGCCTTAGACGCACAGTTCGGGACCCCCTACCCGAGATCCGCCGGTTTTGACACCGACACCCCCCACCCTTGTGGGCCCCTCGGGTGTCCACCGACCTACTTCTTCCTCCTATATATACCCATGTACCCCGAAAACATCAGAAGTGACCATGAAAAACTATTTCCACCACCGTAACCTTCGGTATCCGCGTGATCCCATCTTGGAGCCTTCGCCGGTGTTCCGCCGGAGGGGGAATCGATCACGGAGGGCCTCTACATTATCTCCAAGGCCTCTCCGATGAGTTGTGACTAGTTTACCACAGACCTTCGGGTTCATAGTTATTAGCTAGATGGCTTCTTCTCTCTATTTGAATCTTAATACCATGTTCTTCTCGATCTTCTTGGAGATCTATTCGATGTAACTCTTTTTGCGGTGTGTTTGCCGAGATCCGATGAATTGTGGGTTTATGATCAAGTTTATCTATGAGAAATATTTGAATCTCCTCTGAATTCTTTTATGTGTGATTAAGTTATCTTTGCAAGTCTCTTTGAATTATCAGTTTGGTTTTGCCTACTAGATTGATCTTTTTTGCAATGGGAGAAGTGCTTAGCTTTGGGTTCAATCTTGCGGTGTACTTTCCCAGTGATAGCAGGGGCAGCAAGGCACGTATTGTATTGTTGCCATCGAGGATAAAAAGATGGGGTTTATATCATATTGCATGAGTTTATCCCTCTACATCACGTCATCTTTCTTAATGCATTACTCTGTTCTTTATGAACTTAATACTCTAGATGCATGCTGGATAGCGGTCGATGTGTGGAGTAATAGTAGTAGATGCAGGCAGGAGTCGGTCTACTTGTCATGGACGTGATGCCTACATACATGATCATGCCTAGATAATCTCAAAACTATGCGCTTTTCTATCAATTGCTCGACAGTAATTTGTTCATCCACCGTAATACTTATGCTATCTTGAGAGAAGCCACTAGTGAAACCTATGGCCCCCAGTCTATCTTTTATCATATAAGCTTTCAATCTACTTTTATTTGCATCTTTACTTTTCCTATCTATATCATAAAAATACCAAAAATGTATTTATCTTATCATATTATCTCTATCAGATCTCACTTTCGCAAGTGTCCTTGAAGGGATTGACAACCCCTTTATGGCGTTGGTTGCGAGTTCTTGTTTGTTTGTGTAGGTGCGTGGGACTTTTGAGGAGCCTCCTACTAGATTGATACCTTGGTTCTCAAAAGATGAGGGGAAATACTTACGCTACTATTGCTGCATCACCCTTTCCTCTTCAAGGAAAACCAACGCAAGCTCAAGACGTAGCAGGGAACTATACTTTGTGTGATAAACATAGTGTATGTATGGAACATGGTTTAGATTATGAATATATAGTTAGTACATCAAATGTACTATTATTTGGGATCAACACCAAGTGTATTCAAAAAATAGAATTCGAGTTCATGTAGTACACATAGTTCATATCTATCTCTATAGTAATCATGTGGTGTGTTATTAAGGTAATACACGAATGATGGTTGAAGTTGGCAGCAATCATGATTGTATATTCTTATTGAAATATAGAAACGAATTCAAATTTAGTTCGAATTGCAGCGGTAGTATAGACATTTGGAATGTAGTAAAATGTTGGTATGAGTAGGTTACATGCATTATACAGCAAGCGAAAAAATTTAATTGGACATAACATGGATTCATACTCCCTCCTTCCATCTATATAGGGCCTAATGAGGTTTTTAAGACCGCCTTTGACTATTGACAAGATTAGTAGTACATGACATGCACAATGTGAAAATTATATCATTGAAAGAACCTTTCACACACGAATTTAACAGCGTGCTTTGTATAAGTTGCATGTCATATATTATTGCTCTAATATTTGGTCAAAGTTAGCATCGAAAAACACATCAGGCCCTATATAGATGGAAGGACGGAGTAGCTTTGAATAGCATCTGCATAGTAAAACGGGGCAAGACTCTCTCTTTGTGTGATGTGAATAGTTTAATTTTTTTGTTTTCTTTTTGGTTGGGGGAAGTGCGAATTGATTTGGTACGTACAAGTACAATATTACTACACGTTAGGCTTGTCCCTAAAATTTAACCCGCGCCTTGTTATATCCTGAAAATTCAAATATCGTGCTCCCAGAACTGGCGCCTTCACAACCCGCGCCTTGCTATCCCGAAATTACAACACGCGCGAAAACTCCCTCCAGCTGCCAAATCCGGACACGCGAAATCCCCCTTCTAACACTGAGGCAAAAGGGCCGCTAGTTCAAATCGGTGGGGGGTACTTTTGTAACACACCCTACATTTTGGACAAGCGCGTCCCTAAGTCATGGTTCACCCCCTCCCATCGCCCCCTTTTCGCCATTCGAAATCCCAGGCCGCCATAACCTCTCCGCTACAGCCGTGAAACCCCACCCTCCACCGTTCGCCACCTCACGGCTGCCCAGCCGAAGCTTCTTCCCCAACAACATCGTCCACCGCAACAGCTCGATGTCCCTCGTCCACCTCCCTAGACGAGGATTCATCGTCCATCTTGTCGTCCCGTCGGTTCAGCCGTCCCGTCCTCCACCTCCAAGGAGCTGCTCCGATGATCGTCTCGTCTATCATGGCTGCTCCATCCCCATAGCGCCGCCTTAACCTGCTCCACCGGAACCGCAACATCCTCACCGACTCCTCGGACGAAGCCGAGGCCTACTCGGTGCCACCAAAGAGGTTGTACACTCATCGCATCGCACCTTCTCCTTAACTCGACCTCCCAGCGTCAACGGTGCTCCATCCCGCACCCCCATTGAGTGGCAACCTTGAAGCCGCCGCCGTGGGCGACATCTCCATGGCGGCTCTCCCCCAGTGCGAAGCCCCTTTGACGGTGGCGTCCATACCAGCCGGATTTGTTGCTGCTGCTCCGGCTCTCACTCGGTTGCTCGCGCAGCTCCTGCTGCTGCTGCTCCAGCTCTTGCTCGATTGCTCACTCGCCTAGCTGCTGCTGCTCCGGTTCTCGCTCGCTCGCTCGTGCTGCTGCTGCTCTCCCCCTCGCTCGTGCTGCTGCTCTGCTCTGATGGGGGGCTCGTCGGAGTTAAGGAAGAACCACCCGTAGCGGGGACGGGGGCTTGCCAGAGAGAAACCCGACTATCTATCTTAGGGTTCAGGGTGGGGGCGGGGGGCCTAGAGGGCTGGCTGGGGCGGCAGTGGACCGGCGGTGGGGAGTTGTTTCGGGGCAGCGAGGCGGCGCTGGGGCCGGCGGTTCGGCCGGTGGTGGCTGGCGGCTCAAGGGGGTGCAGGTTGAAGATGAACTGCAGGCCCTCCCTAAACTACACGTCAAGTGCCTCTCTGCTACCATTGCGTTCAGTTTTGATAGTAACATTTAGATTCCACTGTACATTTCAGTTTCGACAGTTGAGTTCAGAGTCAACAGTTTTTACCTCATCTGTTGTAGTCAGGTGGTTTTTGGTGATGTAAATTTTACATCTATTTTACATCATCTATTGGACTCCAAGTCAGGTCCAAATTAATGTTCAAACTTGAGTTCTAAATTAGTTGTGGGGCACATATAGAGGAAGCAATGAATACTATCTCTGTCTAATATCTGGTTCACCTAGGGTATGCCTATGTTGTTCATCTTGGGTGGGAAACAAATAGTAAAGCAATCATCATTTGTATTTTTATTAAATTAAAGCAATCGTCAGCCTGCTATCATTTTTTTGGATCCATCCACTGGTTGTTACCATCACTCTAAATTTCTGCATGCTCTCCTTACATAATATCACCATATTTTTTCGTATGCATGTCAGATATTGTACACAGTCATGCTGGACCTGTAGAGAAAAAGAGATGAGTCTTGCGCGGCAATACAGTGTCATGCAGGCATCGCTCCATGGTGGGTTCAATGGCAAACCCTCCCCACCCCTCTCCAAATGGTAATCCAGAGGAAGATATCTATTCTGAGGCAGATTCAGACGCTGCTGACCACTCCTATTTACCCCCCAAGGTGTTTGCTCTACCTTGCCACAATGATGTTAGTCATATCATGCATATCTTGCCTTGTAGTGCCTACTTTTGACATAATATATGTCATCTGCTTAGTTTAGACATGTTCTATAATGCCACCTATTTAGTTTTATATCATATATGGGAATTATGTTGTCTCATGTCTTTTAGCCAGGCCAGCCATAATATATGTGAAATATGCAATGCCATCCTGTTTAACCAGGCATCATATATTTGAATGATATCTTGCCCATCCTTTTCTTCATTACATATCCATTTCTTGATAATGTTTGTACATTAAACTACTCTTCCTGTGAATCAGCCATTTGGGTGGGAGATGGAAAAATCTGGAGTGAAAACAAGACCTTCAGAGCAAACAGTGCTACATGTCAAAGCAGATCTCTTGTTGGGTCCCGATAGCTCCTCAGAGATGGATTCAGAGATAGATGACCAGTCCTATTCCCCCACCGAGGTGTATGCTCTAACTTGGCATGGTTATACTGCTCATATCATGCATATGGGTGTCTTGCATTGCATAGTTTAGACATCATGTACACTATATTCAACACCATGTTCTTAGTTCAGACATCATATCAAATGCCCTCTCTTTAGCATAGAAATCACATATGTGAATTAAATGATGCGATCCTGATTACTTAGATAACATGTAGGTGCATTATGTCATGCGATCCTGTTTAGTTATTGTTGCAGGTATAATTTGGCTACCAAGTTTATTTGATCTGCTAGATTAGTGTATATGCTAATGTTCAGTGCAGAGACACCAAGTCAGGCAAAGCAAGTTATTTCCTTGGGGCAAAAGTAGAAGGGAAGACATCTGGATGGAGGTGGCGCAAGTTAACAAGGCAACTAGTATAAAACTTCTATTATCTGGTATGATTAGCGTCCTGGCCGGAATATTTTATTATTTCCATTATAGGCCAATGAAGCCCTGTACGAGACATGGCAGGGGAACATGGCTAGCAGGCAGGTTTTTCTGTATACATGGCAACCAATTTAAAGTGGTCAAAACCTATTCGGTTTGGACCTGGAGTCCTACTCCTAAGCGCAAAGTCCTGCGTGCCTTATATATATAGGCCTTGGCCGATTGGAAAAGGGGCAATCAATCGATCCCTTGCAACCTTACGTTACTTTTTTCTCCTACGTTCTTTTCTTTCCAGCACCTAGCTCATAGCTTCTGCCCAGCCCTAGCAACCCTAGGGTTTGGCTGATCTTTGCCGTTTTGCATTGAAAAACGGTCGGTTTACCACCACGAAAGTGAGGATTCTGTGGTGCTGTGTGGATCAATTTCACGCGGCAACACAATTGGCGACTCCGCTGGGGAAGAAGAAGAGGAACACAATGAGCACCGACCCCAAGGACGGGAGTGATCTCAACCCCGACAACATCATCGCCGTCACACTTGAGGATCTGCCGGAGGATGAATGGCAGAAACTTGAAAAGGAGCTTGAGGAAGAGAGGGTGGAAAAGCTAAAGCAGAAGTTGGCGGGCTTCCAAAGGACAAGAAACGGCGTCATCCAGAAGGTAGCTACACTAGGTCATCCTGCCGGGGTAAGTAAAACTGCTTGCACAGAAGAAATTGCACATCTAATTGATGCATCTGTAGCTAGTAAATATGGCAAACAAATGACGGACATGGCACGGACGATTACTGAATCTGTAGCTAGCAAATTTGATGAGTTCAGAGAGCAATTTAATAAGGATATTCAGATCAGCTTGCCTCGTCAAATTCGTTCAATGGTACTACAGGCCAATGATGAACGTTATGAGAAACAACCGGTGCGTCCAGAAAATAGTAGGTTCACTAATGTACCTAACCCGATCCATACACCCGTCGCAGTACCCAATGTTGTGCAGACCCACATCCCGTTAAGCAATAACCAAAGTGGCCAGAATTATATTGGCAATTCGGCCAATAATTTTGTACCTACTGTTGGTACTCCTGCTCTGACTTCGGTTCCACAAAATTTCAGCAGCAATAACCGAAGTGTTGGCTTTAATTCCAATCTGCAGCAACCCTACTATCAAACAGTAGCATATAGCACACCACCCTTGCCACCTATTGGTACCGGGGTTCCTTATGGGTCGGTGCCAGATGCGTGTTTTAATGGTTCTCTGCAACAAATGTATCATGCTCAAACTTCTTTGTCAGAGTTACCGCCACGTACTTATGGTGCATCTATGCCACAAGCTAGTTCTCCGCAGCCTACTAAAAATTTTAAAGATCAACTTGCTAATATACTTAATTTGGCTTGGAACCTAAGGGTAGAGCACGTGCATATCAAAAACCCTACCCTGAATATTTCGACACAACACCTTATCCTCGTGGGTTTAGAATTCCAGATTTTGTTAAGTTTACAGGAGAAGATGGTAGATCAACCTTTGAGCATGTAGGACAATTTTTAGCACAATGCAGTGAAGTTGGTACATCAGATATTTTTAGAGTGAAATTATTTCCTTTGTCTTTATCTGGTATTGCATTTACTTGGTTTACATCGCTTGCTCCTAACTCTATTGCAACATGGGCTCAGTTGGAGCAGAAATTTCATGAGTACTTTTATGGTGGTGAAACTAAACTTAGACTTTCAGATTTGACAATGGTTAAGCAAAAACACAATGAATTTGTTCATGATTATATTAAAAGATTTAGAGATGTCAAAAACTGATGCTTCAGTTTGACCATAGCCGAAAAAGATTTAGCTGATCTTGCTTTTTCGGGTTTGCTTGCTCATATTAGAGATAAACTGGAAGGGCAAGAATTTTCAGATGTTAACCAAGTTTTGCGAAAGGCTTGGGCACAGGAAAACCATGCGAAAGAAGTTAAAACATATAGCCGGTTTAGAGATAATAAGAACAAAGACAAGGAAAAACCTACGGTTAATGTTGTAGAGCATGATAGTGATTCGGCTAGTGAAGATGATGTTGATATATGTATGGCCGAATGGGTTCGAGCACCTAAGTCAAAACCTTTTGCATGTGCTGCCCTGAAACCCACACCAGCTAAAAGAGAGGAAATCAAATATACTTTTGATGTTAGTAAGTGTGACAAGATTTTTGACATGTTGTTGCAAGGGAAGTTAATTAGAATAAAAGAAGGGCATGTAATTCCATCTCAAGAAGAACTGGGTAGAAGAGCTTATTGTAAATGGCATAACTCTTTTTCTCATGCTACTAACGATTGTAATGTGTTTCGTCGACAGGTGCAATCGGCCATTAATGACGGACGATTGGTATTTACAGAAGGTACTAAGATGAAGCTCGATAGTGATCCTTTTCCTATCAATGTGGTTGAGTTTGAGAACAAGAAAATGCTTATTCGGTCGGATCAGACCGATTCCGCAAGAGAAAAAAATGTTGTTGATAATAGTGCTTCTCCAAGGATGATCAAACCAAAGAAACCAGAAGTAGGAGTGTGGAAAGTTAATGGAAGGAGACAAGCTCCGAGGCCAAAGCCGACAGTTAACATGTCGTTGGAGAAATACACTTCATGCAAGGCCACCAATGTATTTAACCGGCTTGGAGGTAATAAACGTCCTAGATCTCCTTCTGGACCTGCAGGTCATGAGCAATGGCAGAGAAATTCAAATGACCAGCAACCATATTTCGCAATGGAGCCAGCATATTGGGGCTGTGCACCTCCTATGTATCCGCAAATTCCTCCATGGGGTTTTAATCCTTGGGCGTCATATCCTATAGGGCCAGCAGGTTATTTTCAACCAGGATGGATCCCGCCTAGGCCTATGTTCAGACCAAACATGCATGAGAAGAAGGCTCGATTTAATCATGAAGCAAGATCACGTGATGCTATTGTGGTTCGAGGTAAAGATGGTTCACGCAAAGGGGCTGAAGATAGCTCATCCAGCAAAAGATTTGCGCAGAGCAGATTGCCTAGACACAATGCGGATGGCAAGGTTCACGTAGGTGGCCAGAAGTTTGCATGGGTACCAGTCAGGTCTAAGGGTGATGTAAAAGATTCAGTTGAACATGATGAATGTAGGTCTGGTTGTGCTACTACAAACCAACCTGGGTTGGGTGCTGCTCATAATGTTGATAATGGTAAGCTCAAATCGGCTGCAGGTGTTGCCCCTGATCCAGGAACAATCATGATTGGAGGTTTCAGATTTGGTTCAGTTCAGAAAAGAGTTCCAGGTTCAGAAAAGATTAGTAATGATGCATTGCAGCAACATGGACCTGATACATCGCAGCAAGAGGAAATTCCAGTAAAAGAAAGCAACTCACATGCTGATTTGGGGCCCAATATGCAAAAAGATGGGACCGCTAGCACGACTGATCAATACAGAATTGTTTCGGCCAAAGACAGAATGTTTGCTCCCCAAGCAGCAGCACATCAGTACAGACCGAGGAACTCGGGGGGCAGCATAATTAGGTCAGTGGCACCAGGAACTAAACCGAAGCTTCGATGGTGCCCGACAGGGCTCACACATACTCAGAACAGAAGGGTGCAGCGGCTGTGGGCATTGGAATTTAGAGAGGAACTAGCTGAGAAGAAGCGCGACGAGTGGTTCAATAAAGATAAACCAATGGTGCCCTCGAATATGACTTGGAAAGAGAAGCGCATCGCAAGGGAGGAAGGCAATAGTGCTGATGACATGGTTATGGATGGAAACTCATAGGATAAACAGGATATGCCTGACATTAATATGGTATTTGAGCTGCCCGCTGAATTTCGTGCGCCTAAGGCTGAAGAGGCTGAAGTTGCAGAACTTGTTCTTGGCCCAAAAAGTGTTACATTTGAGAAGCCAGAGAAGCATGGACAACACCTAAAGCCTTTGTTTATCAAGGGTCACATTGATGGTAAACCTATTGGTCGCATGCTTGTTGATGGCGGTGCCGGTGTTAATATCATGCCTTTTTCGGTCTTTTCTAAGTTGGGCTGAAAAGAGGAAGAACTGATGAAAACCAATATGGGACTTAGTGGGTTCTCAGGAGACTTGTCTGAAGCTAAGGGTGTTATTTCTATGGAGCTCACGGTTGGTAGCAAAACATTGCCGACTGCTTTCTTCGTAGTTGATGTCAAAGGCCGATATAATATACTTTTGGGGTGCGATTGGATCCATGCAAATTGTTGCATCCCTTCTACTCTCCATCAATGTTTGATTCAGTGGGTTGATGATGATGTTGAAGTGGTTGAGGCGGATAATTCGGCCTGCATTGCTTTGGCTGAGGCTTCGGTTGATTGGCAACACGGTGAGATGCGATGCTTGACGGGTAGAGATTTATCAGATTATGATTATATTAGCATTGGCAGAGATGGTTTTGTTCCTGTACATGCACAGCCGGCTAGTGTAGCTCGGCTTAATGACTTATCCTTGTGAACAATGAATAAGGAAGATAGTGTTAAATGGATGCAAAGACGTGTTGACGAGTATCGTTCAAGAACGAACGATATGCATGGAGCTATTGAGGATTTCGATGACATGGAGAAGCTTGGACAAGGATTCTCATCGGCTGACCCACTTGAGGAAGTTGATATTGGTGATGGAAGTGTCCCTAGACCTACATTTATTAATGCTAATATGGGTTCCGATCAGAGAGGAAAGGTATGTGCATTACTTAGGGAATTTGTTGATTGCTTTGCTTGGAATTATACTGAGATGCTCGGTTTGAGTAGGGACTTAGATGAACACAGATTGCCTATTAAATCTGGTCTTAGGCCGCATAAACAGCCCCTTTGGCAATTCAATCCTAGTATATATGACCGCATCAAAGATGAAATTGATCGGTTGTTAAAAGCTCGGTTTATTCGGCTGTGTAGATATGCGGAATGGATTTCTAATATTGTTCCTGTTGAAAAGAAAAATACTGATAATATTAGAGTATGTATTGATTTTAGGGATTTGAATAAGGCTACCCCTAAAGATGAATATCCTATGCCTATAGCCGACATGTTGATTAACGATGCTTCTGGACATAAAGTAATCAGTTTTTTAGATGGTAATGCTGGTTATAATCAGATATTTATGGCCGAAGAAGATATGTTTAAGACTGCTTTTTGATGCCCTGGTTTTGTTGGTTTATTTGAGTGGACTATTATGACTTTTGGATTGAAGAATGCCGGAGCTACATACCAGCGTGCTATGAATCTGATTTTTCATGATCTTCTAGGCATCATATTAGAAATATATATTGATGATGTAGTTGTTAAATCGGATGGGTTTGATCATCATTTAGCGGATTTGCGATTAGCTTTTGAAAGAATGCGTCGGTATGGGCTGAAAATGAATCCACTCAAATGTGCTTCCGGTGTATCGGCTGGTAAGTTCTTAGGTTTTATAATTCATGAGCATGGCATAGAGATTGATCCTAAGAAGGTAGAGGCAATCAGAAAATTGGAGGAGCCCACATGTAAAAGGGATGTGCAGATATTGTTAGGAAAAATTAATTACTTGAGACGATTCATATCTAACCTTGCGGGAAAAATTGAATCGTTTGTTCCTTTACTTCGGTTAAAATATGAAGCCGAATTCACTTGGGGGCAGAACAGCGAGAAGTTTTAATAATATAAAACGGTATTTGTCAAGTCCTCCGGTGCTTCGAGCACCCAAGTCTGGTGTGCCGTTCAGGTTATACATTGCCGCACAAGACAAGGTGATCGGCGCAGTTTTAGCACAAGAGAACGGTGGGAAGGAGTACCTCATTGCATACTTGAGCCGCCGGTTGCTTGACGCTAAGAGTCGGTACGTGTTTATTGAAAAATTATGTTTATCTTTATATTATGCATGTACAAAATTTCGGCCATATTTACTTTATAGTACATGTGTAGTAGCTTGCCAAGCCGACGTGATTAAATATATGCTGCAGCAGCCGATTCTTAGTGGTAGGATTGGAAAATGGGCTTATGCACTAATAGAATATGACTTGGCATATGAATCGTTGCGTGCTATGAAAGGTCAAGTCATCGCTGATTTTATTGTTGATCATAGGATTAAGGATGAAGAAGGTATTAATTATGTTAGTGTGTGCCCGTGGAAGTTTTATTTTGATGGATCAGTTTATAGGGAGGGACAAGGCATCGGTAATGTTTTAATTTCACCAAACAATGTCGTTTATGAAACATCGGTCCGTTTGGAATATCCTTGTACAAATAACCAAGCTGAATACAAAGCTTTGTTGTTTGGTTTACAAAATTTAGTAGATATGGGTGTAGAGGATATAGAGGCTTTTGGAGATTCACTTCTGGTAGTCCGGCAAATTGGTGGTGAATTTCAATGTTTTGATGGATTATTAAACAGCTATTTAGACCGATGTTTAGATATAATTAAGTCTCTGAATACTTTCACTATGGGTCATATACCTAGGGAAGAGAATTCTACAGCTAATTGCTTAGCGCAGCAAGCATCCGGATACCAAATCAGTAGGGGAAAGTTTTTCATATTAGAACAACCGATGCTAGAAGCTGTTAATAGTAATGTTGATCTATTAGCTATTAATTTGCTAAAGGATGCAGCAGGTTCTTGTTCAATCCCGCAACAAATAGTACATGGCAAAGAAGATTCGGTGCAGGAGTCACAAATAACCGAATCAGCAGCTAATTTAGAAACAGGTGATTGGAGAAATCCTCTGATTAAACATCTAAAGGATCTTGGACAAACAAGAGATAGGAAAATTCGGCGACAAGCTTTAAAATATACTTTGCTAGATAGTGAGTTGTACCGCCGAATGATAGATGGATTACTTTTAAAGTGCTTAGGTCCTGATCAGTCAACCGTAGCTATGGGTGAAGTACATGAAGGGCTATGCGGAACACATCAGTCGGCTCATAAGATGCAATGGTTATTGAAAAGAGCAGGTTTTTATTGGCCGACGATGTTAGGGGACAGTTTTCACTATTATAAAGGGTGTGAAGAATGCCAGAAATTTGGAAATGTTCAATTGGCACCTGCAGCTATGACGCATCCCATTATTAAGCCATGGCCGTTTAGAGGATGGGGTTTAGATTTTATTGGTCAAATATATCCTGCTTCATCTAAAGGTCATCACTTCGTCCTAGTAGCTACAGATTATTTTACCAAATGGACTGAAGCAATTCCTTTAAGAAATATGACCCATAAGGAAGTGATTAATTTTGTTTTGGAGCATATTATTCGCAGATTCGGTATTCCTCAAACTTTGACTACTGATCAAGGTTCTTCTTTTATGTCTCATCAATTTCGTGAGTTTGCCGAATCTTTTAGAATTAAATTGTTAAATTCGTCGCCTTATTATGCTCAAGCTAACGGACAGGCCGAATCTAGCAATAAAACTTTAATTAAGCTTATATAGATGAAAATTAAGGAGCATCCAAGAAAGTGGCATGAAGTGCTTTAGGAGGCTTAATGGGCTCATCGGATATCTAAGCATGGAGCAACTGAAGTGACACCATATGAGTTAGTATATGGACAGGCAGCGGTGTTACCTGTAGAGGTTAATTTGCAAGCTTTTAGAGTAGCCAGACAAAATGATTTGTCGGCTGTAGACTATAATAATTTGATGATGGATAGAATTGATGATGTTCCAGAAGAAAGACTAAGAGCCTTACGAGAAATTGAAAAAGAAAAAATTAAGAGTAGCTAAGGCTTATAATAAAAGAGTGAGGGGAAAATCGTTTCAAATATAAATTCGGCAAATGCTCGCCTAGTTGGGAAGGCCCATATAAGGTTTTAGGAATTGTTCCTGGGAATTCATATTTTGTACAATCTTTGCAAGGGGAGAAATTGCCTAAAGCACTCAATGGAAAATATTTGAAGAAGTATTATCCTAGCATGTGGCAAGAGGCTTGATGGCACTATGGCCGATATTGTTTAAGATATCGCCCTGAGCAAAATATGGCCGATATGATTTCAAGTATCGCCCTAAGTAAAATTTGGCTGATGTGTTATTTGTATGTCACCTTGAGCAGTAATGTGACCAGTGAAAGGAGTCAACACTGTTCTGTGGTATTATTAAAGTGTTTTTGGTGAATACAAGTGTACCAAAAACAGGGGGGCATGTGTTGCAGGTATAATTTGGCTACCAAGTTTATTTGATCTGCTAGATTAGTGTATATGCTAATGTTCAGTGCAGAGACACCAAGTCAGGAAAAGCAAGTTATTTCCTTGGGCAAAAGTAGAAGGGAAGACATTTGGATGGAGGTGGCGCAAGTGAACAAGACAACTAGTATAAAACTTCTATTATCTGGTATGATTAGCGTCCTGGCTGGAATATTTTATTATTTCCATTATAGGCCAATGAAGCCCTGTACGAGACATGACAGGGGAACATGGCTAGCAGGCAGGTTTTCTGTATACATGGCAACCAACTTAAAGTGGTCAAAACCTATTCAGTTTGGACCTGGAGTCCTGCTCCTAAGTGCAAAGTCTTGTGTTCCTTATATATATAGGCCTTGGCCGATTGGAAAAAGGGGCAATCAATCGATCCTTTGCAACCTTACGTTACTTTTTTCTCCTACGTTCTTTTCTTTCCAGCACCTAGCTCGTAGCTTCTGCCCAACCCTAGCAACCCTAGGGTTTGGCTGATCTTCGCCGTTTTGCATTGAAAAACGGTCGGTTTACCTCCACGAAAGTGAGGATTCTGTGGTGCTGTGTGGATCAATTTCGCGCGGCAACAGTTATTCGTCATATCTTTGAATTATGTTATGCTATGCTATCCAATTTAGATACACATCATATATGTTAAATTATGGCATGCTATCTGTTTTAGTTAAACAGTATACATGTCAACTATTTCATGCCCTCTTTTTTCCACACTATCTATTGCATCTGTCTCTCATATAATGTCTGTACATTCAACTATGTTTCCTATTTATCAGCTATTTGAATTGGAGCGGGTGATGCCAGTATCTAGCATACTAAAAACACGATCTTCAAATAAAACAATGCTACCTCTTGGTGGAGATAGCACCCCGGTTGTACATGCACAAGAACAAGCCCTACCACACATAACCCAAACTCTCGCAGATTGTACCCCTACTGCGATGAACAGAGAACTAGCCTCACCCAATCTAACCCCAACCCCAGTAGATAGTAACCCAGTTCCTATTGACACAACACCATCTCCACCATAGAGCTCCCAAACAAGAGCAGTTAGTAAGGCAGCTCCAATGCCCAAAGGGCCAGTACTACCACGGCGAACCCCAACTCCACCAGTTAGTACGCCTATTCCTGTGGAGGAAGCACAACCAGCTAGTCGTAGTTTAGCATCTATCACATTTGATGTTGTTAAATCGTATGTGCGTATCTTCCCATCTTGGAAATATTATGCTGAAGATAAAGGAAAATGCCAATTGTAGGTGTTTTGTCCAGGAGTTATGTGTAAGTAATGTTATTCATGGAAATTACTTTGCTTTGTCCCATACATCCTACCTCCATGATGGTTATAATACAGCAAATTTTCCCATTTTTCTCTATAGAGAAGGACCGATTTGGAAACTCAGGATGAGGTAACCTGTGCTAATACCTGTGCTATCTTCAAGAATGCTTGGTGGCAGTATCAGATTTACCTGAAGAAAATGTACTTCACCGGAAAAGAAACTCATGAAATTCCCTTACGTTCTCTTGAGACACATTTACCGGACAATGACTGGGAACGCCTTGTTCTGTACTGGTCCCGAACCAAGAATGTGGTAAGGTCTATGAGTTAATTTTCTATTTTTAAGTACTATATTCTTGCATCTTACTGTACTCTGTTCATGTAGAACAAGTGCCTAAACCTGAAGAACAACTGTTCTAATTTAAGATTCCATTGCTATCATAGTTCAAAAAAGCGCTAGGCATTAGTTGTGCGTTTTGCCACCGCCTTGCACTTTACTGACCAAAGCACATGCTTATGCGCAGTTATGCATAGATTAAGCGTAGTTATGCGCAATGCATTTTGCCAACGCCTAGAGCCTAGGCGCGCTTAAGAGCTCGCTTAGGCGCGCCTTTTTTAACTATGATTGGTATCGTGCATACTACTTTGCCCTTGTATCACTGTATTTACTCATACAAACTTATTTTTAAATTGAAGGATCCAATCGAAACTCCAATGACACATTAGGTATGTTCACGCATGTTTCTTTAACATGTTTTGTCTTATCAATAGCTCTGTTGATTTCAATTTCAATTGTGTATACAGTTGACTTCTCATATCATGCACATTACTAGCAACACAACAGAGCCAATAGTGTTGTTGTACATGTAGACCCGTGGTACCCATCTGAAATCTTGTTGTGCCGTGTAGTTTCCCACGCTTTGTATTCTTTCACTACTGCTTTGTCTTGAACTGATATGATTTGAACCGTGTCTCTATTTTGATATGGCAAGACAATGCAGTGACCATAGGACATAGATATATGTTTGTTTTATGCTTTTATTATGTACTGGTACTTGGCAATAGAATACTTGGTAGTTTAATCATGTCCAGCTTACCAATGAACTGGTTCACCGACATGAGTTTCATATACTAGTACATGCTAAACATGTTATGTGTCTGCTTGTTTCTTCTTTTAATATGCTCACAAAATATTGGGGAAGAGTGCCTTATTAAGCAATGGTAAAGGAAGTAATGCAGATAAGGTTCAGGATAGTGACTGTGACACTCCAAAAAAAATTGTTTTTGTTTTTAGCAAAAACCTTGCTTGGTTTGAAAAAGGCCATTTAAACCCTTTCTAAAGTTTCTCTTTCTCAAAAACATTTCTTGGTATTTATTTTTCTTTTAAAAAGAAACCCAAAAGTTTTTGAGCTACTCCTTTGTTTTGAACCATCCTTGGTTTTACCATGCCTCTTGTGGTAAATCCTCCCAAAACCCCTCCCTCCACTTTGGGGCAATCCAAATATTCTGTCCCAACAAGTTAAATCCATTTTTGGATTTTATTCCATTTATTTTTTCTCCCCAAAACAATTTTGTCATTTATTTTAAGCCAAGGTGATTTGCAAAGCAAGTGCCTAATTCCCTTTGAGTTTTGATCTCAAACCAACTCCTCTGGATAGTCTCTAGCATCCACAACCTAGAACCATCAAGATCCACTCTTCCTCTTTTCAAAATTTTCAAGTTTCATCTTCTGCAAGTTTGGACAAGATTTGTCAAATTTGGTGAAATTCATATCTCCTCTTCCCCAAAAATTCTACCAAAATTCAGGCAGCCCCCAGATGCAATGAGAGGCCACCCCACCAAAAAATCAGCTCAAGGAAATTCCCCACATGCCAAAAATCATTTCGTCGAACACTTGGCCGGCACTATTCCTGTGCACTTTCAGAAAGTTCAGTGTTTTAGGGAGATTCAGTGTCGTTTTTGTCAGAGTGTTGTCACCGATCCATAGTGCATCCTGGCGCATTGTGCACAGCCCTTTCTCCCTGGCCAGAGCGCCGCACGCCCGCTTGGACGTATGCAGGCGTCGGTGGCGGCGAGCATCTCCAACGCCGACAGCCTCTGCGGTGGCAGAGCCACCCGTGGCAGCCAAACAGAGCCAGCACCGGCTCGTTATGCCGTTCTGCGCCGCCCAATGCTCCCTATCCCTCCACGTGTCTCATGCATGCCAGCGCACCCCCGCAGCACCGTCGCCATGGCCCGGCAAGCACAGGGCGCGCCCTCTGCCGCCGAAGGGCCCGCGCCGCCTCGTTCTGTCGAATCCACCCAGGACTTCTAATCCAAGCTCGTTTAGCGTCAAAACGGAACCAGTGGAACTCGTTGACGCCCAACGCCCTAAACCTCCCCGACCAAGCACTGCGCCGCCGTAACCATCGCCGAAGAACTCCGTTCACGGCCACCGCCTTGGATCGCCTATAAAAAGGAGCCCCGAGCTCGCTCTCGAGCACGCACCACCACTGCACCTCACCAGTACCCCGCCAAGCCACTAGGAGGACCTCGAGGAGGTCTCCTCCCCCAACTCCGGCCGCCCCGATCCGCCTCGGCCACCAGCTCGATCCACTCCGGTGAGGCTATCCCCGGCGCCCAAACCTCGTCAGTAGCCACCTCGAGCACCCAGTGAGCTAACCCAAGCTTTAATTTCACCTCCGCAGCCCTCCCCGACGAGATCCAACTCCACCCGAGCCGCCGTCCGCCAGAGCAA
Source organism: Triticum dicoccoides (assembly GCF_002162155.2). Lineage (NCBI taxonomy): Eukaryota > Viridiplantae > Streptophyta > Magnoliopsida > Poales > Poaceae > Triticum > Triticum dicoccoides. The sequence goes on from NC_041383.1 coordinate 591,786,308, forward strand.
GGACCACCATCGACGTGGTGCTCGCCGACGACCACCACCACCACCCGACGACGCGGAAGGACACCCTGAGCACGTAGGTACTCTCCGATCATCCTAACTCGACGTGGATCGCCGCCGGCGACCACCGCAGCTCTCGGGCGCCGACGAGCTCTGTTTTTCCCCTTTGAAAATTTAAACCTGACGGGTGGGACCCCCTCGTCAGTGTTTTCTCTTTTTCCAAATCGTTTTCGGTTTTATCAGTTGACCCCCTGGAAACTTTCTGTTTCATTATAGATAAGTCTCTAGTTTTAAAACCTTTATAACTTTTAAACAAAACTGATTTTTGATTGATTATTTTTCTGTCATCTTTATTTTTCTGTCTAGTTTTTTATCACATTTATTTGAAAAAAATTTGGAACACTTTTCTATGCACTCGTGGTATTTACATCAAGTACGTATTATTTTTCTTATACCGTAGATACCGGAGGAGGTGACGGAGCCGCGAACTTCGCCAAGTTAGACTCCGACTACTCCGAACCAGGAAAGCATGTTTGAACTTTTGATATGATGAGTGGTTCTTTCATGTTTGCATTTAGTAGTTTCATGGCATGTTTATGCGTATTTCGTTAAATGTCATATTTCATGCAAAGATGAGGCAAGTGAGTTTCAGAAATTCATACGTTGTTGGATATAAGTTTGCATGGCCATGTGATGGCACGAGAATGGGTAAGATGGCAGTGTTGTAGCATGCCAGTCTTATGCTAGACCATTTGACTTCAGTATCAACGTGAATCAAGTCACGTTCCCATTCGTTTTCCTTCCTGTACTGCCATATGTTTTCCGCAAGGAATATGGCATAGTAAGTTGCAAACCGTTTTCCTGGTACACACCAAATAGAGAGGTCGGGATGAGGGTTCCATGGCCCTGGATTAAAGCCCGTCATCCGGTCAGGGGCATTGGGTGTTTCCGGTTGGGACCGAGAGGGGGGCACCCCTTAGAGCGCGCGTATAGAAATTTGATCCCATGCTATTCGAGGGTGTGACCTCCGCGTCTTCTTGGACGTTGTCTAGGGTGACCCCTGGCATCGTGAGGTGGAATGGGTGTGTACTGGTTAGATGTGTTTCTACCGAAATATCATAAAGGAACTAGTCCTTCGTGACTACGGAAATCTGTTGGCTGTGGGCAATGAGTACAAACTCTGCAGAGTCAAAAATCCTTTGAATCATCTCGTATATGTCCAAGTACTGTGTTCATCTTATCTTGTCAAATGTCAGTCTCAGTGACAAAAATCCAGTGAACTACATGAGTGATAAGTCCGGTTAAAAGTTTATTCTTGTGGATGGACTAACATGTTATTTACTTTTGATATAAGCCCTTTCTGCTATGTTGCTCAGACGTCTGACTGTGGCACACCTGTTATTTACTTTTGATATAAGCCCTTTCTGCGATGTCGCTCAACGTCCGACTATGGCATGCTTGTTATTTACTTTCGAGACAAGCCCTTTCTGCGATGTCGCTTAGACATCCGACTGTGGCACGCTTGTTATTTACTTTCGAGACAAGCCCTTTCTGCGATGTCGCTCAGACGTCCGATTGTGGCACTCTTGTTATTTATTTTTAATTAAGCCCGTTCTGTGATGTCGCTCAGACGTCCGACTGTGGCACACGTGTTATTTACTTTTCAATATAAGCCCTTTATGTGGTGTCGCTTAGACGCTCGACTGCGGCATGATTATTTATTTGTTTACCTTTCGAGGCGTCGCTCCAGACACCCGATCAGTCTTTAGTTGTTTGTTTGGATTTCGGGAGGACTACCGCCCGATTTCCTTTTTACTTATCATGTCGTGCAAATATTTATTATTTGAATGAGCATTATTATTTTTGCTCATGACGCATTCATGCATGCATTTGTTATATCTTTTATCCGAACTGTCTTGCGAGTACTTTCAAAGTACTCACCTGGCTTGTTGATTTGGCCAGATGTTGATGAAGGCGATCTCATGGATGAAGAGTTCGATAGCGAGTCCGACGCCTAGAGGAGTCCCAGTCAGTCCCATGTGATCCTAGATTTGGTCACTGTATTATATCCGCTTCCGCTACCCTAGAAATAAATTCATCGAGCCTCACCTCGCCGCTCGATGAGCTGCCAGTTTAGGAGTCAAGTTATCCACCACCACTTTTATCTCGAGCTAGTAGCATGTCACCACACCCCTGTGTCAGAACCGCCCTTATGTACAATATTGGCGTGTTTGTAATAAATTGTTGAGCAACCTCAGCTCAACCCTGTAATATATTTGATGCTACTGGTCTTCTGTATTCAAGTATTTGTCTACCAGTAGGGATAACTCTTCCTATACTGGGATCAAGAGGTCGATTTTCTCAATAAGTATTTTATTGAAAAACCGGTCGTGACAAACTTGGTACCAGAGCCAGGCTGACTGTAGGAAGCCACTAGGTGCGATCGCTAATCGGTTATTAGCATAGTAGAGTTCATTCTTATTTTTACAAATGTAGTCATATTCTGACAATCAGCATAAATTTATGATCTGACCATTCAGAATTATAGCCTACTTTTGTAGATGGCTGGCAACGACTGTGAGTCACAGGTGTTCGCCAACGTGCCTGAGGGGTTCGTCAAGCTCCTCTCCTTCATCGTCCAGGTCGCGATGGGGCCATCAGTGCGCCCAGTCTTCACACTCTACCCACACAAAATCAACGACAGTCTGACCATGCACCACGCCGCGGTGCAATTCAAGGGAGGGCGTGTTGAGTTACGCCACTTCCGGTTCTTGAGGAGAGCCATGCCTACGGAGAGGCATGCTATGAAGATGGCTGCCCGTGAGGCGATAGCTCGTCTCCGGGATGTTCTTCCTTCAATGAAGACTCGTCGCTACCGCTACCTTCCATGCCACGTGCCATACACGTGTCATTACTCATTCGCTTGCCCCAGAGGAGAGCGTGACGAGGGCCTTTGAGATGCTTGTCGAGTACCTCCGAGCTCTGGAGGCAGCCTTCGACAGCATGGTGGACGACCTTGTAGCTGCCCGCATGGACTCAGTCCATGGCTGTGCCGCCAACAGGAGGGAGCTCCTACACACCGCTCCACCGCTGACTTTCATCTCGTCCTCGGCATCCCATTCACCTACCATTCTCGCCACTGCTCATCCCTACCTAGCACCAAGGAGTTCAACCAAGTCATTGCACCCACTCCAGTTCGTTCTGCACTACCTATTGCGCCCACTCCTATTCGTGTTACTCCGCCTATGGCACCCGCTCCACCAGCTCAGCACAGCGCTTCACGTCTAGAGCCTATTAGTGAGGAGGAAGTTGAGTCCCCGCCTCACTGCGCCTCACCCTCGGCAGCCAAGGGAGATCCTCACCATCTCCGACTGAGTACGCTGAGCCATCATGCGATGTACCGTCTTGTGCTATATGTTTATATGTACATAGGTTGTGAGTAGTAGCTTGTTTGCGCATCATGTAGGGTCTGGAGAAGTGCACTAGCCTCAATAACATTTTAGGAATATGTACGCATATCCTGAGTGATGTATTGTATAATTACTGCTCGCATGTAAGATATGTAATAGTCCTTCTCCGTGCGCAATCGTTGATTTTCCTTAAAAAATCTGGAGCTTTTAAAAATTCCGTATCTGTGAATTTATTGGCTGTTGCGGCTCAATTTCTTTTCTTACGAGTTTTACAAAATATATCCCCAGAGTGAAAAATGTCTCGTCCTTGGACGCGCTCCATGCCAAATCAGCCAGAGGAAAATTATGGCACACCACCAAATAACAATTTCACACAAGGGCAGTCAAGTCAACAGGACAATGAAACAACATTTACCCAAGTGTGTCGCCTTTATGAACAGAGTCAGCAACAACATCAGGAAATGATGAACCAAGTCATCAATATGGGAAATCACCGTGGACAGTATCAGCAGCAATCCAAGTTGTCTGAGCTATAGAAGACGTGCCCCCCAACATTTTCTCATACTGACAAACCTCTTGAGGCTGACGACTGGCTTCGAGACATGGAAAGAAAATTAGTTATTGCACAGTGTTCAGACCGTGAGAAAGTACTATATGCACCACACTATCTCACTAGAGCAGCTGCATCGTGGTGGGAAAATTTCCTACACATGCACCCCAACGAAAATGAAATAACCTGGGAGGAATTCAAAGAAAGTTTTTGTGGGGCACACATTCCTAAAAGTGTTATGAAGATCAAGAAGAGAGAATTTGATGACCTCAAACAAAGGACCATGATGGTGTCAGAATACAACAGCCAGTTTACTCTGCTGTCCTACTACGCCAACGAAGAGCGTATGACTGAGAGCAAGAAGATGGAAAAATTCTTGGTAGGCCTGGCACCCGCACTTAGATGCCAGCTGGTTGTACACACCTTCCTAGATTTCAAGACACTGGTGGATAAGGCGATTACCTTGGAAAATGAGCGACGCAGTTTCGAGGATTTCCGCAAACGCAAAAGGGACCAGACTACTCAGGCTCGAAACCACCGAAGCAAGACAGATTTCCAGAAACGTGGGACACACAAACCCACGACGAATAATTCACGCCCAATCAAGAATTTCCATGCAAGGGACAAGGAGTTCACATATCACCCAGGCGTTACTTGCTACGCTTGTGGAGAAGAAGGGCACTATGCCAAGCAGTGCCCCAAGCCAAGGAACTCAACCCCAAAACCAAACAACGGTGGCAATAATTCAGTGCCCAAGCGAAACAATTTCAACCCCAATAACAACCACAGGATGGGTCATCTGAGACACGTGACCAAAGAGGAAGCACATAACGCCCCAGATATTGTACTCGGTATGTTCCCTATCAACACAATACCTGCGACGGTTCTGTTTGATTCTGGAGCTTCTCACTCATTCATTTCGAAGAATTTTGCTTTGCAAAATAATTTTTCGATGCTTCCCTTGGAAAAATCCATGATCATCAAGCCCCCTGGGATTAAGCAAATGACTCAGAGTTACTACCAAGGTGTGGTTATTGAATTCAAAGGATTGAAGTTTTACGCCAACCTTATTGTATTGGAAAGTAAAGGACTGGATGGCATCCTTGGGATGGATTGGTTAACCACCAACAAAGGTTTTATTGACTGCTTCAACCGGACTGTAATTCTCACCCATCATCACGGGAAGACAATAAAGGTTTTAGCCAAAGAAAGACAAATATCTCGGCAACTGAAGTTAAACAAGGTGGACGTTTCTGAGTTGAACAAGGTTCTAGTAGTGTGTGAATTTCCAGACGTATTTCCCGAAGAAATACCAGGCATGCCACCAGACCGAGAGATAGAATTCAGCATTGAGCTAGCACCCAGAACCGCTCCCATTTACAAGAAACCATACAGAATGGCACCATCCGAGTTGGTAGAATTGAAGAAGCAAATAAAATAATTGCTGGACAAAGTATACATATGAGCCAGTTCCTCACCTTGGGGTTCACCAACTTTATTTGCCAAGAAAAAGGATGGGACACTGAGATTGTGTATAGACTATTGAGCTCTTAACATGGTCACAATCAAGAACAAATACCCAATGCCATGGATAAATGATTTATTTGATCAGCTCGCTCAGGCCAAAGTCTTCTCAAAAATTGACTTAATGTCGGGATACCATCAATTAAAAGTGCGAACAGAAGATATCCCCAAGACAGCCTTCACCTCCAGATATGGGTTGTATGAGTTCACAGTGATGCCGTTTGGACTAACAAACGCCCCCGCATATTTTGTTCACCTCATGAACAAAGTATATATGAAGTTTATGGACAAGTTTGTTGTGGTATTCGTCGATGATATTCTGATATACTCCAAGACACCAGAAGAGCACGCTGAACATCTCAGAATTGTACTAGGAGAACTCAGGAAACACCAACTGTACGCCAAGTTCAGCAAATGTGAATTTTGGCTAAGACAGGTGGGTTTTCTGGGCCACGTACTGACCCAAGAAGGTATTGTAGTAGACCCGGAAAAGGTCAAGGTCGTACTTGGCTGGAAACCACCAGGCAGCGTAATGGACGTACGAAGTTTCTTGGGAATGGCAGGATACTACCGAAGATTTATTGAAGGATTCTCCACCATAGCAAAGACAATGACGCGGTTACTCAAGAAAGATAAGAAGTTTGAATGGATGGAAGCTTGTGAGAAAAGCTTCCAAGAACTTAAAAGGAAATTAACAACGGCACCAGTATTAATTGTGCCAGACATACACAAGAATTTTGAGGTGTATTGTGACGCATCCCGGAAGGGCCTCGGATGCGTATTGATGCAAGAAGGCAAGGTAGTTGCGTATGTCTCCAAACAACTTCGCAAGCATGAAGAAAATTATCCTACTCATGATCTGGAGTTGGCAGTAGTCATCCATGCACTCAAACAATGGAGACACTTTCTACTTGGAAATCGTTGTGAAATATACACAGATCATAAGAGCCTTAAGTATATTTTCACACAGCCGGAACTCAATTTACGGCAACGATGCTGGTTGGAATTAGTGAAGGATTATGATGTTGGAATCCACTATCATCCAGGAAAAGCAAATGTGGTGGCAAATGCCCTTAGTCGGAACCCCAGCTCGGGCAACGACAGTATACCAAATTTGAGACCAGAATTTCAGCAGGAATTTGCCAAACTCAACCTAATAATGGTCACCGAAGGCAATGTGTTGAATTTGGAAATATAGCCTACCCTGATGTGAAAGATTAAGGAGGCTCAGCATGGACACCCCAGCATTGATGGCATAAAAAGGAAAGTGAGTTTGGGGAAGGCCTCAGAATTCAACATAGACGTGCAGGGAATATTGTGGTACGGAGAAAGACTTTGCGTACCAAATATCAAGGACCTCAAACAGCAGATTCTAGCTGAAAGCCACACCGCTCCATATTCAATCCATCCTGGAGGAACAAAAATGTACAAGGGCCTTCAGGAAATTTTTTGGTGGCACGGTATGAAAAGGGACATAGCCACATTCATTGCATGCTGTGATTCTTGTCAATGCAACAAGGCCGAGCACCAGAAACCAGCCGGACTATTACAGCCAAACAAGATACCCGAGTGGAAATGGGACGAGATTGGAATGGATTTCATTGTTGGGATACCTCGGTCACGACACGGGAATAATGTCATATGGGTCATCACCGACAGATTAACTAAGGTAGCACATTTTATCCCGGTGAAGTCAACTCACACCACTCAGAAGCTTGCCCGGCTTTATCTTGCCCGTATCGTCTGCCTGCATGGAGTCCCAAAGACTATAATATCTGACAGAGGCACACAATTCGTCTCTAGGTTTTGGGATCACCTACAACAGGCACTAGGTACTCAACTAGCATTCAGTACCGCATACCACCCCCAGACTGATGGACAGACAGAACGCGTAAACCAAATTCTAGAAGACATGTTGAGAGCATGTGTCCTCACCTGTGGGACCAGTTGGGAAGAAAGCTTGCCATACGCAGAGTTCGCATACAACAACAGCTATCAGGCGAGCCTGCAAATGGCACCATTTGAAGCTCTGTACGGGCGAAGATGCCGTACACCGCTAAATTGGTCAGAAACCGGAGACAGCCATATCTTCGGCCCAGATATGCTCAAGGAGGCCGAGGAAAAAGTTAAGATGATTAGGGATCGACTCAAGACCGCTCAAAGTCGACAAAAGAGTTATTATGATAAAAAGCATCGGGAAATCAGTTTTGAACCCGGAGAGTTTGTGTGCCTACGAGTATCTCCTATGAGGGGTCTGCAACGATTCAAGATTAAGGGAAAGCTAGCACCAGGATTTATCGAACCATTCTGTATAGTGGCCCGAAGAGGCACGGTAGCCTATCAGCTAGACTTACCCGAAGAATTATCCGATGTCCACGATGTGTTCCACGTCTCGCAGTTGAGGAAGTACGTAAGCAATCCAGAGAAGCAAGTATCCCATGAAAATATTGACGTACAACCAGACCTCACCTACCAGGAGCATCCAGTAAAAATATTAGAGGAGTCTGAAAGGAGGACCCGACAGAAAACCATCAAGTTTTTCATAGTTCAGTGGAGCAATCATACCAAAAATGAAGCAACTTGGGAAAGAGAGGATTTCCTTCGGACAGAGCACCCACACCTGTTTGAGGATCAGCTGAAATCTCGGGGACGAGATTTTTGCTAAGGGGGTAGGTGCTGTGACACTCCAAAAAAATTTGTTTTTGTTTTCAGCAAAAACCTTGCTTGGTTTGAAAAAGGCCATTTAAACCCTTTCTAAAATCTCTCTTTCTCAAAAACATTTCTTGGTATTTATTTTTCTTTTAAAAAGAAACCCAAAAGTTTTTGAGCTACTCCTTTGTTTTGAACCATCCTTGGTTTTACCATGCCTCTTGTGGTAAATCCTCCCAAAACCTCTCCCTCCACTTTGGGGAAATCCAAATATTTTGTCCAACAAGTTAAATCCATTTTTGGATTTTATTCCATTTATTTTTTCTCCCCAAAACAATTCTGTCATTTATTTTAAGCCTAGGTGATTTGCAAAGCAAGTGCCTAAATCCCTTTGAGTTTTGATCTCAAACCAACTCCTCTGGATAGTCTCTAGCATCCACAACCTAGAACCATCAAGATCCACTCTTCCTCTTTTCAAAATTTTCAAGTTTCATCCTCTACAAGTTTGCACCAGATTTGTCAAATTTGGTGAAATTCATATCTCCTCGTCCCCAAAAATTCTACCAAAATTCAGGCAACCCCCAGATGCAATGGGAGGCCACCCCACCAAAAAATTAGCTCAAGGAAAATTCCCCACATGCCAAAATCATTTCGTCGAACACTTGGCCGACACTGTTCCTGTGCACTTTCAGAAAGTTCAGTGTTTCAGGGAGATTCAGTGTCGTTTTCGTCAGAGTGCTGTCACCGATCCACAGTGCATCCTGGCATGTTGCGCACAGCCCTTCCTCCCTGGCCAGAGCGCTGCACGCCCGCTTGCACGGACGCAGGCGTCGGTGGCGGTGAGCATCTCCAACGCCGGCAGCCTCTGCGGTGGCAGAGCCACCCGTGGCGGCCAAACGGAGCCAGCACCGGCTTGTTACGCCGTTCTGCACCGCCCAATGCTCCTTAGCCCTCCACGTGGCTCATGCATGCCAGCGCACCCCCGCAGCACCGTCGTCGTGGCCCAGCAAGCACAGGGCGCGCCCTCTGCCGCCGACGGGCCCGCGCCGCCCCGTTCCGTCGAATCCACCCAGGACTCCTAATCCAAGCTCGTTTAGCGTCAAAACGGAACCAGTGGAATTCCATGTTGACGCCAAACACCCTAAACCTCCCCGACCAAGCACTACGCCGCCGTAACCATCGCCGAAGAACTCCGTTCACGGCCACCGCCTCGGATTGCCTATAAAAAGGAGCCCCGAGCTCGCTCTCGAGCACGCACCACCACTGCACCTCACCAGTACCCCGCCCAAGCCACTAGGAGGACCTCGAGGAGGTCTCCTCCCCCAACTTCGGCCGCCCCGATCCGCCTCGGCCACACTCCGGTGAGGCCATCCCCGGCGCCCAAACCTCGTCAGTAGCCACCTCGAGCACCCAGTGAGCTAACCCAAGCTTTAATTTGACCTCCGCAGCCCTCCCCGACGAGATCCAACTCCACCCGAGCCGCCGTCCGCCGGAGCAAGGACCGCCGTCGACGTGGTGCTCGCCGACGACCACCACCACCACCCACCGATGCGGAAGGACACCCTGAGCACGTAGGTACTCTCCGATCATCCTAACTCGCCGTGGATCACCGTCGGCGACCACCGCAGCTCTCGGGCGCCGACGAGCTCTGTTTTTCCCCTTTGAAAATTTAAACCTGACGGGTGGGACCCCCTCGTCAGTTTTTTCTCTTTTTCGAATCGTTTTCTGTTTTATCAGTTGACCCCCTGGAAACTTTCTGTTTCATTACAGATAAGTCTCCGGTTTAAAACCTTTATAACTTTTAAACAAAAACTGATTTTTGATTGATTCTTTTTCTGTCATCTTTATTTTTCTGTCTAGTTTTTTGTCATATTTATTTGAAAAATATTTGGAACACTTTTATGTGCACTCGCGGTATTTATGTTAAGTACGTATTTTTTTCTTATACCATAGATACCGGAGGAGGTGACGGAGCCGCGAACTTCGCCAAGATAGACTCCGACTACTCCGAACCAGGCAAGCATGTTTGAACCTTTGATATGATGAGTGGTTGTTGCATGTTTGCACTTAGTAGTTTCATGGCATGTTTATGAGCATTTCGTTAAATGTCATATTTCATGCAAAGATGAGGCAAGTTAGTTTCGGAAATCCATCTGTTGTTGGATATAAGTTTGCATGGCCATGCGATGGCACACTAATGGGTAAGATGGAAGTGTTGTAGCATGCCAGTCTTATGCCAGACCATTTGACTTTAGTATCAACGTGAATCAAGTCACGTTCCCATTCATTTTCCTTCCTGTACTACCATATGTTTTCCGCAAGGAATATGGCATAGTAAGTTGCAAACCATTTTCCTGGTACACACCAAATAGAGAGGCCGGGATGAGGGTTCCATGGCCCTGGATTAAAGCCCGTCATCCGGTCAGGGGCATTGGGTGTTTCCGGTTGGGACCGAGAGGGGGGCACCCCTTAGAGCGCGCGTATAGAAATTTGATCCCATGCTATTCGAGGTTGTGACCTCCTCGTCTCAAAGTTTTTCTTGGACGTTGTCTAGGGTGATCCCTAGCATCGTGAGGTGGAATGGGTGTGTACTGGTTAGATGTGTTTCTACCAAAATACTGTAAACGGAACTAGTCCTTCGTGACTACAGAAATCCGTTGGCTGTGGGCAATGAGTACAAACTCTGCAGAGTCAAAAATCCTTTGAATCATCTCGTATATGTCCAAGTACTGTGTTCATCTTATCTTGTCAAATGTCAGTCTCAGTGACAAAACTCCGGTGAACTACATGAGTGATAAGTCCAGTTAAAAGTTTATTCTTGTGGATGGACTAACCTGTTATTTACTTTTGATATAAGCCCTTTCTGCGATGTCGCTCAGACGTCCGACTGTGGCACACCTGTTATTTACTTTTCATATAAGCCCTTTCTGCAATGTCGCTCAGACGTCCGACTGTGGCATGCTTGTTATTTACATTCGAGACAAGCCCTTTCTGCGATGTCGCTCAGACGTCCGATTGTGGCACTCTTGTTATTTATTTTTAATTAAGCCCGTTCTGTGATGTCGCTCAGACGTCCGACTGTGGCACGCGTGTTATTTACTTTTCAATATAAGCCCTTTATGTGGTGTCGCTTAGACGCCCGACTGCGGCATGATTATTTATTTGTTTACCTTTCGAGGCGTCGCTCCAGACACCCGATCGGTCTTTAGTTGTTTGTTTGGATTTCGGGAGGACTACCGCCCGATTTCCTTTTTACTTATCATGTCGTGCAAATATTTATTATTTGAATGAGCATTATTATTTTTGCTCATGACGCATTCATGCATGCATTTGTTATATCTTTTGTCCGAACTGTCTTGCGAGTACTTTCAAAGTACTCACCTGGCTTGTTGATTTGGCGAGATGTTGAAGAAGGCAATCTCATGGATGAAGAGTTCGATAGCGAGTCCGACGCCTAGAGGAGTCCCAGTCAGTCCCGTGCGATCCTGGATTTGATCACTGTATTATATCCGCTTCCGCTACCCCAGAAATAAATTCATCAAGCCTCACCTCGACGCTCGATGAGCTGCCAGTTTAGGAGTCAAGTTATCCACCACCACTTTTATCTCGAGCTAGTAGCATGTCACCACACCCCTGTGTCATAACCGCCCTTATGTACAATATTGTGTGTTTGTAATAAATTGTTGAGCAACCTCAGCTCAACCCTGTAATATATTTGATGCTACTAGTCTTCTGTATTCAAGTATTTGTCTACCAGTAGGGATAACTCTTCCTATACTGGGATCAAGAGATCGCTTTTCTCAATAAGTATTTTACAAAAAAACCGGTCGTGACAGTGACACATCCTTGTTGGTCTCCAACAAAGCTGATAAAACAGCTAAGGAAGACTATCTTGAAGACAATGAGACAACCCCAAAGTCCTGTCTTGGTTTAGTGTTCGAGTTACTCGCCACTACCGCTTGCACAAGCTATTCAAACTTACTGTCTGAATCAGTTCAGTTTCTTGAGTCTCAACTACAAGCTGAATGACCTCGATCAGCTATGCTGTGACAAGAAATGGAAGGACTACGGAAGTCCCTGGAGCCTTCAGATGCATACTTTCTGGTGCAACAGCAAGTGTTGGAGGATTTCAGCGCCAAACAGGACAAAGCTAATAAGCTTGCTAAGCTTATTGCCAGCATGGTGGATACCCAGGATAACGTTTCTTGAGCTCTTTGGAAGTTGTTTCAGTTATGCTCTTGTTTTGCTGCCGCGTTTATTTGCACCGGTGGCTAATTTTGACGGCCAGTGTATGTAATATGCTGCTTTCTTCCCTATATTTGCACTGGTGGCGGACTTTGATGCCCAATGGATGTAATATGTGTAATAGCGGTAATAGGCTAGTGTTAATTTCTTGCTTATGTATTTCCTTACTGTCTTGTTTAGTTGTTTGCTTGTAGTCACTGCAGTTCTTTTTCTGTGTTTTTCTAGTGGCCACAATAGCCTATTTTTGGTAACTAGGCCAAAATAATCATGGCAACAAACGAACTGTTGTAACCATGGGCCTCTTGCGGGCCGTATGATCCATGGGCCTTCTAATGGTCGTAGGATCCATTGGCCTTTTATATGGGTCGTAGGTTCCATGGGCCTTCTACGGGCCGTACGATCCATGGGCCTTCTACGGGCCGTACGATCCATGGGCCTTCTACGGGGCGTATCATCATTTCACCAATCATGGGTCGTACTATTCGTGGACCATGCGGGTCGTTAATAGGCCGTATTTGATAACTCTATGAAAACATCCCAACGATTTTTTTGACATGAAAACATCCCAACGTATTAACGGGGCACAAATGGGCCGACTGTAACGACGGGCTGAATTTGGTCCACAAGCAGAAAATGATAGTAACGGGACGTATGTAACCGAATGCTGGAAATGATCCCAAGAATAAATGCGCCCTGAGAAGGCCGAAAGATAACTTGGGCTGGAAACCGCCCAATGGAATAATGGGCCTTTAATGGGTATAAAGTGATACACTGTTCATTACGGGCCAGTTTCACCATGAGTCATTAATGGGCCAAGAGTTACAAAGGGCCTCATATGGGCCGAAAGACGTCATGGGCCATACATGGGCCGGAAGTTAAAACAGGCTAGAATCATATTGGATGGCGCAGATGAAGCTACTGGGCCTAATTCGGAGAGGTCGTAACGGGCCCTGGGTTAGCGGGTTGTAAATGGGCTATATGCGAACATGCCGTTAACAGGCTTTCCGTGGTCCGGCATGCCACCTTTTGACCAAGTCAAACGGGCCGGCCTTTTCACAGGAATGGGCCTCTGTTGGGCCGTGCCACGTGTCGACATATCATAGGCGCCTTGGGTCCAATGAGTGGATGACATCTGTCCCAACGGTGAGCCAACACGTGTTTCCTCCAGCCAATGATGATTTTACACGTGGAAAATCCCCATTGGTCGGGGCTGTTAATGGGTTATCGGATCCAAAACCGGACCCGATAGCTCAACGGCGTTCCGTTATGGTGGATGCCACGTGTCGGTCACCCTTGACGAAAGCACTTATGTGATGCGCGATTTATCGTCATGGAAGTGGACACTTCCGTGATGATAATTTTGGTAATGTCATGGAACACTTCTACGACACCACAGGTATGACTATCTTGATTCTGTCATAAAATCATCATGGATATACATGCATGACAAAAAACGCGACCTACTGTGACAAACACGTATCATCACGGAAGTGTGTTTTTTTGTAGTGAAAGTTAGATGTAGAGGTAGCGTGCCGAGACGATCACATTGACCTTGGAACCATTCCTGACGCACATCGTCACCTCGCCCTTAGCCAATCTTCCTTTATTCCGCAACTCCTATTTTGAGTTACAAATATGAGCAACCGAACCAGTATCAAATACCCAAGTGCTACTACGAGCATTAGTAAGGTACACATCAATAACATGTTTATCAAATATACATTTGTTCACTTTGCCATCTGTCTTATCCGCCAAGTATTTGGGGTAGTTCCGCTTCCAGTGACCATTCCCTTTGTAGTAGAAGCACTCAGTTTCAGGCTTGGGTCCAGCTTTGGGCTTCTTCCCGGGAGTGCCAACTTGCTTTCCATTCTTCTCGAAGTTCCCTTTCTTTCCCTTGCCCTTTTTCTTGAAACTAGTGGTCTTGTCAACCATCAACACTTTATGCTCCTTCTTGATTTCTACCTCTGTGGCCTTAAGCATTGCAAAGAGCTCAGGAATCGTTTTGTTCATCCCTTGCATATTATAGTTCATCATGAAGCCTTTGTAGCTTGGGGGAAGTGATTGAAGAACTCTGTCAATAACACTATCAACTAGAAGATCAACTCCCAGTTGAGTGATACTAGACATTTTGAGTACTTGTTCACTGACAGAATTGTTCTCCTCCATCTTGCAGCTATAGAACTTCTTAGAGACTTCATATCTATCAACCCGGGCATTTGCTTGAAATATTAACTTCAACTCTTGGACATCTCATATGCTCCATGACGTTCAAAACGTCTTTGAATTCCCGGTTCTAGGCCGTAAAGCATGGCACACTGAACTATTGAGTAGTCATCAGATCAAGCCTGCCAAACATTCATAACATCTGCAGTAGCTCCTGCAGTAGGTCTATCACCTAGTGGTGCATCAAGGACATAATTCTTCTGTGCAGCAATGAGGATAATCCTCAAGTTACAAACCCAGTCCATGTAGTTGCTACCATCATCTTTCATCTTAGCTTTCTCTAGGAACGCATTCAAATTTAGGAGAACAACAGCTCGGGCCATTGATCTACAACATAGATATGCAAAACTATTAAGACTAAGTTCATGATAAATTAAGTTAAATTAATCAAAATACTAATGAACTCCCACTTAAATGAACATCCCTCAAGTCATCTAAGTGATACATGATCCAAATCAACTAACCCATGTCCGATCATCACGTGAGATGGGGTAGTCATCAATGGTGAACATCTCTATGTTGATCATATCTACTATATGACTCACGTTCATCCTTTCTGTCTCCAGTGTTCCGAGACCATGTTTGTACATGCTAGGCTCATCAAGTTTAACCCAAGTATTCTGCATGTGCAAAACTGTCTTACACCCGTTGTATGTAAACTTAGAGTCTATCACACCCGATCATCATGGATGCTACTGATATGTCTCCAACGTATCTATAATTTTTGATTGTTCCATGCTATTATATTATCCATCTTGGATGTTTATATGCACTTATATGCTATTTATATGATTTTTGGGACTAACGTATTAACCTAGAGCCCAGTGCGAGTTTTTGTTTTTTTCCTTGTTTTTGAGTTTCACAGAAAAGGAATACCAAATGGAGTCCAGTTGACTTGAAAATTTACGGAGATTATTTTTGGACCAGAAGAAGCCCACAGAACATCGAAGATGGACCAGAAGAGTCCCGAGGCCACCACAAGGATGGAGGGCGCGCCCCCTACCTCGTGGCTGCCTCGTGGACCCCCTTAACTAGTTCCCGATGCCAACACTTTTTTTATATCCCCAAATTTCCAAAACAGAACCAAGATCAGGAGTTCCGTTGCAGTAAGCCTCTGTAGCCACCAAAAACCAATCGGGACCATGTTTCAGCACTCTGCCGGAGGGGGAATCCATCACCGGTGTCCATCTTCATCATCCCGGCTCTCTCCATGACGAGGAGGGAGTAGTTCACCCTCGGGGCTGAGGGTATGTACTAGTAGCTATGTGTTTGATCTCTCTCTCTCTCTCTCTTTCTCATGTTCTTGATTTGGCACAATCTTGATGTACCACGAGCTTTGCTATTATAGTTGGATCTTATGATGTTTCTCCCCCTCTACCTTCTTGTAATGGATTGAGTTTTCCCTTTGAAGTTATCTTATCGGATTGAGTCTTTAAGGGATTGAGAACACTTGATGTATGTCTTGCATGTGCTTATCTGTGGTGACAATGGGATATTCACGTGATCCACTTGATGTATTTTTTGGTGAGCAAATTGCGGGTTCTGTGACCTTGTTAACTTATGCATAGGGGTTGGCACACATTTTCGTCTTGACTCTCCGGTAGAAACTTTGGGGCACTCTTTGAAGTTCTTTGTTTTGGTTTGAATAGATGAATCTGAGATTGTGTGATGCATATCATATAATCAAACCCGCTGATACTTGTGGTGACATTGGAGTATCTAGGTGACATTAGGGTTTTGGTTGATGTGTGTCTTAAAGTGTTTTTAGTGTATGAACTCTGGGGCTATTTGTGACACTTATAGGAATAGCCCAATAGATCGATCAGAAAGAATAACTTTGAGGTGCTTTCGTACCCTACAATAATCTCTTTGTTTGTTCTCTTCTATTAGTGACTTTGGAGTTACTCTTTGTTGCATGTTGATGGATTGTTATATGATCTAATTATGTTATCATTGTGGAGAGAACTTGCACTAGTGAAAGTATGAACCCTAGGCCTTGTTTCGAAGCATTGCAATACCGTTTTTGCTCACTTTTGTTACTTGCTACCTTGCTATTTTTATATTTTTAGATTACAAAAACCTATATCTACCATCCATATTACACTTGTATCACCATCTCTTTGCCAAACTATTGCACCTATACAATTTACCATTGTATTGGGTGTGTTGGGGACACAAGATACTCTTTGTTATTTGGTTGCGGGGTTGTTTGAGAGAGACCATCTTCATCCTATGCCTCCCACGGATTGATAAACCTTAGGTCATCCACTTGAGGGAAATTTGCTACTATCCTACAAACCTCTACACTTGGAGGCCCAACAATGTCTACAAGAAGAAGGTTGCGTAGTAGACCTCAAGCTCTTTTCTAGCTCCATTGCCGGGGAGGGCCGTTGCCGGGGAGGTTAGTGCTTGAAGGTATATATTTAGATCTTGCAATTGAATCTTTTAGTTTCTTGTTTTATCACTAGTTTAGTCCATAAAATAAAACTACAAAAAAATGGAATTGAGGTTTCCTCATATGCTTCATCTTTTTAATGTCTTTCATGAAAATGTTGGAAAAGAAAATTGTGCTCAAGTGTTAGAAGAAGAAGTCTATAATTTTTTTGGCATACAATGTTTGTATGATGAGCATGATTGCAATGTTGTTAGTATGAATTCCTTGAATATCCATGATGCTAATGATATGCGAAGCTACAAGCTTGGGGATGCTATGTTTGATGAAGATGATATTTTTAGTCCCCCAAGTTTTGAAGAGAAAATTTATTATGATGATAGCATGCCTCCTATTCATGATGATTATATTGATAAAAGTGGATTTGGAGAGGTCATGACTTTATTTAGTAATGAATCCACTATTTCGGAAGTGGTTCCAATTGATTATGAGAACAAAGTTGCTATCTATGATGATTATTGTGATGACATGTATGCTATAAAGAATAATGATAACCATGAAACTTGTCATTTGGATTTTTATTTTCAATTGGATTATGCCGCACATGATAGTTATTTTGTTAAGCTTGGTCCCACTACTATTCATGAGAAGAAATTTGCTTATGTGGAGAGTAATAAATTTTTTATGATTGTGGCTCATGAAAAAAAATGCTTTATGTGATAGTTATATTGTTGAATTCATTCATGATGATACTGAAAATTATTATGAGGGAGGAATATATGCTTGTAGGAATTGCAATAATATCAAGTTTCCTCTCTATGTGCTTAAAATCTTGAAGTTTTGCTTGTTTTACCTTCCTGTGCTAGTTGATTCTTGTTCCCATAAGTTGTTTGCTCACGAAATCCCTATGCATAGGAGGTGAGTTAGACTTAAATGTGCTAGTCATATGCTTCATGATGCTCCCATTGCGTTTCAATTCTTTACTTTCATGTGAGCATCATTGAAATCATTATGCCTAGCTAGAAAGGCATTAAAGAAAAGCACTTGTAGGGAGACAACCCAACATTTACCCATACTGTTTTTGTGTGTCCACATGATTATTCTACTGTAGTAATCATGTTTTATAGCTTTTGTTTCAATAAAGTGTCAAGTAAAGCCTTTGGGATAGTGTGGATGATAGTTGACTTGATTCTATGAAAAAGCATAAACTTTTGCGCTTAGTCCAGGAAATTTGAAAATTCACTAGAACGTGCTTTTGATATGAATTTTTACACAAGATTGATATACAAATTTTCTACAATGTCCTAATTTTCAGAATTTTTGGAGTTACAGAAGTATGAAAAGTTTCCAGATTACTACAGACTGTTCTGTTTTTGAAAACTTCTGTTTTCTATGTGTTGTTTACTTATTTTGATGAATCTATGAGTAGTATCGAAGGGTATGAACCATGGAGAAGTTGGAATACAGTAGATATAACACCAATATGAATTTAGAATGTGTTCACAACAGTACCTAAGTGGTGATTTTATTTTCTTATACTAAGGGAGCTTAGGAGTTTTCTGTTGAGTTTTGTGTTGTGAAGTTTTCAAGTTTTGGGTAAAGATTCAATGGACTATGGAATAAGGAGTGACAAGAGCCTAAGCTTGGGGATGCGCAAGGCACCCCAAGGTAATATTGAAGGACAACGAAGATCCTAAGCTTGGGGATGCCCCGGATGTCATCCCCTCATTCGTCTTCGTTCATCGGTAACTTTACTTGAGGCTATATTTTTATTCACCACATGATAATTTGCTTTGAGCGTCATTTTCTTTTGTTTATATTTGTGTGCTATTTTTCAGAGACATGTTTTATATCTTTTAGTTCAATAAAAAGTTCAAGTATAGCCTTTACCATGCTTATTTTACAAGTCTATACATTGGTGTTATGTTTTGAATATTGGTGAATAGTCAGAACATGATAAAATCTTGAAATTTTGAGACAATGAGTAACAACAAATTTTCTATAGTATGGTAATTTTTCAGAATTTTTGGAGTTAGGGAAGGATGATTCCTCTTGCATTCTTTACAGACTGTTCTAATTAGACAAATTGCTGTTATGTTTGCATTGTTTGCATATGTTTGCTTATTTAATGATTCTATTTGAGGATAAGAGTGTTAAATATGCAGAGGCATTTTGTAGGCAATATCAAATAATAATTTTAGTGATTTGCTACAGTAGAGAATGATAAGGTTATTGCATTGATTTATACTAGCTTATCTCACGAGTTCTTGTTGAGTTTTGTGTAGATGAAGTTTTTAAGATTTATGTAAACCGTGATGAAAAGGAATTAAGGAGACACAAAAGCTCAAGCTTGGGGATGCCCAAGGTACCCCTAATTAATATTTCAAGAAGTCTCAAGCATCTAAGTTTGGGGATGCCCCGGTTGGCATCCCACCTTTCTTCTTCAACAACTATCAGTCAGTTTTGGTTGAGCCTAAGTTTCTGCTTCTTCACATGATATGTGCTATCCTTGCAATGTCATTTTATTTTGTTTTCTTGCTTTTTTAATAATATCCCAAGATCTGAAATTCTTAAATGTTAGAGAGTCTTCACATAGTTACATAATTATTCGACTACTCATTGATCTTCACTTATATCATTTGGAGTAGTTTGTCATTTGCTCTAGTGCTTCACTTATATATTTTTAGAGCACGGCAGTGGTTTTATTTTGAAGAAATTGATGAACTCTCATGCTTCACTTATATTATTTTGAGAGTCTTAAATAGCATGGTAATTTGTTTTGGTTATGAATTTAGTCCTAATATGATAGGCATCCAAGAGGGATATAATAAAAACTTTCATATAAAGTGTATTGAATACTATGAGAAGTTTGATTCTTTATGATTGCTTTGAGATATGAAGATGGTGATATTAGAGTCATGCTAGTGAGTACTTGTGAATTTTAGAGATACTTGTATTAAAGTTTGTGATTCCCATAGCATGCACGTATGGTGAACCGTTATGTGATGAAGTTGGAGCATGAGATAATTTTTGATTGTCTTCATTATGAGTGGCGGTCGGGGACGAGCGATGGTCTTTTCCTACCAATCTATCCCCCTAGGAGCATGCACATAGTACTTCACTTTGATAACTACTAGATTTTTTCAATAAGTATGTGAGTTCTTTATGACTAATGTTGAGTCCATGGATTGTATGTACTCTCACCCTTCCACCATTTCTAGCCTCTCTTGTGCTGCGCAACTCTTGCCGGTACCATACACCCACTATATACCTTCCTAAAAACAGCCACCATACCTACCTATTATGGCATTTCCATAGCCATTCCAAGATATATTGCCATGCAACTTTCCACCGTTCTATTTATTATCACATGCTCCGTCATTGTCATATTGCTTTGCATGATCATGTAGTTGACATCGTATTTGTGGCAAAGCCACCGTTCATAATTCTTTCATCCATGTCACTCTTGAGTCATTGCACACATCCCGATACACCATCGGAGGCATTCATATAGAGTCATATTTTTTCCTAAGTATCAAGTTGTAATTCTTGAGTTGTAAGTAAATAAAAGTGTGATGATCTTCATTATTAGAGCATTGTCCTAGTGAGGAAAGGATGATGGAGACTATGATTCCCCCACAAGTCGGGATGAGACTCCGGACGATAAATAAAATAAAATAAAAAAAGAAGTGGCCAAAAAAAGGAGAAGGCCCAAAAAATACAAAAAACAAAAAATGAGAGAAAAAGAGAGAAGGGCAATGTTACTATCCTTTTACCACACTTGTGCTTCAAAGTAGCACCATGATCTTCATGATAGAGAGTCTCCTATGTTGTCACTTTCATATACTAGTGGGAATTTTTCATTATAGAACTTGGCTTGTATATTTCAATGATGGGCTTCCTCAAATTGCCCTAGGTCATCATGAGCAAGCGAGTTGGATGCACACCCACTTAGTTTTCTTTTGAGCTTTCCTAAACTTATAGCTCTAGTGCATCCGTTGCATGGCAATCCCTACTCACTCACATTGATATCTATTGATGGGCATCTCCATAGCCCGCTGATACGCCTAGTTGATGTGAGACTATCTCCCTATTTTTGTATTCTCCACAACCACCATATTCTCTTCCACCATAGTGCTATGTCCATGGCTCACACTCATGTATTGCGTGAAAGTTGAAAAAGTTTGAGAACATCAAAAGTATGAAACAATTTCTTGGCTTGTCATCGGGGATTTGCACGATTTGAATATTTTGTGTGATGAAGATGGAGCATAGCCATACTATATGATTTTGTAGGGATAACTTTCGTTGGCCATGTTATTTTGAGAAGACATAATTGCCTTGTTAGTATGCTTGAAGTATTATTGATTTTATGTCAATATTAAACTTTTGTTTTGAATCTTATGGATCTGAATATTCTTGCCACAATAGAGGAGATTACATTGATAAATATGTTAGGTAGCATTCCACATCAAAAATTCTCTTTTTATCATTTACCTACTCGAGGACGAGCATGAATTAAGCTTGGGGATGCTTGATACGTCTCCAACGTATATATAATTTTTGATTGTTCCACGCTATTATATTATCCATCTTGGATGTTTTATATGCATTTATATGCTATTTTATATGATTTTTAGGAATAACCTATTAACCTAGAGCCTAGTGCCAGTTTCTGTTTTTTTCCTTGTTTTTGAGTTTCACAAAAAAGAAATACCAAACGGAGTCCAATTGACCTGAAAATTTACGGAGATTATTTTTGGACCAAAAGAAGCCCACGGAGCATCAAAGATGGACCAGAAGAGTCCTGAGGCCACCACGAGGGTGCAGGTCGTGCCCCCTACCTCATGGCCGCCTCGTGGACCCCCCTGAGTGTAGCCACCAAAACCCAATCGGGATCTAGTTTCGGCACCCTGACGGAGGGGGAATCCATCACCGGTGGCCATCTTCATCATCCCGGCGCTCTTCATGACGAGGAGGGAGTAGTTCACCCTCGGGGCTGAGGGTATGTACCAGTAGCTATGTGTTTGATCTCTCTCTCTCTCTCTCTCTTGTGTTCTTGAGTTGGCACGACCTTGCTATTATAGTTGGATCTTACGATGTTTCTCCCTCACTACCTTCTTGTAATGGATTGAGTTTTCTCTTTAAGTTATCTTATCGGATTCAGTCTTTAAGGATTTGAGAACACTTGATGTATGTCTTGGATGTGCTTATTTGTGGTGACAATAGGATATTCACGTGATCCACTTGATGTATGTTTTGGTGATCAACTCGCGAGTTCTGTGACCTTGTGAACTTATGCATAGGGGTTGGCACACGTTTTCTTCTTGACTCTCCGGTAGAAAATTTGGGGCACTCTTTGAAGTTCTTTGTGTTGGTTTGAATAGATGAATCTGAGATTATGTGATGCATATCGTATAATCAAACCCACGGATACTTGTGGTGACATTGGAGTATCTAGGTGACATTAGGGTTTTGGTTGATGTGTGTCTGAAGGTGTTATTTTAGTACGAACTCTGGGACTGTTTGTGACACTTATAGGAATAGCCCAATAGATCGATCAAAAAGAATAACTTTGAGTTGATCTCGTACCCTACAATAATCTCTTTGTTTGTTCTCCGCTATTAGTGACTTGGGATTGACTCTTTGTTGCATGTTGAGAGATTGTTATATGATCTATTTATGTTATCATTGTTGAGAGAACTTGCACTAGTGAAAGTATGAACCCTAGGCCTTGTTTCGAAGCATTGCAATACCGTTTTCGCTCACTTTTGTTACTTGCTACCTTGCTATTTTTTTATTTTCAGATTACAAAAACCTATATCTACCATCCATATTACACTTGTATCACCATCTCTTTGCTGAACTAGTGCACCTATACAATTTACCATTGTATTAGGTGTGTTGGGGACACAAGAGACTCTTTGTTATTTGGTTGCAGGGTTGTTTGAGAGAGACCATCTTCATCCTACGCCTCCCACGGATTGATAAACCTTAGGTCATCCACTTGAGGGAAATTTGCTACTCTCCTAGAAAGCTCTGCACTTGTAGGCCCAACAACGTCTACAAGAAGAAGGTTGCGTAGTAGACATCAGCTACCGCCATTCTAAGCAAAATAAGATGCATAAAGGAAAACATCACATGCAATCAAAATATGTGACATGATATGGCCATCATCAACTTGTGCTTTTGATCTCTATCTCCAAAGCATTGTCATTATAGTGAGCACCACGCATCCTATTAATTTCAAGAAACTTGAATTGAGGAAAGTGAAAGCCTCATAAATCATTTTAATAAAGGGGCAAGAACCCTAAAATTGCAATCAGTGAATTCAAAATGCCCTCAAAATAGTTGTGACAATTTTGGCCAGAGTTATAAATCAAATTAAAATTTTGGAACATTTCTAAGGAATTATTTGGGCTCTGATTTTAAATCAATATTATATTTGAATTTGGAAATATACTCATATTATATAAAGTGTATATCTCCAAATAATCTGAAACATTTTATGTGCATTTGGAAATGTCCATTCCGCAACATAAAATTATTCAGAGGCTGTTGGCATTGTCTGAAAATTATTTTGGATTTTAAAACTGTGGCAAAGTATCAATAAAAAGGAAATAGAAAATAAAAATAAAATAGAAGCACTTGCCTGGCCTTACCTGCCAGCCCACCAGACAGCCCAGCCACCTGGCCCAGCACTGTTGGCCCAGGCGCCCCACCGTCTTCAGCCTCCTGCCAGTGGGCAGGAGGGCGTGTGGCTGCCGTGCACGCACACGCGCGCGCCACCTCCTGCCTCCCTGCTAGCCTCCCCGACGCCCTGGAGATGCCACACAGCTCCCTGGCTCACTCCCTCACTCTCCCCGTGCTCCTCCCCTTCTCTGCTCCCTCTTCCACGCGACCACCGAGCAAGTTCGTCACCGCCAACGCCATTTACCACGGCCACAACCACCCCCTTACTTTCTCGACGTGTCCAAGGCTTCTCCACGACGCCCTCGCCCTCTCCATCAAGCTACACATCCCCGGGAGGCCTGCTTCACCGTCACTGCCATCGTCTCCAACCACGGCCGACCAAGATCGCCGCCGTTGTCCCGTTGCCTCCAGCCCTTCCCCGAGCACGCTGACCATCCCGTCGTCTCCGCTATGAGCTCCTGCGTCTATTCCCCCTCTTCCCGAGCTTGATTACATCCCGTAGCCGTCGCCCCCTTGTCGACCGAATTGTGCCGCCGCCCGTGCTCGCCGGCGACGATGCTCCGGTGACCAATTGGTCCCGAGCACGTGTCCACCGAGCTTGTCGCCCCACGCTGAGCCTCGCTAGCGCCTCCCCTTGCCCGCTTGCACTCCGCAGCACCACCGCACACATCACCGAGCCCCGCCGCCATCTGAGGTTGTTGCCGCCGCTGCTACCGACCACTCCTGGCTGCCCCGAGACCCCACTGGATGCGTCGCGTTGCGGCTATTGCAGAGAGCCCACCTGCCCGTGCTCTTGTCGCCGGAAACAGCCAGACGAGCAGCTCCGACGTGCTCTATTCACCGCAAACGGTTAGTGCCAATGTGGCACCTCATTAGCGCCTAATTACCATGCTAAATAACCCCTAGGGTCACTGACAAGTGGGTCCCGCCCTGCTAACAGTTCTAGTTTAGGTTAACTAACCCTGTTAGTCAACTGAGTCAATGACACGCAGGACCCACATGTCAGGTTTGACCTGGGCAGCTCCGTTGACCTGCTGACGTCAGCGTGAGGTCATGCTGACGCAGTTAATATTTTCTGGGATTTAAAATAAATTAGAAATGATTTATTTATTTCAGAAAATATCCACTTAAAAAATTCATAGAAAATAGTCTATAACTCCAAATGAAATAATTTATATATGAAAAATTATCAAAAAAATCCAATCTTTCCATCTGTACCATTTCCATGCATGTTTGAGCAACTTATGCCTATTGATCAGGTCAAATCAATTAAATGGCATTTGAATAATCACATATGGAGTTTGAATTTGAATCTTGTATTCAAACCAACTCCATTTAATTTATTGGTAGCTGCATTAGCCCAAATCACAGCATATTGCCATGTCATGATCATGCATCATATTATTGCATTGCATTGATTGTGTTCTTTCTCTGTTGTCGGTGTTTGTTTCCCCTCGGTAGACGTGTATTCCCAGGATGAGTTCGATGACACCGATGGAGAGCTATATCATCTTTAGAAGTGCAAGGCAAGCAAACCCCCCTTGTTCACTCCGATACAATCCTGCTCTCTCGCTCCTGCTCTCTTTTACTACACTAGGACAGCATCGATTCAATTGTTACATGTTGCAGTAGTTGAACCCCTTTCCTCTGCATGACCTGTCTTTGCCACATTAAATAGTTGAAACCCACTAGCATGAGTAGGAGTTGCTTGAGCTATGATGTGTGTACTCATTCATGGTTGTTTGTTATGCCTGCTATTGCTTAGAGTTGTGTTAGGTCTAATTCATTGGGGATGAATTGGAACATGGTGAACATGTCCTACTATTGAGAGCTAAGTGTGTGAACACGATTTGGTAAAGGTAGGGTGAGAGGCCATGTAGGAGTACATGGTGGGTTGTCTCATTGAAACCATCCTCAAGAACTAAGTTCTTTCTATGTGATCCAAGACAGTTACTACCACACAGGGGAATGCTTAAGTGCCCCTCTCGACTTATTAATCAACTCGATCTCTGTCCAGGAGTTGCAACTAATTTCTGGTGTTTGTAGGTAGTGTTAGTAGTCTACAAAGTGGCACCCGGTACAGGTGGGCTTGGGACAGACTAGGCATACTGACACGGTGTACCAAGCATTGCCTGTTTGGTGGGCTTGGGAACCCTGCTCACATCGTTTGGGGCCGTGATGGAAACCTCGACCGGACTCCCTTGCGGATGGAACCCGAATAAGCGATAAACCTGGACTAGGGTCTTGCATGGTTAGTCAAGTCGTGGCCGACACCCTTGCCAGGCTTCCGCTTGAAGGTTACAGAGATACATGACATGTACATGCGGTAAGTGGCGAGAGCGTGTGTAAAGAAGTACACCCTTGCAGGGTTAACATGATCTATTCGAATAGCCACGTCCGCGATAAAGGACTATTGGGTTGCCTATATAGTTCATAGAAAAGTGAAAGTGGATACTCTAAAATGCGCAAGATAAGCGTGAGTGCTATGGATGGCCTTCTTGTAGAGAGACGGGAGCGGATCCATAGTGGTGTATTGATATGGTGAATATGTGGACTTGTGTGCGCCACCTCAAAAGAGTTACTTGCAATCGTAGTTCAGGATCGCCACTGAGTCAAAGCTGGCTTGCTACAGTTAAACTCCGCCACCCCTTTGTTGATACAGATGCATATGTAGCTAGTTCCGATGTAAGTCTTATTGGGTACATTTGTACTCACGTTTGCTTAATTTGTGTTTTTGCAGAGAGACTCCAGTCTCACTAGTAGTTCTGTGTGGACTTCGACGTTTAGATTGTTACCTTAGCTATGATCTTGTACCCTTGGGATGGTCTTGTATATAGTCAGGCTTCACAGCCTTTTCCATTTGTAGTTGTCCGTACTCAGACATATTATGCTTGTGTTGCCTGCATGCTCTGCATGCTAGGTCATCAGACCCATGTTTGTAATATCTGGCTCCTCGGAGCCTATTGACTAAATACTTTGAGTCGTAGAGTTTTGTTGTGATGCCATGTTGTATTTGCACATATCGAGCATATTGTGAGTATGTTATTGAAATGCTTGGTATGTGTGGGATCTGACAACCTAATTGTTTATTCTTGGTAGCCTCTCTTATGAGGAAATGTCTCCTAGTGCTTCTACTGAGCCATGGTAGCTTGCTACTGCTCCGGAATACTTCGGCTAGCCGGCATGTGTCCTTCTTCATTCCTCTGTTAGTCCCTTCAGGGAAATGTCACGTGTTGTTCCTTTAAGTCCTTGTAGCTTGCTACCACTTGGGTTCATACCTTGATGATCGACACGTCCGTTGCTGGGTCATGTATGTCCGTCCCTGTAAGTTAGCGCCACCTTGGGTTTACGACTAGTCATGTCGGCCCAGGTTCTCTGTCATATGGATGCTAGCGAGAATATCATATACATGAGCCAAAAGGCGCAAATGGTCCCGGGCCAGGTAAGGTGGTACCTGTGGAAATACCATGCGTGAGGCCGCAAAGTGATATGATGTGTTACATGCTAGATCGATGTGACTTAGGATCGGTGTCCTAACAATGATCTCCATCATCACCAGCTTGACACCTTGATCTTCAACGTTGTGTCGGGGTCGTCTCACCAACTATTGCGTCTACAACTATTGTTAATGCATAGCAATGAAGTAAAGCAATTCATGGCGCTTGCATTTCATACAATAAAGAGACAACCATAAGGCTCCTTCCGATTGTCGATATTACAAAACATGATCATCTCATACATCAACATATATCACATCATATCTTGACCATATCACATCACAACATGCCCTGCAAAAACAAGTTAGACATCCTCTACTTTGTTGTTGCAAGTTTTACGTGGCTGCTAAAGTAGGAGAAACAGACTTCCGCCAGCCGCCATTATGCAAAACAAGTAGCATGTCAGTGGGTGGAACCGGTCTCATGTACGTGGACATGTAAGGTTGGTCCGGGCCACTTCATCCCACAATACCGCCGACTCAAAATAAGACATTGGCGATAAGCAGTACGACTATCATGTTGGGAAACGTAGCATGCAATTGCAAAAAAATTCCTACACTCACAGAAGATCTATCTAGGAGATGCATAGCAACGATAGGGGAGAGTGTGTCCACGTACCCTCGTAGACCAAAATCGGAAGCATTAACTTAACGCGGTTGATGCAGTCGAACATCTTCTCGAATCAACCGATCAAGTCCGAACATACGACACCTCCGAGTTCTGCACACGTTCAGCTTGATGACGTCCCTCGAACTCTTGATCTAGTAGAGGTACGAAGGAGTCGATGATTTCTGTCAGCACGACGCGTGATGACGGTGTTGGTGAAGTGATCTGTGAGGGCTTCACCTAAGCACTATGACAATATGACTGGAGGAGTAAACGGTGGAGGGGGGCACCGCACACGGCTAAGAGACAACTGTTGTGCTTTGGGGTGCCCCCTGCCCCCGTATATAAAGGAGGAGGGGGAGGCCGCCGACCAATAGGGGCGCGCCAAGTGGGGAGAGTCCCACTAGGACTCCCAGTCCTAGTCGGCTCCCCCTTCCTTCCAACGGAGAGGGGGAAAGGGGAAAGGGGGAGAGGGAGAAGGAAAGGGGGAGCCCCCTCCCCTAGTCCAATTTCGACTTCCCATGGGGGGGGGGGCCACCACCTCGTGGTCTGCCTCTCCACTCCCCTATGGACCAATAAGGCCCATTACTTCCCCGGGGGGTCCCGGAAACCCCTCGGTACTCCGAAAAATACCCGAACCTCTTCGGAACCATTCTGGTGTCCGAATATAACCTTCCAATATATTAATCTTTACCTCTCGACCATTTCGAGACTCCTCGTCATGTCCGTGATCTCATCTGGGACTCCGAACAACCTTCGGTCACCAAAACACATAACTCATATAATACATATCGTCATCGAACGTTAAGCATGCAGACCCTACGGGTTCGAGAACTATGCAGACATGACTGAGACACCTCTTTGGTAAATAACCAATAGTGGAACCTGGATGCGCATATTTGTTCCCACATATTCTACGAAGATGTTTATCGGTCGAACCGCAATGTCAACATACGTTATTGCTTTTGTCATCGGTATGTTACTTGCACGATATTTGATCGTCGGTATCTTCATACCTAGTTCAATCTCATTACCGGCAAGTCTCTTTACTCGTTCTGTAGTGCATCATCACGTAACTAACTCATTAGTCACATTGCTTGCAAGGCTTCATGTGACGTGCATTACCGAGAGGGCCCAGAGATACCTCTCCGATACTCAGAGTGACAAATCCTAATCTCGATTGATGCCAACCCAACAAACACCTTCGGAGATACCTATAGAGCATCTTTATAATAACCCAGTTACGTTGTGACGTTTGATAGCAAACAAGGCATTCCTTCGGTGTCCGGGAGTTGCATAATCTCTGTAGCGACCAGACCTCAAACGGTCAAGTCTCTGTGCATCAGTGTCATCCCTGGATCGGTAATGCTGACACGCACAATACTCGAGGAATTATAACAGAGTTTTCAATCACACTTATTACATCGAGTCCTCATAAACAGTATTATTACATAAATAAATCATGGCTGAAGGCCATCTAAACAAGATAATAGCGGAAGGCTTCAAAGCTAAATGAGTCCATCAACTCCAATGGCATAGCTGAGTGCAAAACAACGACCTATCGCACCTTATTCATCGTTTGAGTAGTCTGCAACATAAGACGTTGTAGCCCGAAATGGTTCAGCACATGGAATATGCTGGCATAGTTACAATGTAAAGCAATGATAATGCAAATACTATATCTACATGTAATATTTGGTTGGTGGAGGCTGTAAGTTTCATGGTTTTGCATAAAGATAGTCTTTCCCTACAACAAAGGAATAAATTTATTTAACTACTCCCATGTTGCCCATTATTTGAGAAGGTTCCTCCAACTCAAATCCCAATTAAAAGTATCATCATTAACCCATCATCACAATTAATTAAAGTAACATGTTGAGATCACGTCAGTAGATTCAAGTACCAGATACTCAAGATGTGCATAACCGGGGACACGGCTAACCATGATTAGTTTATACACTCTACAGAGGTTTGCACACTTTTCCCCACAAGACTCGACCACATCCATGATCGGATGATCGGGACATAGCCTTTCTGAAGCATTAACTCTCTACTCCGGGTAGACAGTACCACCTACAACCCTCTACATTTGCTAGTCTACCTCTTCAAGAGCTCACGCAACTTACTCAACTATGCCAGAGCCCATAATGGCTTGTGGCTGCACATGGAAGTTTCTAGCATGAATAATCTTCTAATCCCTTTGAGCCTGGGTGGCATTCCATAGGATAATCACACGGGTACTCTGGGATTTCCAAAACAGACAACACTGGGTACTCCAGGTGCCTCAACCAATCCACCCATATTTGTATTAAAGTTGCCACCTTAATGTTATCCAATTAAAATAACTCTCAAACTTCCATGTGTGAATCACGATCCAATCAACGTCTACGAGCATGGCTAAGCAATAATAAGCATAACATATATTCCCGGGGTGATCAAAATGTATTAGGTTCCTACCACAAGCACTACAACCAAAACCACATGTTCCCAATCCTTCCAATGCAATTATTTGTGGAGCAGAACTAATGCATGGTAAAAACTTGGTATAAAAGAGTATGATCAAAGTTAACTTGCCTTGCTGACGATCTACAAACTCTAGAGATTCGTAGTAACAAGCTTCACACTCTGGGTAATCTAGCGTAGACAAACAATAGCATTCATAAGCAATCACTCAATCGAAACACGAGAAAACTCAAGAGAAGATCCAAATCGAACACGAAACAAGCAACAACTTAAACTAACAAGAGTCAAAACCTAACAGAATTATTAACAGGTGAATTAGATCTCAATAGTAGATACAAGTGATTAGCTACGGTTTGCAAAAAGATTCAACTCAAACGAAGCAACGAAACTCAAAATACGAACAAAACAAGATCGTTTACTAATCTGGACTAAAGTCAAATTTTACAGTACCAAAATTAGGTTCAAGTTGATTGACTGGAAAGAGGGCTTTGAGACGAAGATTTTGGCGTTGGTTTCATCTAATTTGGATAAACGAGTAAAAAGTTATACTAGTTTGAAAATCAGGGGCTGAATCATGATAAAAATAATCGCGGATAGGTCCCTGGCGAAAAACAGAAAAAGAAAAATCTATCGGATGAACGTCCGTTATCAGAGACAAACGGACGAACTCGTTCGTTTAAACGAACTAACGAACGAACGCTCACAGATTAGACTAAACCAAAAAAAACCGAACCGATCTAATGAAAAAAAATAGATCTAGGGTTTTCAAAAAAAAAGCCCGACGGTTTATACCTAAACCAAAAAGACCGGCAGCGAAGGCGGCGGCTTCCCGCGAGTCCGATGAGGCGGGGCTGCGTGCAGCGTTGTGGGGCGACGGTGGCGCTGGCGCGGGGCGTTGGCGGCGCGGGGGCGGCGGAGCAG
>NC_041383.1:591818138-591825177 GCF_002162155.2 Triticum dicoccoides
GCGGGGCGACGGTAGGCGGCGGAGCAGCAGCAGCGGCGCGGGGCGACGGTAGGCGGCGGCGTGGCGCGGCGGTGGTGCGAGCTGCGGCGGCGGAGCGATGTAGGGATGAGGGGGCGGGGTGGCGGCGGCTTATAAGGGGGCGGGACAGCGGTGTTGCTTGGGGAGAGGGCCAGCCCAGGTAGAGTCCGGCTCGGACACCCCTCGGCGTCCGTGTGCGGCACGGCGGTGGGGGAAGGCGACGGCACGCGGGAGTGGGCCGATTGGGCTCCGGCCCAGTCGGTTCGGGAAACTTTTTTTAAAATATTATAAAAAATTCCTAAAAATGCCAAAACAATTTTCACTGTCTAAATAGAACATTTATAACAAAGTAAACATTTTTCTGGCCTAAAAATGCAATTTTGAATAAAATACCAAAAATCATAATTTGGATTTTAAAATTCTTTCTCCAATATTTCTCTAAATTTGAAGAAGTCATATTATCTTCTCTCATTTATTTTTAATATTGGAAATATTTGGAGAGAAAATAATAAAACCAAATTGATCCTTTTCTTCAAATTTGAAAAAAAAACTCAAATATGAATTTTGTGAAACCTATAACTCTCTCCGTGGGTCCTTGAGTTGCTTAAGATTTCTAGGATCTCAACCAAAATGCAAGAATAAATATGATATGCATATGATGATCTAATGATAACATCCAAATTGAAAATTTGGGATGTTACAATCTCATAGTCCGAGGAATATATATTTGACACGAAGAAAGCAATACAATAAAACTAAACGATCATTATGCTAAGCTAAAAGATGGGTGTTATCCATCACATCATTCCACTAATGATGTGATCCCGTTTATCAAATGACAACTCATGTCTATGGCTAGGAAACTTAACCATCTTTGATCAACGAGCTAGTCTAGTAGAGGCATACCAGGGACACGTTGTTTTGTCTATGTATTCACACATGTATCAAGTTTTCAGTTAGTACAATTCTAGCATGAATAATAAACATTTATCATGAATAAGGAAATATAAAATAAAAACTTTATTATTTCCTCTAGGGCATATTTCCTTCAGTCTCCCACTTGCACTAGAGTCAGTAATCTAGGTTACATTGTAATGAATCTAACACCCATGGAGTCTTGGTGTTGATCATGTTTTGCTCGTGGAAGAGGCTTAGTCAACGGTGAGGGAGTCCTGGATAAGGGGGTATTCGGACAGCCGGACTATATACTTTGGCCGGACTGTTGGACTATGAAGTTACAAGATTCAAGACTTCGTCCCGTGTCTGGATGGGACTCTCCTTTGCATGGAAGGCAAGCTTGGCGATTAGGATGTTAGATCTCCTTCTATGTAACCGACTCTGTGTAACCCTAGCCTCCTCTGGTGTCTATATAAACCGGAGGGTTTAGTCCGTAGGACCAGAATAATCATTATCATAGGCTAGCTCCTAGGGTTTAGCCTCTACGATCTCGTGGTAGATCAACTCTTGTAATACTCATATCATCAAGATCAATCAAGCAGGAGGTAGGGTATTACCTCCATCGAGAGGGCCCGAACCTAGGTAAAACATCGTGTCCCCTGCCTCGTGTCACCATTAGCCTTAGATGCACAGTTTGGGACCCCCTACCCGAGATCCACCGGTTTTGACACCGACATTGGTGCTTTCATTGAGAGTTCCTCTGTGTCGTCGCAGCAAGGCTCGATGTCTCCTTCAATCATCAACAACAACGTGGTACAGGGTGAGACTTTTCTCCCCGGAAACCGATCTTCATGTTCGGCAGCTTCGCACTGCAGGCAAATTCGCTTGGCCATGTAGAGCAGATCGACAGCTACGCCCCTGACCATCAGGTCAGGTTTGGAAACTTGAACTACACGGCCGATATGCGCGGAGACTTGATCTTCGACGGATTCAGGCCTACGCTAGGAGCGCCGAATAGTCACGACGAGCACGGCTTAGATCAGCTCTCAGACAATATTCGAGATATCGCACCTACAGTAGCTCCGGACCTAAATCCGGGGCAGATCGCGTCGTCCGAGGACGGGTGGATGGACCCCGCCCCGGAGGCTGCATACTCATTGACGGTAGAGCCGAACACATACTCCACCTCTAAGGAAGTATGTGTCACAGGAACCCCAGACTTGTGTCCGGCTGTAGGTTCCGGACCGTACGCACCCGGGCCCATCGAATCCGATTGGGCTCCGGTAATGGAGTTCACCGCTGCGGATATCTTTCAGCACTCTCCCTTCGGCGACGTGCTGAATTCATTAAGGTCTCTCTCTTTGTCAGGAGACTCTTGGCCGAACTATGCCCGGCTCAAGTGGGAAGCAGGCGACGAAGAAATTCATTACCCACCCACCACCCACTTCATTGCCACTGTCGATAATTTGACCGACGTGCTTGACTTCGACTCCGAAGACATCGACGATATGGACGACGATGCAGGAGAAGAATAGGAACCACCGCCCACAGGGCACTGGACAGCCACCTCCTCGTATGATATATATATGGTGGACACTCCCAAAGAAACCAACGGCGATGAGGCAATAGAGGATAACTCCTTAGGGAAGAAATCAAAGCATGGGCGTCATCGGCGCCGCTCTAAGCCCCGCCACGGCAATAACGGCGCAGGAGACGGAAACAATCCGGATGGTGCCGAAGATGAATACAATCCCGATCAGCCTGCCTTCGAGCAGGCCGAACAGGAAGACGGGCAGGTTAGCCCAGATAAGCAGGCGACGGACGGATACTTGGAGGAGGACAACTATATGCCTCCCTCCGAAGACGAGGTGAGCCTCGGCGACGATGAATTCGGAGTGCCTGAGGATCCCGTAGAGCAGGAGCGCTTCAAGCACTGGCTTATAGCCACTTCAAGAAGCCTGAAAAAGAAGCAGCAACAGCTCCAAGCTGATCAAGATCTGCTCACAGACGGATGGACTGAGGTCCTGGCAGCCGAGGAATACGGACTCGAGCACCGAACCAAAGGTTACCCAAAGCACAAGTTGCTACCTCAACTCGGGGAGGAGGTCCTAGAGCCTACATGCCACGCCCAATATGCGACCCTATCCAAAAGGAACTCGAAGGTCCCACCAAGGATAGACCCGCATATTGAAACGCTTTTGCAAGGTGGATATCATTACATCAACATTACATAATAGAAGGGGATACATACAAAAGGCATACAATGCCACACGAATACAACATCATTATACATAAGAACACCATCCGACTAAGGATGAGACACAAACAGAAACTCAAACAACATCCACCCTGCTAGCCCAGGCTGCCGACCTGGAACCTATCCCCTGATCGAAGAATAAGCAGAAGAAGAACTCAACGCAATCAAGCATCGCTCTCGCGTCATGATCATCACGAACCTGTACCTGCAACTGTTGTTGTAGTAATCTGTGAGCCACGAGGACTCAGCAATCCCATTACCATGGGTATCAAGACTAGCAAAGCTTAAAGGGAAAGGAAGGGGTAAAGTGGTGAGGCTGCAGCAGCGACTAAGCATGATATGGTGGCTAACATACGCAAATAAGAGCGAGAAGAGAGCAAAAGGAACGGTCGTGAAGCTAGCAATGATCAAGAAGTGATCTTGAACTCCTACCTACGTCAAACATAACCCAGAAACCGTGTTCACTTCCCGGACTCCGCCGAGAAGAGACCATCACGGCTACACACGCGGTTGATGCGTTTTAATTCGGATCTGGTGTCAAGTTATCTACAACCGGACATTAACAAATTCCCATCTGCCTATAACCGCAGGCACGGCTTTCGAAAGATTATACCCTGCAGGGGTGTCCCAACTTAGCCCATGACAAGCTCTCGCGATCAACGAAGGAATAGACCTTCTCCTAGGAAGACCCGATCAGACTCGGAATCCCGGTTTACAAGACATTTCGACAATGGTAAAACAAGACCAGCAAAGCCGCCCGATGCGCCGACAAATCCCGATACGAGCTGGGCATATCTCGTTCTCAAGGCAACACCGGATGAGACATCCTACGAGTAAAACCAGACCTCGAGTTGCCCCGAGGTGGCCCCGCAGTCTACTCGGTTCGGACCAACACTTAGACAAGCACTGGCCCGGGGGGGCTAAAATAAAGATGACCCTCGGGTTGGCCGACCCAAGGGAAATTGATAGGTGGTGGTGAGGCAAATGTTAAAACCAAGGTTGGGCCTAGCTGGAGGAGTTTTATTAAAAGCGAACTGTCAAGGGGGTCCCATAAATCACCCGACCGCGTAAGGAACGCAAAACCAGGGAACATGACACCGGTATGATGGAAACTAGGGCGGCAAGAGTGGAACAAAACACCAGGCATAAGGCCGAGCCTTCCACCCTTTACCAAGTATATAGATGCATTAATAATATAAGAGATATTGTGATATCCCAACCAAAATCTTGTCCACCATGGAGAAATCTTCAACTTCACCTGCAACTAGCAATGCTATAAGAGGGGCTGAGCAAAAGCGGTAACATAGTCGAGCAACGATTTGCATAGGAAAGGTGTCAAAGGTTAGAGGTTCATGGCAATATGGGAGGCTTGATAAACAGGTGATAGGTAGCGTAGCAAAGCGATAGAACGAAGCAACTAGCATAGCAATGATAGTAATGAGATCCAAGGTAGCGGTCATCTTTCCTGAAATCCCGCAAGGAAGAAGAATGAGTCCATGAAGAAGACGAACGGATGAAGCCGAACCAAGCGTAGACAAACGAATCCTCACGATCGCAACGAAAGAGGAACTATCAAAAAGAAGCACACAACATGGTAAACACACCACACATGAACATGACATGATGCACAACAAGCATGATGCATGACAAATCTAGATGAAGCTACTCATGGCAAGAGATGATGCAAACAAGATAAACACATCAAGGCAAGTTTAAATGAGGCCGGGAACAACATATAACAATTCCGGTAAGTCCTCATATGCAAATTTAAAAATTGGTCCAGATCTGAATAAACCTTATGTTCAAGTAGTTAAACATCAAGTTAAGATGCACAAAGATGATCTACACGAGATTCTAGTCAAGTTACATATAAAGTTCATTTAGTTCGGAGCTACGGCCTAGAAGATATGAGCAAAACAAGTTAAACATGGCATTGATGCAAAATGCACTCAAACATCAAGCAAACACCTCAAAACAAGGATGCAATATGATAATATGAGGCTACATGCAATTCTAAGCAAGTTTCATATAGAGCACACTCAAAACGGAGCAACGGTTCAACACATGCACACTATACAAGTCATAGCAACAATATAAAAACAAAAGGCATGGGCATGATGTACAGGTAAAGCATTACAAAACATGAACACTGAGCTATCTCCAGTAATCACTAGAACATGCTCAAACACACGTGGTAAGATTGCAAGTTATAACAATTCAGACTTTGCAGAAAATAACATCAGGTTGCAATGTTTAGAGCTATCAAACAACATGTTACAGGAACTTATAATGGCAAACAAAGGCATGGTATGAATCTACTAATATCATAGATCAAAAGTTCCTTACTGACCATAAGCCAAAAATGATCAGAAAATATGATGGCACCCATGTAAACATAGCAAGTTATATTACAGATTCAAACATGGCAGAAACAGAATTATGAAGGCATGTAGATGAGCTTGTGCAACTCATTACAGAGGAATACATGGCATGGAAAGGCACGCAACAGTAAGAAGGCATGTTTGTGAAGATAAGCATGGCAAGAGCAAGTTCATAGGGTGCATGGATCACTAGGAACAATCATGGAAACAACTGAACTTAATGTTAACAGGCTGACAATAACATTGTGAAGCAACTTTAGAGCAAGATATGAACAAGCTACAGCAACCTATAAATGCAACCAGGGGCATGTATGGTTAGAGGATGACATGTAGATAAAAAAATATTTAGTGATCATCTCCATATTATGCATAGAATGATTAGTAGCAACATGTTTATATAGCATCGCGAAATAACAGATTCAGCTTAGCAAAATAGCAACAGCAAGTACACTACTTAACAAGCTCGATTCACTCGCCACAAGTCATTGCATGACAATATAAGCATAGCATCATCAAGAATACATGTTTATGTAACCAACCAAGGCAAGAACAAGTCCATAGCATGCAAGGATCAACTACAACAACCTTGGCCAAATTGAATAACACGTAAACAATCTGCCAGGAAACATTTTGAAGCAAAAGTAGAGCACGAAAATGACATGCTAGACTACTCCATAATTGCAACCAAGGGCAGGAATGGATAGACCATAACCATATGTTCAAAACATCCTTACTGAAGTATCTCCAAATATGCATGGATCTCTCTGTAGCAACATGTTTACATGGCATCAAAATAACAGCAAAACAGGGTCTAAAATCAGCAACATCATGATGCTTAGTTTGCATGCTTGTGCTAGTCACCACATTGATCACAAAAATACATGGTAAGCACCTCTGTAAAGAATACATAACATAGATCAAAACACATGTAGACATCAACCTCATAGGATGCACACATCAATCATGGCAAAAATGACAAAAGAGCTCGTTCTGTTAACAGACAGCAGACAACATCATGAAGCACTTTTACAACGATTATTCAGGCATCAAGATGACCTCAAATGAATATGATACAATGGAATGAAATGATACACTCGTTGAGGCGAACAACTTGACATATTACACGCACAAAACGGAGCTACGAATGTGGGGATACGACAGGACGAACATAGCATGATTATGACAAAAACTTCGAGGACTGAAAATATACCTCCGGATCTGGTGGTTGACCCGGGCACGGATTACGAGGCGGCGGCGGATCTCGCCGGAGACCGGCCGGAGGGAGGCCGGAGGGGGCGGGGAGATGCCGGCGAGGTCGGCGGAGGCAGGGACGGGGCGCTCCCGGGCGGATCTCACCGGATCCGCCCCGGGACGAGGTAGGGCGGACGAGGAGGCACGGTTGGCCGGCGGCGGACCGGTTGCCGGCGGCGGCGGCCGAAGGCAAGGCCGCGACCTAGGCGGCGGGGCGTGGGGACGCGGGCTGAGG
>NC_041383.1:591825354-591850403 GCF_002162155.2 Triticum dicoccoides
GGACGGGCCGAGCAGGCCCACGATGGGCTCCGCGGGCGGGCGGCGCGGGGCTGGCGGCACAGGCCACGCGGCGCGCTCTGATTGGGCGAGGAGCGGCGGTGGACGTGTCCGGCCGGGGGCGGACGCGTCCGGCGGTGCGGGGAGGAATTTCTAGGGTTTCGTCTGCGAATTCATCCGCGAATTTCGGGGGAGGGGCTAGTTTTATAGGTAGAGGGAGCTAGGAGAGTCCAAATGAGGAGCGGTTTTCGGCCACGCGATCGTGATCGAACGACCGAGAGCATGGAGGGGAGTTAGATGGGTTTTGGGCCAGTTTGGAAGGGGTGTTGGGCTGCAAAGAGAGAGGGGCTTTACGGTTACCTGGTTAACCGTTGGAGTATCAAACGAACTCCAAATGGCACGAAAATTGACCGGCGGTCTACCGGTAGTATACCAAGGCCACTTGGCAAGCCTCGGGCCATTCCGAGAAAGTTTAACACCCGCTCACAACGAGAGACAAAAAGGGGGACGCCGGAGGGCATAGGAGCGCCGGATTGCAAAACGGACAACGGGGAAAATGCTCGGATGCATCAGACGAACACGTATGCAAAATGAAATGCACATGATGACATGATAAAATGCAACACGCAAGCAAATGACATGGCAACGACGGCGAATAACTAAAAAACACCTGGCGCATCGAATCCGGGGTGTTATACTACATTACCATCTCAGAACGAGGCTGAACGGCCACCTCGTGGCCGAGATAAAACGGTGTATCATCCAGAATACCAGCGCGCACCCACATGCCAATACACTTTGGCTCAGGGAAATACACAGGACCTGCGAGATATATTGGAAGACAAAACAGGACATCCAAGATCGATCTACGGATCACGGGGGCGCGCCCCAACACATGACGATGAATGACATGCCAGATACATTAACAACAAGTCTGGCCGGGCCGAACATAACAGACCAGACTCACTCGAACTGCGTAGTAACATAGCCCGGCATAGAGGCCCCGCACACCCCCTCTTCTTCACGGATGAAGTAATGGATCACGAATTCCCAGAAGGGTTTAAACCCGTAAACATCGAGTCATACGATGGCACAACAGACCCCGTGGTATGGATCGAAGATTTCCTTCTCCACATTCACATGGCCCGCGGTGATGATCTACATGCCATCAAGTATCTTCCCCTTAAACTCAAAGGACCGGCCCGACACTGGCTGAATAGCCTGCCGGCAAATTCCATCGGCAGTTGGGAAAACCTGGAGGACGCGTTCCTCGACAACTTCCAAGGCACATACGTGCGACCACCGGATGCTGATGACTTGAGTCACATTACCTAACAGCCCGGAGAGTCAGCCAGGAAATTCTGGACTCGGTTCTTAACTAAAAAGAACCAAAATGTCGACTGTCTGAACGCCAAAGCCTTGGAGGCCTTTAAGCATAATATCCGCGACGAGTGGCTCGCCCAACACCTCGGCCAAGAAAAACCGAAGTCCATGGCGGCCCTCACGACACTCATGACCCGATTTTGCATGGGCAAGGATAGCTGGCTGGCTCGCAGTAGCACCACGCCAAGAAACTCTGGCACTTCAGATGTCTGCGACAGTAACCGCAAGCCACATTGCAAGAGACATAAGCGTCAGAACAATGGCGACAACACCGAAGACATGGCAATCAACGCCGGATTCAGTGGCTCAAAATCTGGTCAGCGAAAAAACCGTTCAAAAGAAACAATCTGGGATCGTCCAGTCTGGATCGCATACTCGACCGCTGGTGCCAAATTCACGGCACCCCGGATAAGCCAGCCAACCACACTAACAC
Organism: Triticum dicoccoides; assembly: GCF_002162155.2. Classification (NCBI taxonomy): domain Eukaryota; kingdom Viridiplantae; phylum Streptophyta; class Magnoliopsida; order Poales; family Poaceae; genus Triticum; species Triticum dicoccoides. The sequence goes on from NC_041383.1 coordinate 591,827,168, forward strand.
AGATTGCTGGGTGTTCAAACAGGTCGGCAAGATAAATGTCGAAAACAAGGATAAGAGGATGCACAGCGATGATGACGAGGATCCCCGGTGTCCGAACACTGGGGGATAGAAGAAATTTCCTCCCCAGGAGAAAACGGTAAACATGATCTATACCACCCACATTCCCAAACAGGAACGAAAGCGTGCACTAAGGGACGTCTATGCGATGGAGCCAGTCGCCCCGAAGTTCAACCCATGGTCATATACTGTCCGATCACTTTTGATCGTAGGGACCACCCTACCAGCATCCGTCACGGCGGTTCAGCCGCATTGGTCCTTGACCCAATCATCAACGGATTCCACCTCACGCCAGTCCTTATGGACGGTGGCAGTAGCCTGAACCTGCTTTATCAGGACACAGTGCGCAAAATGGGCATCGATCCTTCAAGGATCAAACCCACCAAAACCACCTTCAAAGGTGTAATTCCAGGAGTAGAGGCCCGTTGTATGGTCTCAATAATACTGGAAATGGTCTTCGGATCGCCGGATAACTTCCCAAGCAAGGAGTTAATCTTTGATATCGTCCCTTTCCGTAGTGGCTATCATGCACTGCTTGGACGAACCGCATTCTCTCGATTCAATGCGGTACCACACTATGCATACCTCAAGCTCAAGATGCCAGGACCTCGCAGGGTTATAATAGTCAATGGAAACACAGACCGCTCTCTCCGTACAGAAGAGTACAATGCGGCCCTTGCGGTAGAAGTACAAAGAAGCCTTCTCCGGCAGACCGCCAATTCGGCAACGACAACCCCGAACACCGTTAAGCGAGTCTGGAGTACTCTGCAACAGGATCGTCAGGCACGCCAAGAGCGCGACTAGTAGTCCGGCCTCCGCCCTAGCCCCATTCAGGCAGCATTTGTGCCGCGCGTACACAATTACGCACTCAAAATACCATGGGCATAGGCGGAGGCACAATGATGATGCGGTCCACAATGCAGTTCAACCGCCACAAGACCCGCATACTTTAATAACCTTCTTTCTCTTTCAGGACCCTACTTTCGGTTAGCCCCTTCAGAGAACCGGATCATCGGACTCATCACAGGAGGGAAAACCAAGGAGGCAAAAGGCTTTGTGCACAAAGGAAATACCCAGGTGGTCTCTGTTAATGATCGTTATACCTGTTTTACATACCCGCATGCGGCCCGCCCTTTGATAGGACATGTCAAATAGTCCTATTCGTTTCTGCTTAACGCATTAATTGTACACATACGCTTGGATGTATTATTTAAATAACAACGGGAAATAATATACAACGTCAACTTATTATTACTATCTTCATATTTTCCCTAAAATGTTTATTTAATATTGCATCCGTACACTTTGGTACGTTCAGTTTGCCAGGGGCTTCTTATGGTGCCCCATAATACAGCAAGATAAGTCTGAACACTTTCGACAGTGCGGCACCCCGAACTTATAGCATTATATGCATCAGCTCCGATAGTTTGGTTTGCCCGGCTCCCTTGTTTTGGTACCTTACATTCCGTTATATCGGCTAAGGTAGCGCAGGGAGAACTACTGCGATTGTGTCTCGGTTCTTTCGGACAAGCACCTTAGTAGAGAAAGCCGAAAACTGACTGTCATGATGCGGACAGAGCTGGTCGCTGTCTGAGAGGTCTTAAATCCTTAAAGATTTTTTCCGCTTCAGGTGAGGAATCGGCCTTGTCCGATTTAGGCGTGTATAGCGCCCCAATTCGGCTTTCCGAATTCTAGGGGCTTCGCCGAAATTTAAAATTGTAGACTTCTATGGCTAAGTTAGAGTTATAAAGCCACATAGTCCGATTACCTTGTTCGCTGCGCTAAACACCTCCTTAAAGGACCAAAAAATTTTATAAAGAGTGTTTGGGTTTTCCACGAACACCCCAGTACTAGTTACGTGGGGGCGGAAGCCGACGAGTGGCCTACTTTCAGAATTTTATAAACAGCCGCACAGAAGGTAATATTTTAAATCAAAAAAGCGCCATATAGTGCAAACAAACTCGTTTTCATATTACAAAGACGACATGAGTACATTCACTCAAAGATTATGTCCTTGGTACATTCATCGGCCACAAGGCGAGCGCCTTTCATAACGCCATAATAATATTTCTCGGGGTAGCGATGTGCCTTACCTTCCAGCGGTCCATCCTTCACCAGCTTCTCTACATCCAATTTGGCCCAATGCATCTTCGCACGGGCAAAGGCCCGGCGGGCACCCTCAATACAGACGGATTGCTTGATAACTTCAAGCCGCGGACAACATTTACCATCCGCTTTATAAGGCCGAAGTAGCTGTCAAGCAGGGGCTCACCAGGCCACATCCAGACTATGAGGTCCTTCATGGCCAGTTCGGCCGCCCTGTGGAGTTCGACCAATTGCTTCAGTTGGTCACTCAGAGGCATTGGGTGTTCGGCTCCAGTATACTGGGACCAGAACAACTTCTCCGTCGAGCTCCCCTCTTCGGCACGGTAGAACTCCGTGGCATCCGATATGCTGCGTGGTAGATCTGCGAATGCCCCTGGAGAGCTCCGAATTCGGGTAAGTAAAAGAAATGTCTCCTCCACATGATTGCTTGCATAATGAATGCCTTACCCACCGCTATCTTCTTGGCCACATGGATTTCCTGGAGGGCCTTTTGGGCTTCGGCCTTGGCGTCTTTCACGCTCTGAAGGGCCTTTGCAAGCTCAGACTCTTGCGTCTTGAGGTCATGCTCCAAGGACTTGAACTTCTTGCCGAACTCCTGGAGCTCTTGCTGTACCTCGCCCACCCTAGCATCTTGCTTTTCATGCTCAATACGCTCTATGGCCGCCTTTTCTTCGGCCTCGGCTAGCGCTTTCTTCAGGGCCACCACTTCGGTCGTGGCCCCTATTCAAATATCATGATGCTTTTTGTTAGTGTCACCAATTTTTTCTCCTCTATATGACACATGGACGGGGTATCACTTACCTTTGTTCTCTTCGAGCTGCCTCTTCGTGAGGTTGAGCTCCTCTTCAGCCTGCTTCAGGTCCCGTTCGAGTCCGGCGACCTCCGCTGTGCGGGCAGCAGCGGCAAGCAGCACCGCCTGCTTATTCACATAGACACATACTGTTAGACTCCTGCGGTTTAGAGTTGACCCTCCGTTTGGCTTTTCTTTCCGAACACCAAATAGAGTATCAGGGGCTACTGTCTATTGGGTGATAATTTCTCACACTTTTGATTACTTACCTCAAAGCCTGTTAGGAGGTTGGTGTAGGCTTAGGTCAATCCACTTTTTGTGGACCGAGCCTTTGCAATCACCGTACTCATAAGAGTACGGTGCTCTTCATCAATGGAAGCGCTGCGAAGCACTCCCAGCAAATTATCCGATGCCTCCGGTGGGATGGAGGTTGTCGGCACGGCTGGCTCGCCCTCCTTAGCAAGGGGCTGCCTACCTGAATCCGGAACCCTTGGAGGTTCCGTTGCAGTGTCCGGCAGGGAGCCTAACTTGCTGCGGCTCTCGTGAGCATAGTCTATGGGGATCTTACCCCCCATGTGCTCGGCGTCTGGAATTTCGCCTTGGGGCATCTCTAGAATCGCCACCCCCTGCTCTAGTATCCTTTGGGACAACACCTCCGTGTCATCCGCACGCCGAGGGGAGGTGGCCGTCGGGAGCGAATTCATCACCGAATCACTCGGAGACCCATCCGAAGAGGATACCTCGTGATGGGACCTGGCCGGACTGCATATGCGTGTTCGGCGTTATAACAAACTATGAAGTTAAGTCGCACGAAAAGTATTATAGAGTGCGGATACTTATGATCTCGCGAGGAGCTTGCCCCTGGGCAGCCACTCCTCCTTGCTGTAGGCGGCCTTGGTGGAGTGATCCTGAAGGGACGCCTTTCCATTCTTCGGTGTCCTAGTCTCCCCCTGTGTGGCGGCTTTTCTTTTCTTCTCCTCCCCAGTGCGGGGAGGGGGAATTTCTTCATGTTTCCCCCGTCTCCGCGGGAGGAATCTGCCTCGCCGTCCTCGGACGACGAGTCTATTACGGCCTTGTGCCGGAGACCCTTCCTGGTCCCCACGGCCGCCTTCTTAGACCCTTCGGCCTCCCCAGATGGGGCGGCCCTCCTCTTCTTCTCCTCCCCTTCATGGGAGGAGCACGCCTCATCGTCTTCGGATGAGGCGTCCGGTGCAACCTTGCGCCGGAGACCCTTCCTGGTCCCCGTGGCCTTCTTTTCGGCCTGCTTCTCCGGCGCCTTGTAAGGCGCCGAAACTAGCATCTCCTTTAGGAGTGCGGTAGCTGGATCTTCTGGCCGCGGAGCCGGACAGTCAATCCGCTCCCCCATCACCACGTAATCCTATTCGATAAACATGGTGACTTAAAATCCTCCCACGAATACGCTGGGAAAGGTACATCTAGTGATGATCGGAGAACTTACCGGATTGGTGAGCCGCGTGGCGCTGAGTCTGCGGTCCTCGGATGTGGGAGGAGGTACTTCGGTGGCCTTGAACAGCACCTTCCAAACGTCCTTATGCGTCATGCGGAAAAGCTCTCGCAGCGTCTAGTGTTCGGCCGGATTGAACTCCCAATGATTGAATGCCCGTCTTTGGCACGGAAGGATCTGGCGGAAGAGCATAACCTGGACCACGTTGACAAGCTTTATCTTCTTGTCCATCATGTTTTTGATGCAGTTCTGAAGTCCGGTCAGTTCCGCGGGTAGGCCCCAGGCGAGGCCCTTCTTTTCCCAGGAGGTGAGCCGCATGGGGATTCCGAATCAGAATTTGGGGGCCGCCGCCCAGTTGGCATCATGCGGCTTGGTGATGTAGAACCACCCCGATTGCCACCCTTTCACGGTCTCCACAAAGGAGCCGTCAAGCCAGGTAACATTGGGCATCCTGCCCACCATGGCGCCTCCGCACTCCGCTTGCTGGCCGCTCACGATCTTTGGCTTCACGCAGAAGATTCATAGCCACAGGCCAAAGTGGGGCTTGATGCGGAGGAAGACCTCGCACACGACGATAAACGCCGAGATGTCGAGGACGGAATTTGGGGCTAGATCATGGAAGTCTAGCCCATAGTAAAACATGAGCCTGCGGACAAATGGGTGAAGTGGAAATCCTAGTCTGTGGATGAAATGAGAGAGGAACACTACTCTTTCCCGAGACTTTGGAGTGGGGGTGATCTGTCCCTCCGCTAGAAGCCTATGCGCGATGTTTGCGGCCAGGTATCCGGCCGCCCGAAGCTTGGTAATGTCCTCCTCCGTGACGGAGGAGGCCATCCACTTGCCTCCTGCTCTGGACATGCTGTGAATGGTCCTACGAAGAAGGTGAGAACTTGGGCGCTGGGGCTCGAGAGTGTGAGAATGGATGAGCAAAGGAGGAAGAAGGCGTGGGTAAAAATGGGAGATCGTTATCCCTTTATAGAGGTGGCGAAAACTGTGTGCCTCCCCGCTTGCCTGATAAAATCACTTATTTTCCAAGTGCCACGTTAAATGGCACGGTTGGGTTACCCGTACCCGTATTAATGAGGATCCCGTGATAAGGGGACACGATCTCTGCTTCGACAAGACGTGCCAAGGAAACCGCCTCGCAATATGTGCGCTGGCTGGTTGTGGGAAAACGGTTCGAATAATGACTTGGCCATAGTGTGATGTCACGTTATCTAAAGTTGTCAGCAGGTTATATTTGTGGAATATTGTTCTCTCTATGATGGTATGTGAAATTCATCTTGCAGAGCCGGACACGATTTAAGTGTTCGAGATTTACTTTGGAGTATTTAGAAATGGAACCCGCCTTGCAATGCCGGAGACAATCTGCACGCCGGACTCATCGTCATTGAAGCCTGGTTCAGGGGCTACTGAGGGAGTCCTGGATAAGGGGGTATCTGGACAACCGGACTATATACTTTGGCCGGACTATTGGACTATGAAGATACAAGATTCAAGACTTCGTCCCATGTCCGGATGGGACTCTCCTTTGCGTGGAAGGCAAGCTTGGTGATTCGGATGTTAGATCTCCTTATCTGTAACCGACTGTGTGTAACCCTAGCCTCCTCCGGTGTCTATAAAAACCGGAGGGTTTAGTCCATAGGACCAGAACAATCATAATCATAGGCTAGCTCCTAGGGTTTAGCCTCTACGATCTCGTGGTAGATCAACTCTTGTAATACTCATATCATCAAGATCAATCAAGCAGGAAATAGGGTATTACCTCCATCGAGAGGGCCCAAACCTGGGTAAAACATCGTGTCCCCTGCCCCTGTCACCATTATCCTTAGACTCACAGTTCGGGTTCCCCTACCCGAGATCCGCCGGTTTTGACACCGACAAATGGGTCTGCAACATTCAGATCCTTATGTATTTTGAAAATCTCTATGTCTCCCTGCTTTACTAAATCTCAGATGGAGTTGAAGCGTCTCTTGATGTGTTTGGTCTTTTTGTGAAATCTGGATTCCTTCGCTAAGGCAATGGCTCCAGTATTGTCACCAAAGATTTTCATTCGATCGGATGCACTAGGTATTACACCTAGATTGGATATGAACTCCTTCATCCAGACTCCTTCATTTGCTGCTTCTGAAGCAGCTATGTACCCCGCTTCAGACATCGATCCCGCCACGACGCTCTTCTTGGAACTGCATCAACTGACAGCTCCACCATTCAGCAAAAATACGTATCCGGATTGTGACTTAGTGTCATCCGGATTAGTGTCAAAGCTAGCATCAACATAACCATTTACAACGAGCTCTTTGTCACCTCCATAAACGAGAAACATATTCCTAGTCCTTTTCAGGTACTTCAGGATGTTCTTGACCACTGTCCAGTAATCCACTCCTGGATTATTTTGGTACCTCCCTGCTAAACTTATAGCAAGGCACACATCAGGTATGGTACACAACATAGCATACATGATAGAACCTATGGCTGAGGCATAGGGAATGACTTTCATTTTCTCTCTATCTTCTGCAGTGGTTGGGCATTGAGTCTGACTCAACTTCACACCTTGTAACGCAGGCAAGAACCCTTTCTTTAACTGATCTATTTTGAACTTCTTCAAAACTTTATCAAGGTATGTGCTTTTTGAAAGTCCTATCAAGCGTATTGATCTATCTCTATAGATCTTGATGCCTAATATATAAGCAGCTTCACCAAGGTCTTTCATTAAAAAACTCTTATTCAAGTATCCTTTTATGCTATTCAGAAATTCTACATCATTTCCAATCAACAATATGTCATCCACATACAATATTAGAAATGCTATAGAGCTCCCACTCACTTTCTTGTAAACACAGGCTTCTCCAAAAGTCTGTATAAAACCATATGCTTTGATCACCTCATCAAAGCGTATATTCCAACTCTAAGATGCTTGCACCAGTCCATAAATGGATCGCTGGAGCTTGCACACTTTGTTAGAACCTTTAGGATCGAAAAAACCTTCTGGTTACATCATATACTACTCTTCTTTAAGAAATTCATTAAGGAATGTAGTTTTGACATCCATTTGCCAGATTTCATAATCATGAAATGCGGCAATTGCTAACATGATTCGGACAGACTTAAGCATCGCTACAGGTGAGAACGGCTCATCATAGTCAACTCCTTGAACTTGTCAAAAACCCTTTGCAACAAGTAGAGCTTTATAGACAGTAACATTACCATTAGAGTCAGTCTTCTTCTTGAAGATCCATTTATTCTCTATGGGTCGCCGATCATCGGGTAGATCCACCAAAGTCCACACTTTGTTCTCATACATGGATCCTATCTCAGATTTCATGGCCTCAAGCCATTTATCGGAATCTGGGCTCGCCATAGCTTCTTAATAATTCGTAGGTTCGTCATGGAGAAGTAACATGACCTCTAGAACAGGATTACCATACCACTCTGGTGCAGATCGTGCTGTGCCAGACCTACGAGATTCTATAGCAACTTGATCTATAGCTTCATGATCTTCATCATTAGCTTCCTCTCCAGTTGGTGTAGGCATCACGGGAACAGATTTCTCGAATGAGCTACTTTCCAAATTGAGAGAACGTACAATTACCTCATCAAGTTCTACTTTCCTGCCACTCACTTCTTTCAAGAGAAACTACTCCTCTAGAAAGGTTTCGTTCTTAGCAACAAAAATCTTGCCTTCGGACTTGTGGTAGAAGGTGTACCCAATTGTTTCCTTAGGGTATCCTATGAAGGCACATTTCTACAATTTGCGTTCGAGCTTATCGGGTTGAAGCCTTTTGACATAAGCATCGCATCCCCAAACTTTAAGAAACGACAGCTTAGGTTTGTTGCCAAACCACACTTCATACGGTGTCGTCTCAACGGATTTTGACGGTGCCCTGTTTAAAGTGAATGCAGTTGTCTCTAATGCTTAACCCCAAAACAATAGTGGTAAATTGGTAAGTGACATCATAGATCACACCATATCTAATAAAGTGCGGTTACGATGTTTGGGCACACCATTACGCTGTGGTGTTCGAGGTGCTGTGAGCTTTGAAACTATTCCACATTGTTTTAAATGAAGGCCAAACTCGTAACTCAAATATTCTCCTCCACGATCAGATCATAGAAACTTTATTTTCTTGTTACGATGATTCTCCACTTCACTCTGAAATTCTTTGAACTTTTCAAATGTTTCAAACTTGTGTTTCATTAAGTAGATATACCCATATCTGCTCAAATCATCTGTGAAGGTCAGAAAATAACGATACCCGCCACGAGCATCGACACTCATTGGAACACATACATCGGTATGTATTATTTCCAATCAGTCACTAGCTCGTTCCATTGTTCCAGAGAACGGAGTTTTACTCATCTTGCCCATAAGGCACGGTTCACAAGTATCAAATGATTCTTAATCAAGTGGTTCCAAAAGTCCATATTTATGGAGTTTCTTCATGCGCTTTACATCGATATGACCCAAACGCCAGTGCCACAAATAAGTTGCAATATCATTATGAACTTTACATCTTTTGGCATCAATATTATGAATTTGTGTACCATCACGATCAAGATTAAATAGAAATAGACCACTCTTCAAGGGTGCATGACGATAAAAGGTATATTACTCATATAAATAGAACAACCATTATTCTCTAATTTAAATGAATAACTATCTCGCGCTAAACAAGATCCAGGTATAATGTTCATGCGCAACGCTGGCACCAAATAACAATTACTCAGGTCTAAAACTAATCCCGAAGGTAGATGTAGAGGTAGCGTGCCGACGACAATCACACCAACCTTGGAACCATTTCCGACGCGCATCGTCACCTCATACTTAGCCAATCTTCGTTTAATCCGTAGTCCCTGCTTCGAGTTACAAATATGAGCAACTTGAACCGGTATCAAATACCCAGGCACTACTATGAGAATTAGTAAGGTACACATCAATAACATGTATATCAAATATACCTTTGTTCACTTTGCCATCCTTCTTATCCGCCAAATACTTGGGGCAGTTCCGCTTCCAGTGACCAGTCCCTTTGCAGTAGACACACTCAGTTTCAGCCTTGGATCCATTTTTAGGTTTCTTCCCGGGGGTGAAAACTTGCTTGTCATTCTTCTTGAAGTTCCCCTTCTTTTTACCCTTGCCCTTCTTCTTGAAACTAGTGGCCTTGTTAACCATCAACAATTGATGTCGTTCTTGATTTCTACCTTCGCGGCCTTTAGCATTGTGAAGAGCTCACGAATAGTCTTTTCCATCCCTTGCATAGTGTAGTTCATCATGAAGCCTTTGTAACTTGGAGGCAGTGATTGAAGAACTTTGTCAATGACACAATTATCTGGAAGATTAACTCCCAGCTGAGTAAAGTGATTATGGTACCCAAACATTCTGAGTATGTGCTCACTAACAGAACTGTTCTCCTCCATCTTGCAACTATAGAACTTGTTGGGGACTTCATATCTCCCAACTCAGGCATTTGCTTGAAATATTAACTTCAACTCCTGGAACATCTCATATGGTCCATGATGTTCAAAACGTCTTTGAAGCCACGATTCTAAGCCCTAAAGCATGGCACACTGAACTAACGAGTAGTCATCAGATCGAACTTGCCAGGCGTTCACAATGTCAACTTCTACTCCTGCAGCATGGCTTGTAGCCACCGGTGCATCAAGGACATAATTCTTCTGTGCAACAATGAGGATAATCCTCAAGTTACGTACCCAGTCCGTGTAGTTGCTACCATCATCTTTCAACTTAGATTTCTCTAGGAACGCATTAAAATTCAAAGGAACGGTAGCACAGGCCATTAATCTACAATATAGATATGCAAAAAACTATCAGGACTAAGTTCATGATAAATTAAGTTCAATTAATCATATTACTTAAGAACTCCCACTTACATAGACATCCCTCTAGTCATATAAATTATATGTGATCCAAATCAACTAAACCATGTCCGATCATCATGTGAGATGGAGTAGTCTTCAATGGTGAACATCACTATGTTGGTCATATCTACTATATGATTCATGTTCGATCTTTCGGTCTCCAGTGTTCCGAGGCCATATCTGTATATGCTAGGCTCATCAAGTTTAACCCGAGTATTCTGCTTGTGCAAATCTGGCTTTAGCACCCGATCATCACGTGGTGTCTCAGCATGAATAACTTTCGCAACGGTACATACTCGGGGAGAACACTTATACCTTGAAATTTTAGTGAGGGATCATCTTATAATGCTACCACCGTACTAAGCAAAATAAGATGCATAAAAGATAAACATCACATGCAATTAAAATATGTGACATGATATGTCCATCATCATCTTGTGCTTTTGATCTCCATCATCGAAGCAACGTCACGATCTCCATCGTCACCGGGTTGGCACCTTGATATCCATCACAGTGTCATGGTTGTCTCACCAACCATTGCTTCTACGACTATCGCTACCACTTAGTGATAAAGTAAAGCAATTACATAGTGCTTGTATTTCATACAACAAAGCGACAATCAGATGGCTCCTGCCAGTTGCCGATAACTTCTACAAAACATGATCATCTCATACAACAATCTTTATATCACATCATGTCTTGACCATATCACATCACAACATGCCCTGCAAAAAAAAATTAGACGTCCTCTACTTTGTTTGTTGCAAGTTTTATGTGCCTGCTGCGGGCTGCTAGCATGAACCGTATATACGTACGGCACAAAAACCACGACGGTCATTTATCAAGTTTGTTGTTTTAACCTTCACTAGGACCGGCCGCAGTCAAGTTTGATTCAACTAAAGTGGGAGAAACAGACACCCGCCAGCCACCTTTATGCAAAACTAGTTGCATGTCTGTCGGTGGAACCGGTCTCATGAATGTGTTCATGTAAGGTTGGTCTGGGCCGCTTCATCCAACAATACCGCCGAATCAAAATAAGACATTGGTGGTAAGCAGTATGATGATCCCCTCCCATAACTCTTTGTGTACTACTCGTGCATATCATCTACACATAGACCTGGCTCGGATGCCACTGTTGGGAAACGTAGCATGCAATTTCAAAAAAATTCCTACGCTCATGCAAGATCTATCTAGGAGATGGATAGAAATGAGAGGGGAGAGTGTGTACATGTACCCTCGTAGACCGAAAGCGAAAGCATTAGCTTAACGCGGTTGATGTAGTCGAACGTCTTCTCGAATCAACTGATCATGTACCGAACGTACGACACCTCCGAGTTCTGCACACGTTCAGATCAATGACGTCCCTAGAACTCTTGATCCAGTAGAGGTACGAAGTATCCGATGAGTTCTGTCATCATGATGACATGATGACAATGTTGGTGAACTGATCCGCGCATGGCTTCGCCTAAGCACTACGACAATATGACCGGAGGAGTAAACGGTGGAGGGGGGCACCGCACACGGCTAAGAGACAACGGTTGTGCTTTGGGTCCCCCCTGCCCCCGTATATAAAGGAGGAGGGGGAGGCTTCCGGCCCCTAGGGGCGCGCCAAGTGGGGGGAGTCCCACTAGGACTCCCAGTCCTAGTTGGCTCCCCCCTTCCTTCCAACGGAGAGGAGGAAAGGGGAAAGGGGGAGAGGGATAAGGAAAGGGGGCCCTCCCCTAGTCCAATTCGGACTCCCCATGGGGGGGCGCACCACCACCTCGTGGCATGCCTCTCCACTCCCCCATGGCCCAATAAGGCCCATTACTTTCCCGGGGGGTTCCGGTAACCCCTCGGTACTCCGAAAAATACCCAAACCTCTCCGAAACCATTCCGGTGTCCGAATATAACCTTCCAATATATCAATATTTAGCTCTTGACCATTTCGAGACTCCTCGTCATGTCCGTGATCTCATCCAGGACTCCGAACAACCTTCGGTCACCAAAACACATAACTCATATAATACTTATCGTCATCAAATGTTAAGCGTGTGGACCCTATGGGTTCGAGAACTATGCCGACATGAACGACACACCTCTCTAGTCATTAACCAATAGCGGAACCTAGATGCTCATATTGGTTCCCAATATTCTATGAAGATCTTTATCGGTCGAACCGCAATGTCAACATACGTTATTCCTTTTGTCATCGGTATGTTACTTGCCCCAGATTCGATTGTCGGTATCTTCATACCTAGTTCATCTCGTTACTGGCAAGTCGCTTTACTCATTTTGTAGTGCATCATCCCATAAATAAATCATTATTCACATTGCATGCAAGGCTTCATATGATGTGCATTACCGAGAGGGCCCAGAGATACCTATTCGATACTCGGAGTGACAAATCCTAATCTCGATCTATGCCAACCCAACAAACAACTTCAGAGATACCTGTAGAGCATCATTATAATTACCCAGTTACATTGTGACATTTGATAGCACACAAGGCATTCCTTTAGTGTCCGGGAGTTGCATAATCTCATAGTCACAGGAATATATATTTGACACGAAGAAAGAAATAGCAACAAAACTAAACGATCATTATGCTAAGCTAACAGATGGGTCTTCTCTATCACATCATTCCACTAATGATGTGGCCCCGTTTATCAAATGACAACTCATGTCTATGGCTAGGAACCTTAACCATCTTCGATCAACGAGCTAGTCTAGTAGTGGCATACTAGGGACACAATGTGTTGTCTATGTATTGACACACGTATCAAGATTTCGGTTAATACAATTCTAGCATGAATAATAAAAATTTATCATGAATAAGGAAATATAAAATAACAACTTTATTATTACCTCTAGGACATATTTCCTTCATATCACTGCCCACAACTCTGTGTGTTCTACTCGTGCATATCATCTACGCATAGACCTCAGATGCCACTGTTGGGAAACGTTGCCTGGAAAAAAAATCTACGCACATGCAAGATCTATCCATAGAGATGCATAGCAACAAGGGTGAGAATGTGTCTACGTAACCTCGTAGACTGTAAGCGGAAGCGTTAGTAATGCGGTTCATGTAGTCGAACTTCTTCTTGATCCAACCGATCGAGTATCAAACGTACGACACCTCTGCGTTCAGCACATGTTCAGCTCGGTGACGTCCTTGCCTTCTTGATCTAGCAAGACGGTGAAGTAGTAGATGAGTTCCAGCAGCACGACGGTGTGGTGATGGTAGTGGTGATGCTATCTCCGTAGGGTTTCACCCAAGCACTACGAAAATATGACCGATGGACGAAACTGTGGAGGGGGGCCCCGCACATGGCTAAGAGATTGTCGTTGCTTTGTGTGGCGCCCCCTCCCACATATATATATAGGTGTGGGGGGAGGGAGGAGCATCCACGGAGGCACCCCAAGTGGGGCCGAATCCTACTTGGGGTCCTGCCCCTTGCCGCGTTCCCCTTGCGTTTCTAGGCGAGCGGGGAAAGGCAAGGGAGGGTGGCTCCCCCGTTTCCTTTCTCCCATGTGGAGGGGAAGGCAGGAGGGGCTAGCTGTTGTAGGGTGAAACCCTAAGATGGATCTTTTCACACTTGGAGGGGAAAAGAGGCAGAACACCAAGAACATAAAGAGGAATTCACTTCAACAGTACCAAATGACACATCCACTAGAATAGCAACACAAGATCCACAAATCACAAACACAATCAAAGGAAAGATACAATGATAGAGTTCTTCCCACTCCTAGGAGATGAGGTCTTGATGATAGTAGTCTTCTCCAAGATGGAGGTCTTGAAATCCACAAGTGGATCCTCTCCAAAGAGGCCTTGATCTCCAATGGAGGTGGTAGAAGGAGGAAAGTTCACAAATATCGCATCTAATACTTTGCTAACCCTAAACATAGCCCTAGGTACGACATATAGGCTTGGGGTCGAAGTGGATGAAGAGGAGGCCCAAAACGCAACCTCAGCCACCCATCATGTAGAGCCCGTGTGCACGGGGTAAGTTGGGCTCGTGCACACGGGGTTCTCTTGCGCCAACTCTCTAAGTAGTTCGTGGGCACGGGGTCTCGGGGGCCCGTGGGCATAGTGTCGCCAGGGATTTCCAGAGTTGCTACTGTAGGGCTCCGTCTTGTTCTTCGTGGTCGTGGGGTGATTCTCCTACTTCTTGGTGATTCTCATGAGCTCCTTAGCGGTGTTCCTCCTCGTACCTAATGAGGCATAGTGTATTTTGGTGAGGTAGCAACCAAGTCCCACTTGTATACATATGTATGTCGACTAGGAAGGAGTTCACCTCAGTTTCCATTGCATGTGCTCTAGCTCTTGTCATGGGTCCACATGGTGCTTGATGTGTTGGTGTAGAGTCCATGGGGATGTTGGAAGGATGCTCCGCATCATCTCCCCCCTTTGGAGAGATCCATCCCCGGATCATGATCTTCATCACCATGGTACTTGGCGAAGTCTTAGACATTGAATATGTCGCTTACATTGTACTTGTCTTGTGGGATGTCAATCTTGCAAGCGTTGTCGTTGTAGAGTGCTAGCACCTTGAAAGGTCCATCGACTGATGGACGTAGCTTTGACTTGCGTTCATCAAGAAAGCGCTCCTTTCAAAGATGAATCCATACGAGATCTCCCGGTTGGAACACCATTGGTGTCTTGTTGATGTTGAGCTTGTTGGAGACGCGATGTACTTAACGCTCGATCGTTGCCCTTGTATCTTCATGCATATTCTTGAGAAAACTTGCCCTTTCACTTGCATCCACGTTTGCGCATTTGTGGAGCGGGAGATGTAGAATGTCCAATGGGGACAATGGGTTGAATCCGTAGACAACATCGAATCGGGACTTGCCAGTAGTTGTGTGTCGAGCTCGATTGTAGGCGTACTCGGCGATGGGTAAGCACTCCTCCCACTCCTTGATGTTCTTCTTTATCAACACGCGTAGTAGAGTGGTGAGCGTCTGGTTAGTTACTTCGGTTTGGCCATCGGTTTGTGGGTGATATGCCGTGGAGTATAGAAGCTTGATGCCGAGCTTGGCGCAAATTGTCTTCCAAAAATAGCTTAGGAACTTGACGTCCCGGTCCGATACTATGGTCCTTGGCACTCCATGCAACCTCAAGATTTCCCTACAAAAGAGATTAGCAATATGTGAAGCATCATCTATCTTGTTACATGGTATGAAATGTGCCATTTTTGAGAATTGGTCTACAACTACAAAGACGAAGTCCTTTCCATTGCGAGTTCTGGGCAAACCAAGCACGAAATCCATACTAATATCCTCCCATGATTGATATGGAATTGGAAGTGGCATGTGTAAACCATGAGATTGGGCTTTGGACTTAGCTTTGCGACATGTAGAGCATTTTTTGGTGAAGCGTGCCACATCGCAGAACATATTTGGCCAAAAGTACTTGAAGGAGAGTGTGGTGAAGGTCTTGTCGTGACCGAAATGTCCCATGAGTCCACCTCCATGAGCCTCTTGCAAAAGCAACAAACGAAGAGAAGACTCGAGTATACAAAGTTTGTTAGCATGCATAAGGTAGCCATCTTTGAGATAAAATTTCTCCCAAAAAGTGTGAGTAAGACATTTGGCATAAGGTAATGCAAAGGAAGGATCATTCACATAAAGATCTTTAATATGCTCAAAGTCAATAACATTTAACTCAAGTTGATTAACAAGCATGCATATGCGGGAAAGAGCATCTGCCACTACATTTTCTTTTCCCTTAATGTACTTGATGACATAAGGAAAAGACTCAATAAATTATATCCATCTAGCATTCCGTTTATTCAACTTAGTTTGACCTTCAAGGTACTTTAGTGTCTCATGATCGGTATGTGTGACAAATTCATGTGGGCGAAGATAATGTTCCCAAACATGCAATACTCGCACTAGAGCATACAATTCTTTGTCGTATATAGGGTAGTTAAGTTGAGCACCGGAGAGTTTTTCACTAAAATATGCAATGGGTCGCTTTTCTTGCATCAAGACTCCACCAATTCCATGACCGCCAGCATCACAATGAACCTCAAAAGTTTTGGTGAAATCGGGTAATGCAAGAATTGGGGCATGTGTAAGCAAATATTTGAGCTCATCAAATGCGGTAGATTGGGATGTTCCCCAAACAAAAGGTGCATTTTTCTTACTCAAAGCATGCAATGGTGTGGAAATAGTGCTAAAGTCTTTCACCAAGCGACGATAGAAACCCGTTAGACCAAGGAAACTATGCACTTGTTGCAAATTAGTGGGTTGGGGCCAAGTTTTAATTGCATCAATTTCAGATTCATCTACATGAACTCCCTTGGAAGACACGACAAAGCCCAAGAAAACTATCTTGTCAACATCAAATGTGCATTTCTCCATATTTGCATAGAGACGCTCTTTCCTAAGTGTTTGCAAAACATCCCTAAAATGATTCGCATGCTCTTTGAGGGATTTGCTAAACACGAGAATGTCGTCAAAGTAGACTACAACAAACACACCTATGTAAGGACGAAGCACATAATGCATAAGTCGCATGAAAGTATCGGGTGCTTCTGATACGCCCATAGGCATGACTAACCACTCATACAAACCAAACCTAGTTTTGAAAGCAGTTTTCCATTCATCACCCTCTTGTATGCGGATTTGATAATAACCACTTTTAAAATCAAACAGAAGCACAAGGAGGCCTTACTTAAATGGATTGATTTCCTTCCTCCTTAAGGGGAGTGGCTTTTGTTCTATTTTGTATATTTGTAGATATCAGGACTAGACTAGTTGTATAGCTTCCTTTTGCTTTTTTTTATTCCTCATCTTGATGATACCTTGTACTACCTATGTTTTTCTTTGCATTAATAAAATGCTGTGGGGTGCAAGCCCTGCAGTCTTCAAGGTCAAAAAAAACTTTTAAAATCAACTTTTGAGAAAATAGTGGCACCGCTAAGCTCATCTAACATATCATCGAGTCATGGAATGGAATGCCTATAGCGAACGGTGATAGCACAGATAGGTCTACAATAAGAACACATGTGAAAACTACCGTGTGACGCCGGATAATTAAGCTACAGTAGTATCCACTAATGATGCCAGGTCATCGCTCTTACTATTTCTAATCCTCGGTTGATCCAAATTGCAATCCAAATTCAAATTGAAAATAAAAGTCTGAATTTCAAACTTCTCAAACATGCAAAATAAAATGTTCAGAGTGTTGCAAATATTCCATAACTATTTATGGTTGTGAAGCAAAAATTTTAGAGAGTGATTAAATGCACTGAAATAATTTAAACAGTGCCTTAAATAGTAAATTAAATGTCTTTTATCAATAATAAAATTTTAAACTATTTTATTTAGTTCCAAACTTTGATGGCAGTGGCATATTTAGTAGCACTAATTTAGGGGCTAGTGTTATATTTTTATAAAACTAAAATATGCTAATAGTAAAATAAAATAGTAAATAAAAATGAATAAAAGAAAGGATAAGAAAAACGAAATATAAAAAGATAAAACCTCTCCCTACCCTAGGCCTTGGCCTAGCTAGCTGGCCAGGCCAGCCCAGCGCGCCCCGTCCCCCTCCTCTGTTCACAGAGGAGGCGTGGACAGCGTTGATGGCCGCCACAGCCCCGGCCATCGCCGTCGCGCCCATCCACCGCTCCCCCCTCGCCTATGTCTTCCCACGGCCAAAACCCTAGCTGGCCCCTCCTCATTCCCTTTCCCCTCGTCTCCCTCGCCAGATCCGCACCACCGACGCCGCTCTCCGCCGTCGCCGTGCGCCCACATCACCGGCCATCTTGCCCTACCGTGGCCACCATGTGCCCCAACGACTAGGACCACATGCGTCCGCTTCGCCGTCATCCTCTACATCGACCGGTGCCACCTGTTGGAGCTCCTCACCGCTGCGGTGTCGGATCGAAGTTTCTTCCTCCTCGGGTCGCCGGCAAAACACGACAACACCGGCCACCTCTGCTGCTTCGAAGCAACTCGACGGGCTTCCTTGTGCCTGCTCGATGAGCACCTCCTCTCCCCTCACGTTCTTGCATTGTAGGTCGCCGTCCCCGAGCTCGTTCGAGTTCCCACGTACACGTACGTGCGTGCATCCTCCAACTGCTCTCTATCCTTGTTGCTGCCGCCGCTAGCGCTAATTCTTGGCGTCACCGCTGCTAGTTGCCGCTCTTGCTACCTGATGCTACTACCGCTGCTACTTGCCCTGCCTGTTGCCGTTGCTGCTGCCGCAAGGAGTTGCTCTGCTGCTACTGCTGTCGCCGGCGCTTCCTGCGCGCGCTCGTTGGAGCACCCCGGTCGCGCCCGCGCCTACGCGCGCCCGTCTGCCTCGCGCCCGCCCGCCCATGTCCCTATCTTTTGCGTCGCCCGCTTCGTCTCGCCGTCGCCCCACGAATGGCCTTGCCTCCCCTGCTGTAGCGTCCCCGCCTGCTTGCTCCTCCTCTACTGTACTATTGCTAGCTACTGTAGCTGCTAGCTAGCTTTGCTAAAACTACACTGACTAACCCTCTAGACAGCCCCTAAATTGTAGCAAAACAACTACTAACAAGCCAAAATAAAATATGAGTAGGTAGTATACTTGACAAACTCCATTTTATCCCACTGGACCAAATCCTTTTGATGCATGGTTCTAGTTTTCTGGGAATAGAAGTCTCTAACTTGAGCTTCTCCTCCCTAGCTTTGATAAGAGCATTGGTAATGTGCTCGGTGAAGGCAATATTGAGTGTACTAATGTGGGGGTCTTTAGCCATTCTTTGCAGAAAAGTGATAACTTCAGAAAGTTTACAATTATCAAAATCAAGTTCACTACCATTAATTAAAGTGGTGGTGATGTCATCTAAGCTTATTCTCTTGGTAGTCTCTAAGTTTATGGGACCTTCTTGTCCTAAAGTTGAGGTATTAGCATCACCATTAATAGGTCCATTGGGACTAGGGATGTGTTGGGTGCTAAAAGTTTTGAGATCCTCAACAACTTGTATGGTGGCTAGTGTGGTGTGTGTAGGAAGTCTCTTAATCCTATCTTCCTCTTCTTTCTCTCTAGCACATCTATCCTTAAGCTTGGCTAGCATTCTAATGTTTTCATTGATTTGCACTTGGATAGCATTCATAGGTGTGGTTTTCCTCTCCTGAAGGGGAGAAGTTCTAATTTTGAGCATCTCTACATCATGAGATATGTTGTCTACCTTCAAAGAGAGACTATCTAATTTTTCTAGTTTCTCTTCTACACTCTTGTTGAAGGCTTTTTGAGAAGTTATGAAGTCCTTAAGCATCCTCTCTAGTTCAGAAGTGGAGTTTTTGGTGCTAGGATAAGTCTTGTTGTTCCCATAAGATTAGAGGGGAACGGTCTAGGATTGTTGCTACCAAAATTACTCCTGTAAGCATTATTGTTGAAGTTGTTCCTAGAGATAAAATTAACATCTACTTGCTCTTGAGCAACCAAAGAATTTAAAGGAACATCATAAGGATGCTTAGTAAGTAAAGACATGATCAAGTCAACCTTATCATTAAGAGAGGATATCTCCTCAACATAGTTTACCTTCCTACCTGTTGGAGCTTTTTCAGTGTGCCATTGAGAATAGTTTTTCATCATCTCATCCAATAGCTTCGTGGCAGCACCAAGTGTAGTTGACATAAAGGTTCCTCCGCGAGATAATGTTGAGTCCTGCATAGAAAGTCTGGATAATCATCCAAGTAGTCAAACCATGTGTAGGGCAATTCTCAACAAGAGATTTCACGCGTTCCCAATCTTGGGCAACGTGTTCATTATCCAGTTGTTTAAAATTCATAATGTTACTTCTCAACTATAATCTTAGCAGGTGGGTAGTACTTCCCAATAAAAGCATCCTTGCACTTATCCCAAAAATCTATGCTATTCCTAGGCAAGGATTGAAGCCACACTTTAGCTCCTCCTCTCTAGGAGAAAGGAAAAAGCTTAAGTTTAACAATATCACCATCTACTTCTTTGTACTTTTGCATATCACAAAGCTCAAAAAAATTATTCAAGTGCAAAGCAGCATCATCTCCAGCACCGGAGAATTGTTATTTCATAACAAGATTCAGCAAAGTAGGTTTGATTTCATAAGAAGGTGCTGAAGTGGCAGGTGGAGCAATAGGAGTGCAAATAAAGGCATCGTTGTTGTGACTAGTGAATTCACACAACTTGGTGTTTTCAGTGGAACCCATAGCAGCATCAACAAGCAAGAACAAGGCAACTAATTTTTTTGTGGTTTTTCGTATAAGACTCTAAAGCAAAAACTAGAAAGTAAACTAACAAGACTAAAAAGCAAAGGTAAAAGAAAGTGTGCAACTCCCCTATCTTGAAGATTGGAGTCCCCAGCAACGGCGCTAGAAATTTGCTTGATGGCACTGAAGTAGTGCTCCTCGTTGGCTACCCCAAGTGGAAAGTTGAGAAGTAGACAACAGCAAGTTTCCCTCGGTGAAGATACCAAGGTTATCGACCAGTATGACTCTAAGTGATTCAAGTAGGTGGCAACGGCGTCAGAAATCTGGCTCTGCCTAGGGAGTTGTCGCGGACCTGCACACAACAACAAATAACTTTGCTCCCAACGTGTTCAGAGGTTGTCAATCCCTCTGGCCTTGTTATTTACAAAGGATCAAGCGCAAGGGGAAAAATAGTAATGGTGATTGCAATGGAAAGGAAACAAAAGCAGTAAATGACAGAGGTGAAAACAATGGTGGAAATATGGACCGAGGTCCCATGATGTTCACTAGTGATGTCTCTCTCCCAAAAGACGATAAAACAACTATGTTGGGTGAACAAATTATAGCCGGGCAATTGACAGAATTATAAACACACCTCAATGCTAATTATGCACAAGAAAGCTAGAGGCTCAAAAGTATGGGCAATACGCCAAGACAAGTAGACCGAAATCCATCTGCATCTACTCACTAATCATCCACCTTGAGATATTTATCCAGAACATCTCGCTGGTATTAAGTTGTGAGCCCCACCCAAAGTGTAAACCCAAAGCAACAGACAACTACATTAACAAACTTTGCATAAGTTAAACAATCCTCGCAACCGCGGTTACAAGCACCGTTGTTTTTTGCCTGGTGGCCACGGTGCATCCCCTAGTCTCATGTTTCTGTCACTCAAGCTAGACATCAGGGGGCAGGAACCCACAATCATGGATAACGCTCTCTCTTGGAGTTACTATCTACTACTTGGCCAAAGCAATAAACGCAATGGAGAACATGCAAGAATTACTCAAGAAGAAAATATAAAAGGAGAACCAAATATATAACTCATCACAATCTGAACATAATCTCATAATCCATCAGATCCCAGCAAACACAACATAGCAATAGCAGAAAGAATTACATCGATGCCTCGATCATGTAGGGCAGCTCACAAGGGCTAAGAATTGAAGCACAAGATTGGAGAGAAGACATCACATAGCTACTGGTCATGGACCCATGGTCCAAGGGGGCTACTCACGGCTCATCCGGGAAGCGCTCATGGTGGTGGAGAGGCTCCCGGAGGTGATCCCTCCCTCCAGCAGGGTGCCGGGAAGAGGTCTTCTGATGCTCCCGATCTTGGAAGCGCTACGGCGGCGGAACAGAGGTGAAAATAACGATGCAGGGTTCCTCTCGAGGGTTTCCTGGATGAAGAGGTAATATAGGCCAAAGGGGGCACCCAGGGGTGGCCCAGGGCTCCCAGGTGCCCTGGTGGCGCGGCTAGGGGTGGGGCCGCGCCACCTGGCCGCCTGGGTGCCAGGTGGGGCCCCCTGGCCCACCTTCGGGGTTCCGGAAGCTTCCGTTTCGCTGATTTTTTATATGATTTTTCTAGAATTTTTGGGGCTTTGATAATTGGGGTAAAATACCTGAAAGTGAAAGACATGAGCAGACAGAAACTGGCACTGGGTGCACTGAGTTAGTAGGTTAGTCCAAATATGTGTAAAAAAGTATGAAAGTGTATCAAACTCATAGCAATATCACACAAACACATGCATGGAGCAAGCAAAAATTATAGATACATTTGGGATGTATCATCGGTTTTGATACCAGGCTGGGATGAGTATCTGATTCTTCTGCTTGATTTTCTGGCAAGAGTAGCGACTCTTACTACCCTTCATGTGCATACTACACTTGACTATGAGCACGGATGTAACCATATAGCTTGCATAACTTGAGAAGGATGCCCAAAGCATGTGCAGGTCCATATGTTTCTGAGTATGCTGAGATTCCCGTTGATTCTGAATAGCTGGATCCATGACAACACGGTCGTAGGCACGATGGCTTGTTGTGGAGGAGTGGGTAGCTTAGGCTCGAAACTTGGCCGGGGTAGCGTGCTGAAGAAGGTTGGGGCAGCGTCTCCCGGAAGCTTTCCTTTAGTGGCGTGGCATGGAAGGTTGGGTGTTGTACACGGGAAGCTTCTCCCAATGGCTTGCTGAGGAAGACTGGGTAGCTTGCATTGGAATTCTTCCATGTGTCATCACTACAAAAAAAAAGACACATCCGTGACATTTTGGGCCGAATGAAAAAAATTCTGTCATACATATGACACTTCTATGACGATAATTGTGACAAAACCCGGTATCATCATAGATGTGGTGGGCTCCTACTTCTATGACAAAAAATCATGATAGAAAATGGGCTTTTCGTCCTGGGCGGGCCGGAGACGCAGCTGCATGACATTCTTTGGGCCGTCCATGACGGAAAAAACCGTGGTAGAAGCGAGGGGGAGGAAAATTTCGTGGAGTTGCCGGTTACGGTCGGAGGTCGGGGGCCGAGCGATGCGCGTTTCTCTCGTACACGTACGCGCACATGTGCGAGGCGTTGTCTCTAACTGAACCCGAGCGAGGCGTTGGGCTCTAACTGAACCCGAGCGATTGCACTGCAGGCTACGCGTTACTGAACCCGAGCGATCGATCGATGGCTGTTAACTGAACCCGATGGAGCGATTCCTTCGCTACTGCTGCTAACTGAAGCCGATCGATTGGATGAACAGT
>NC_041383.1:591850723-591886793 GCF_002162155.2 Triticum dicoccoides
GTGGTGGCGTTGCCTCTGGATGAATAGGACCCCGTGGTGTGGAGGGCTGGATGAATAGTAGACGATGGAGGGGTGGTTGAACAGGATCCCGTGGTGTGGAGGGCTGGATGAACAGTAGATGGTGGAGGCCTGGATGAACAGTAGACGGTGGAGGGGTGGTTGAACAGTAGCCGGTGGAGTAGCGCACGGTGGAGGTTGGATGGATAGGAGCCCATGGAGGCTGGAGGAGGTCGACGGTGGAGATGAATAGTATCCCGTGGAGTCCCGTTTTACGGTACGCCAAACCACTCCCGATGAACAGGACCCCCGTTTCGACCGTAGCACTCCAACACAAGTCTGTTTCGTCCGTTTTGCGGTACACCACACCCCTCCCGATGAACAGGACCCCTGTTTCGACCGTAGCGCTCCAGCACAAGTCTGTTTCATCCGTTTTGTGGTACGCCACACCCCTCCTGATCAATAGGAACCCCGTTTCGACTGTAGGAGGTCTGTTTCCTCCATTTTGCGGTACGCCACACCCCTCCCGATCAACAGGACCCCCGTTTCGACCATAGGAGGTCCGTTTCCTCTGTTTTGCAGTACGCCACACCCCTCCCGATCAACAGGACCCCGTTCCAAATGTAGGAGGTCCGTTTCCTCCGTTGTGCGATACGCCAGGCCTCGTTTCCATCGCCTGTTCCGTGGAAGCCCTCCTGATGAACACGACCACGCATTCCGTTCCGACCCAGCCGGTTGGCTCCCCATGAACACGACGACGATGATGTTTCTCCGGTCTGACCCAGCCATGTACGTATGCGCGAGTAGACGTTCGATACCCTGCCCGTATGTACGTACGTGGCCGTATTTTCTTTCTTGCACCCTCGCCGATGTACGTACGTGTACATGCTACGTGCGTGCCTCTACTATGACACGTGCGCGCCTCTACATCGACCAGTATGTACGTACATGTTCACGACCAGAATGACAATGTTACGTACGCTTCGACCAGGTGGGTCCCGACTGTCGGGCACTTCCTTGCCTGCGAAGATGTAGCTGGTGGGTCCCAACAGTCAGGGGGGCGAATCGTTTTTTTTTGCCCGGACGCACTTCCTTGCATGCAAAGATTTAGCTGGTGGGTCCCAGCAGTTAGGGGGGCAAATCGTTTTTTTGCCCGGACGCACTTCCTTGCATGCAAAGATGTAGCTGGTGGGTCCTAGCAGTCAGGGGGGCGAATCATTTTTTTTCGGACGCACTTCCTTGCGTGCGAAGATGTAGCTGGTGGGTCCCAGCAGACAGGGGGGAACATTTTTTTCGCGAAATACGGTGGCCCGTCTGGTGGGTCCCCGCTGTCAGGTGGAGGAATAATTATTTTGCATGTAATAAGGAGGCACTTCCTTGCTGCGGCCGTGGACCCGGCTGTCAGCCTTTCCACGTACAGTCCACGTCCGATGGAAGCCATTCCTTGACCATGTTGACCACGCCGCGCCAAGAGCACCAGGGCGATGGACGATGGCGAGGCCTAGGAAGGGGACAACACGGAGCTGGGGAAGACGCGGCAGTGGATGCCCACGCGTAGAGGAGTATGAGGGTTCACTCGTTCGGCTGCGGTGTGAGGCTGTCGTCGCCGCAGAATAACAGGGGGTGTGGGTGCGTAGAGGGATGGCCTGGCCAGCGGTGGGAGTAGTAGGGGGCAGTGAGGCCTCCGCGGCATCATAGCCGGCCACGGGCGGCAGGAGCAGGCGGCATGACCGGCGCTGCTTTGGGCGGCTGGAGCAAGAAGACCAGAGGTTGAAGAAGCACTACGGCCGTTGGATGGACATCGTACGGTCACTGAAGCTAGAATCGTTCATATATTGACTAAAGTTGACAAAGGCCTCCGTCCCAGTCAACTTAGTAGGCCCACAAGTCATCCTCCTACCAATGTTGGTCCTAGCTAGCAGGGGGGTATTCATTTTTTGTGCGTAATAAGGAGGCACTTCCGGTGGGTCCGAGCTGACAGCGGGGGGAATGTCTTTTTCACGAAATACGGTGGCCCATCCTGTGGGTCCTCACAGTCAGGGGGAAACGTTTTTTTCGTGAAATACTGGTGTCCCGTCCGGTGGGTCCCTGCTGTCAGGTGGAGGAATAATTATTTTCCGCGTAATAAGGAGGCACTTCCTTGCAGCTGCCGTGGACCCAGCTGTCAGCCTCTCCTCGTACAGTACTCTTCCGATAGAAGTCGGTCGTTGACCACATTGACCATGCCGCGTCGAGACCACCACGGCGGTGGACGACGGCGAGGCCTAGGAAGGGGACGATGTGGAGCCGGGGAAGACGCGGCTGTGGAAGCCCGCACGGAGAGGAGTACGAGGGTTCACTGGTTCGGCTGCGGTGTGAGGCTGTCGTCGCCGCAGAATAACAGGGGGTGTGGGTGAGTAGAGGGATGCCCTGGCCAGCGGTGGGAGTAGTAGGGGGCGCTGAGGCCTGCGCGGCAGCACAACCATGCACGGGAGGCAGGAGGCAGTCCCGCCGGCGCTGCTTTGGCGGCTGGAGCAAGAAGATCAGAGATTGAAGAAATACGACGGCCGTTGGATTGACATCCAACGGTTACGTCTGCTAGAATCGTTTGTTGACGTAGTATATAATAACTAAAAAAATCCTGCATACGCGTCAACTAAACAGGCCCACAAGTCAGACCACTCCCTCTTTTTTTAATAATTTATATATAGCTCATGGCAACTTCTTATGCAATTTATTGCAGTCGTTTTTTTGGTTGGCCAAGGCCAATTTCGCATATTTCTGTGGGTTCCAAACTATTTTTAATACCGAAATGTCGAGCCAGATTTAAAGTACTTTGAAGATATATTTAAATTAGGTTAATGCCCAGTGAAATAGGAATCTGAAAATGTGAAAAAAAAATCAGAAATTATAAAGTAATTGCCAATTTGTCATCTGCTTTTATATTTACAACCCATTTCATATTACTTTCAAGATTTGCAGGCGTCTTGAAAGAGTTGCAGCCCATCAGGGCGTAGAAAAATAAGTAGGCCTGGATTGGGTATTCTTCAAAAAAAATAAACTGGGCTCATTTTCACAAAGAAAAAATAGCTGGGCTGGTCACATGGTGAACATAAAATATAAGCCTGGGCTAGACAGGCCACAACCCAGTTCAAACCCTGCTCCGTCTCAACAATACCAAACAAAAAAAATAATGCTCGAGTAGCTATGTCCTAGGTGTTAGCCGATCTTGTGATGTTCTCTTGTCTATTGACTATATACGCTCACAATGTCGTGTGTCCCAGATGTCAGGAAAACACTAGGAGGAAGCATTCTATTTTTCCACACGCTGACATGGTGGGCCCCTACTGTCATCCTCTCCACGTACTTCTGTCGATTCCTATTGTTTATTGACCATGTTGACAACGCGAGAGGGCGGCGCCTCGGGGAGTGCACCAAAGCGCGTGGAGGACGTCAGTGTTAACAATTTAGGAGACGGTGGGGTGGCGATGTGTGCGCTGAGGCGCAGCCAGCCGTGAGATGCGCAAGCAGGCGGCCCCACCGGCGCTGGTTTGGTTTTGGCGGCTGGAGGAAGACAGGACTGAAGAAACACGACAGACTGTAAAAGCAGCAGGAGTACTTAACAACCTTAACTGAAACCAGCAGGGGCACTTAACAACCAAAGCTGAAAGCAGTATGAGTACTTACACAGGTTCAACCGTACAAAGCACGCCACGAACAGTGCTACTTTGCCTACAGTTAACCAAGGGTGAGGCCGCCAAGCCCCAGGACAAGTCCCAGGCGCCACCCCGCGCATCCACAACCTTCTGAAAGCGGCTTCATCTCGCAACGTGGTCAATAAATAGGATATTCGGTTTAGAGCCATGGAAAAACATGAACATAATCTTCTGTCCTATTCTCCAAGATGGACTGGCCTTCATTATTTGAGACCACCCACGAATAAGTATCTTTTCACCTCCAAGGGGAATTGAGTAGGTCGACATAAACCTCATGTTGTGACCAAGCGCAAGTCTGACCCGACCATGGTCAGGCATCTATATAGGAACAATATGTTGGGATCTACGGTAGGGTGTGTCGATTGCAAATTAAAATTTCCTACACGTAGAACAACCAAGAACATGCTACGGGAGATGGATCACAGTTCGTTACCACTAGACGCGCAGTGCCGTGCAGTGGAAGAGAGTTGGGGCAGCGCGTCCGCATGGATCGTATCCTCCTCGTTCGATCTCCCACGAACAACCGGTTGTCCGATCCCACGTACAAGTTCATCGGAGCAGCGCAAGTGCACCGCCTCTAACGGTATCCGCGCGTGCAGGAGGAACACCGTGCGGCGGACTGCTAGGTCCGATCACACAGTCGGCAGCGAGTGGAGGTATTCGCAGCACATGCAAACCCTAGTCGCAGCACCGAAGCGATCAACCACATAAGTGCGCCGCACCTCCGCCTTATATAGGCGTCCGTCGCGGGCTCAACACTTGGGCCCCGCACGGACCCTAAAGCCCACAAGTCTACTCGGCCACAATCCGAATACAGCTCGTCTCACGTCCGACCAGTGTCTTCGGATCCGACCTCGTAGGTTCCTTCCCTTAAGCGCGCGACCCCTTAGGTTCAAGTCAGCTTGGTCGCAGATCGGATTACCTCCGACCTGCACGGTTGGTACCGGCCTCTAGCAAGGCATGCCGACCACTAAGCAGACTATGAAGCTGGGTAGGCGAACCTATACAACATGTCACACTTTTGTTCCCTTTTCCTCACGATATATGTTGTCGGGCTCAAAGCGAGACTGTCATCCTTGTGCTAGCCCGACCTCTTTCTCGTTCTAGAGATCCCGACCACTACCCGGATTATCTCATAACCCTTGTCGCATGGCCATGCTTATCCTGGTCGGATCACACGAGGGGCCCAAAGTATATCTCTCCTGACCGGAGGGGCAAATCCCATCTTGCTCGACCATTCTCACAGCATGGGACTGGACATACCCGAAACCTACCTTTGTAACTACCCAGTCACGGAGTAGCATTTGGTTGGCCCAAATAAAGTCTGTCACCATCCCGAGTACATGTGCCAGCTCAGGTCTTAGGACATAGAACGTGTGTTGTACTAGAGACTCATAGATGACATATCGTTGCATCTCATAGTTGGGTCTGTCCGACTCGGACCTTATCTCGACTTGGATCCGACTATGCCGAATCCGACCAGACCTTTCCAAGTCCATACTATCCGGTTAGCATCCAATGCTCCATGGCTAGTGAGACCAAGCCATCAACTGTGTCATATGCTAGTCTAATTGGCTGCGCATCCACACAGCCCTTTCGACTAGTGACCTTTTAGGACAGTCATCATACAATGCATAGTCCCACAAACAAGTCACGTACTTGCTGATACACATCATTGATAATGTCCAAGGACTATCTTTATTCATAAACACATAGTAAATATCATCATACATGATTGCCTCTAGGGCATATCTCCAACAGTCTCCCACTTGCACTAGAGTCAATCAAATAGATATCGAATGCCCATAGCTCTAACGTGCCCCTCATGCTTGGGTTGTGGAAGCCGCTTAGTTAACGGATCTGCAACATTTGCATCCGTGTGAATCTTGCATAACTCTACATCACCATTCTTTACGATCTTTCGTATCAGGTGATATTTCCGATCTATATGTCTGACCTTGTGGTGATTCCTCGGCTCCTTGGCTTGTGCGATGGCACCAGAATTATCACAATAAAGGTCCAACGGTTTCACCAAGACTGGGAAAATACCAAGATCATCCAAAAAATGCCGGATCCAAACACCTTCCTTTGCAGCTTCACAAGCCGCAATGTATTCGGCATCTGTGGTAGAATCGGCCACCGTATCCTGCTTGGAACTCATCCAGTGCACTGCTCCTCCGTTCAGGACGTACACGAATCCGGACTATGATCGACAATCATCTCTGTCAGTATGGAAACTAGCATCGAAGTAACCCCTTACGACGAGCTCTTCCTCACCTCCATAAACTAGGGACATCTATTTAGTCCTTTTCAGGTACTTCAAAATAGTCTTCACCGCTGCCCAGTGACTCTCACCTGGGTTGGCTTGGTATCTACTTGTTAGGATTATTGCAAAAGCAACATCAGGCCTTGTACATATCATCGCATACGTGATGGATCCGATTACTGAGACATACGGAATCCTGCTCATCCTGCTTCGCTCATCAGATGTCGAAGGACTCTGAGTCTCACTTAGCCTTATACCATGTGAGAGTGGCAAGAACCATTTCTTCGCCTCACTCATGTTGAACCGCTTCAACACTTTATCTATGTACGTGCTCTGGCTTAAGCCGAGCAGCCTCCTTGATCTATCTCTATAGATCTTAATGCCTAAAATATAGACTGCCTCACCAAGGTCCTTCATCGAAAACTTGCCATTCAATGATTCCTTGACCGAGTTTAGCATCGAAACATCATTTCTGATCAGTAGTATGTCGTCCACATACAAGATCAAAAACACTATTGAGCTCCCACTTAACTTCTTGTATAAACAAGAGTCCTCTTCGCTTTTGATGAAACCGAGAACAGTGACGACCTCATCAAAATGAATGTTCCAACTCCGAGATGCTTGCTTCAACCCATAAATGGATCTCTTGAGCTTGCATACCTTACTAGTGCTAGTCGGATCGACAAAACCCTCGGGCTGTATCATATACACGTCCTCGATTAAATTTCCGTGAAGGTAAGCCGTTTTGACATCCATCTGCCATATCTCGTAATCGAAATATGCAGCTATAGCTAGTATGATCCTCACTGATTTCAGCATCGCTACCGGCGAGTAAGTCTCGTCGTAGTCAATTCCTTGAACTTGTCCATAACCTTTAGCGACAAGCCGAGCTTTGTGGATCTGAACATTTCCATCCACATCGGTTTTCTTCTTAAAGACCCATTTGCAACCAATGGCTGTTACGCCAGGCGGCGGATCAACCAAGTCCCAGACTTGATTCTCATCCATGGACTTTAAATCGGATCTCATGGCCTCCAGCCATGCCTCGGAATCTGGGCTCACCATCGCTTCCGCATATGTGGCCGGCTCGTCGCTTTCTAGCAACAATACATCGCGCACTCTTGCGCAATCTTTCCAACCTCCGTGGTTCCGGTGCCGCTTCCACTACGGGTTCCCTGGCTGACTCCAGTATGATCTCATCACCAGCCGAGCCGTCTCCGAGTGGTCCTCGAATTTCTTCGAGTCGGGCCGTCCTCCCACTGGCCTCCCGACTGAGAAACTCTTTCTCAAGGAAAACCCCGTTCCGAGCAACAAACACTTTGTTCTCTTCCTGGTTGTAGAAGCTATATCCCAAGGTTTCCCTCGGATATCCCTCGGTTTATCCGATTTAGGTGTAAGCTTGTCTGGCATAAGTCGCTTGACAAATGCTTCACAACCCCAAATCTTTAGAAAAGACAAACTGGGACTCTTCCCGGTCCACATCTCATGTGGTGTCTTGTCTACAGATTTTGATGGTACCCTATTAAGTGTGAAAGCTGCAGTTTCTAGAGCGTATCCCCAAAATGACAAGGGTAAATCCGATTTGCTCATCATAGACCGGACCATGTCCAACAAGGTCCTATTCCTCCGTTCTGACACGTCATTTCTCTGTGGTGTACCCGAAGGTGTGAGCTGAGGTACTATACCTCGACTTTTCAGATGATCATTAAACTCATGGATCATGTACTCACCTCCACGATCGGACCGCAGAAGCTTTATAGTCTTGCCGAGATGATTCTCAACCTCGT
Organism: Triticum dicoccoides; assembly: GCF_002162155.2. NCBI lineage: Eukaryota > Viridiplantae > Streptophyta > Magnoliopsida > Poales > Poaceae > Triticum > Triticum dicoccoides. Next base: position 591,858,469 of record NC_041383.1, read on the forward strand.
TCCGAAACTCTTTGAACTTTCCAAAAGTTTCTGACTTGTGCCTCATCAAATAGATATATCCATATCTACTCAAGTCGTCGGTAAAAGTCACGAAGTACTGATAGCCACCTCTAGCAGTTGTGCTCATTGGACCACACACATCACTGTGTATAAGCTCCAACAGCTCGGACGCCCTCTGGCAACTCTTTGTGAAAGGAGACTTAGTCATCTTGCCGAGCAAGCATGATTCACATGTCTCGAATGACCCGAAGTCGGACGAAGTTAGCAGCCCATCATCATGGAGCTTCTTCATGCGTTTCAGACTAATGTGTCCAAGCCGGCAATGCCAGAAGTATGTCGGAATTATCTCATTAGGCTTATGCCTCTTGACATTCACGTTATAGACCGGTTCCTGTTCTAGATTCAATATAAATAGCCCATCAATAATGGGTGCATAGCCGTGGAACATTCCATTCAAAAATATCAAACAACCATTGTCCTTTAAATTGAACTCATAACCTTGACTCATCAAACATGAGGCAGAAATAATGTTCCGACTAAGTGCGGGAATGTAATAACAATTATTCAATTCCATAATGAATCCGGAAGGAAGCTGGAGCTGCATCGTGCCGACCTCCAATGCAGCAACTCTTGCTTTGTTGCTAACCCTGATGTCAATCTCCCCTTGTGACACATGCCTAGTTCTTACCAGCCCCTGCATCGAGTTGCAAATATGAACAACCGATCCGGTATCAAATACACAAGATCTACTAGGTATGTCAGCAAGGTAAATGTCTATAACATATGCAACATGTGTACCTTTGCCTGAAGCAGCATTCCCCGCCTTCTTGCCATGCTCTTCAAGCCACTTGCTATAGTTCCTCTTCCAGTGACCGGTCTCCTTGCAGTGAAAGTAAACGGTCTTCGAGTCCGATCCAGACTTCGGCGCAGCGGTGGAGGTTACCGTCTCCGTGCCCTTTGCCTTAGCCTTTTTCTTGGACCAACTGTTCTTAAACTTAGCCGATTTCTGCATCAACACTTGATGCGTGCCTTTCTTTATATCCTGCTCTGCCACTTTGAGCATCCCATGCAATTCAGTGAGCTTATTATCCATGCCATGCATATGATAGTTCGAGATGATCGTCCCATAGCTGGGCGGAAGAGAACCTAGAACAGCATCAGTAGCCAGCTCATCCAAGAGCGGGAAGCCCAAACGATTCAAAGCTTGCACATATCCGATCATCATGATCACATGGGGGCTCAGTGGATCACCTTCCTTCAGCTTGCAATCCATCAAGGATCGCTAGATGTTGAACCTTTCGGTCCTAGCCTGTGTCTGAAACATGCTCTTGAGACTCTCGATCATATCGTAAGACTCAACATTTTCGTAATGCTGTTGCAAATCGGGCTCCATACAAGCCAGCATCAGACAACTGATCTCCATTGATTCATCAACGAGTTTCTGGTAGGCATTCTTAGTTGTGGCATTAGCATTATCGGCAGGTTCCTCTGGAACTGGATCCTCTAGAACATGTTCCTTTTTATCGTGCTTGAGAACAATTCTCAGATTTCTATACCAGGTGGTAAAGTTTGTTCCATTCAGTTTATCCTTTTCCAGAATTGATTTCAATGCAAAGTTGGGTTGAGCAGGTGGTGCCATTGATCTACAACAGAAAATATGCAATTACTAAGAAATGTGTTTATGTAGAGTAATTCGCCTAAACATAAATACTCCCACTGAAGTCAGCATCCCTCCGCAAACTCTCAGTGATTCAGGATCTGACTAGCGCATGCGACTAGTGAGCTTTAGCATCACTGCTAGCCAACATACCTGTCCGGTAAGCAACTCCTTGCTAATCGTATCTCTATACGACTCCTGTCAGTCGGGAAGGTATCTCATACCCCGGCTCCCAACCTTCTTTGCCACAAGGCCCAAAACCGTTTTGATAGCCTTGTCAAGTTAACCTGACGCAGTGCATGTCCGTGTCCGACATGAACCCTTCAGTTCAAGGACACCCAGCAGTACCTCAATTTTATGAGCCCACTACTAGACGTACTTGACGTGCGAAGGTGCAACATCGGGAATGGCAATTTACTTGATATTCATGAGGGATCTTTCTACCATTCTAACATGCATAGAAACAAAGAAGCATAACAATCACGAATAAACATATTGTGAAATAGTATGGCTCCTTCATGGACGTTCTTCCAGGTCGGCTCCGACTCCGATGACCATCTAGGAACTCCATCTTGTTTGTCACGCCGGGACGCCAAGCCACCAACCTGATCTCTATTATCCAACTACTACAACTAGTAATGAATTTACATAGAGTCACAAGTCGACACGCAGGTCGTTATACAATATAATGACAACACTTTGGCTCCTCCCGGCTGACAAACATGACACGCAGGCCATGTATAAATTACACACATGCATCACATACACATGAGCCATACTATTCACATCAAACCTGCACAACAAAGTTATGCATAGAATCGCATTCTACCGGTTTGTGTGTCGGGTACGAATTACACGGTGCTACGCACACGGCGGTCCTCGCGGGTGCGGGCAACACCCCTCGTGGGTGCAGGCAGCGCCCGACGTTCTCGGAAATCATAGATCGCATCTGAACTCCGTTCACGCTGAACTTTTTGATCTGACCGATCATATCGATCATCGCGAATCCAATTCGGATTTATGTTTCACTATTAACCCCGATGGCGGATGACCGACCGGTAGGGGTAGATCGTGTCACGACCTCATCGATCCAAATTGACAGAAAACATAGCCTCAATGATCCCCATGTGTAGTTGATCACATCAACCGTGCACATAGCCGATCTTATCAACGACAACAGATCTCATCTGCCGCCTCCACATATCTAATATGCATACGATCTGAATCCAAATCCTATAGCATAGGCTCTGATACCACTGTTGGGATCTACGGTAGGGTGCGTCGACTGCAAATTAAAATTTCCTACGCGTAGAACAACCAAGAACATGCTATGGGAGATGGATCACAGTTCGTTACCACTAGACGCGCAGTGCCGTGCAGCAGAAGAAGAGTTGGGGCAGCGCGTCCACGTGGATTGTCTCCTCCATGTTCAATCTCCCTCGAACAACCGGTCGTCCGATCCCATGTACAATTTCACCGGAGCGGTGCAAGCTCACCGCCTCTAACGGTATCCGCGCGTGCAGGAGGAACATCGTGCGGCGGACTGCTAGGTCCGATCACATAGTCGGCGGCGAGTGGAGGTATTCGCAGCACATGCAAACCCTAGTCGCAGCGCCGAAGCGATCAACCACATAAGTGTGCCGCACCTCCACCTTATATAGGCCTCTGTCGCGGGCTCAACATTTGGGCCTCGCACAGACCATAAAGCCCACAAGTCTACTCGGCCACAATCCAAATACAGCTCGGATCACATCCGACCAGTGTCTTCAGATCCGACCTCGTAGGTTCCTTCCCTTAAGCGCGCGACCCCTTAGGTTCAAGTCAGCTTGGTCGCAGTTTGGATCACCTCCGACCTGCACAGTTGGTAGCGGCCTCTAGAAAGGCATGCCGACCACTAAGCAGACTATGAAGCTGGTTAGGCAAACCTGTACAACATGTCACACTTCTGTTCCCTTTGCCTCACGATATATGTTGTCGGGCTCAAGGCGAGACTGTCATCCTTGTGCTAGCCCGACCTCTTTCTCGTTCCAGTGATCCCGGCCACTACCCGGATTATCTCATAATCCTTGTCGCATGGCCATGCTTATCCTGGTCGGATCACACGAGGGGCCCAGAGTATATCTCTCCTGATTGGAGGGGCAAATCCCATCTTGCTTGACTATGTCTCGCAGCATCGGACTGGACATACCCGAAACCTACCTTTGTAACTACCCAGTCACGGAGTAGCGTTTGGTCGGCCCAAAGCAAGTCTGTCACCATCCCGAGTATATGCGCCAGCTCAGGTCTTAGGACATAGAATGTATGGTGTACTAGAGACTCACAGATGACATATCGCTGCGTCTCATAGTTGGGTCTGTCCAACTCGGACCTTATCTCGACTCGGATCCGGCTATGTCGAATCTGACCAAACCTTTCCAAGTCCATATTATCCGGTTAGCATCCAATACTCAATGGCTAGTGAGACCAAGCCATCAACCGTGTCATATGCTAGTCTAATCGGCTGCGCGTCCACACAGCCCTTTCGACTAGGGACCTTTTAGGACAGTCATCATACAATGCATAGTCCCACAAACAAGTCATGTACTTGCTGATACACATCATTGATAATGTCCAAGGACTATCTTTATTCTTAAACACACAGAAAATATCATCATACATGATTGCCTCTAGGGCATATCTCCAACACAATAGAACTCGGCAGTTCTTGTTTCAAGATCACAGCTGTAATACTGTGTATAAGCAATAGTTTATGAACAACATATATAACAGAAAACAGCTCGTACCATAAGTTTCTCGACACAGTTGGACCTGTTCAACGAGTGCAGCAGTGGCACACATATCCCACGTGGCCTTCCACCATTGAAACGCCCCACAAGGACCTCAATATGATCAATAAAGTGTAGGAACTTGTGGATGTCGATCCAGTCAACTTCAGTGCCATTAGTAACAGTTGAGTTATTACAGAGTAACAAACGAGCAGACTGCTTAACTCTGAAAAAACCTACACGTGCCACCAATTATAAGAAAATATTAGTTAGAAGTAGCATCTTTGTGAGAGATTCGTTGCCACTTCTAAAGTTAAATTGTGATTAGTTAGACAGAATAGGTGGATTAAGAAGTAGTCGAGGCAACAAGCAAGAATCATATACAAAACTAACATGGATGAACAATTGGAACAATGTCGGGGTGGAAGATCGCAGTGAAGATGAGACCAGGTTCTGCTATTTCCATCAATATTCGTGCGCCAACTTTTAGTCCGTAACACTTGAGAAAGTTTATCCAAGTTCGGCCATAAAAAAAGCAGCGAGCTTCTTGGTTCATGAACCCAACTCAGAAGTAATATCCATGGATTGTCTTCACTGTGACCATTAAACTAGTGTATTCAGTTATGGCAAGGCCGAGCATCTTGAGTACATGTGTTCTAGCAGAGCAAATAATACACTACAGGAAAAATAATATGAGAACACAGCATGTTCAAAAAAACCCCACCCTCCCGGATAGAGAAGAGGATTCTAGCAACATACTGTGCGCGTTTCAAAATGTTGTGGTAGTATGAGAAGAAACAAGTGTGGCATCTCGCCGAGGGCGCAGAAATCTGTAGGGTACTCACACTTTGGGCACTGCAACTGAAACACACTAGATTCAGTATGAAGAAAAATGCATCAACGGCGGCGGTTGCCATCCTAGGATTACCTGCAACCAAGGGACTTGGATTTATCGGGGATGGATGAAGAATTCGTACCTGGTTCTCCACGAGATAACCCTATGCAATCGCCGAGCGGGGGTTTTCTCTGAACAAGCAGACAAGGGAGAAGGGGATTCAGGCCCAGTGAAATATTGCCGCTTCGTCCGTCCAGCTTACTGCTAAAGCTAGAAAGGGGGGGTTGTGATTTGACAGCTCATTGGGCATTACTGCGGCGCTACGACCGGGGTGTGTCTACCGTGAAATTGTGCACTCTAATTTGTGCATATGGGACGTGGACCCCGTTGCCGGTTGCCCCACATATCAGTGAAAGGAAGTAGAAAGACAGGAGTAACTAGTTACACATAATTATATTTTTTGACAGAGAGATACTCCCTCTGTAAAGAAATATACAAATCTTTTATATCACAGGCTCACCTTGCTGAGAAATATACTCCCTCTACAACGCACAGGCATTATGGGGATTCTGCTTTTTTTATGGGGGTTCAGCTGAGAATATAATACTCAGATAGGCTCACGGTTCTGGACTTTGGGCGGCAGGCTGACCCTGCATGTTTGGGGGCCCATGTGTTCTACCTTAGCGCTTTTCATATTGCAAGCGATCGGTACTGTGCTGGTTTTAGATGCTGTCGCAAGGCGAATACACAAAATTGAATAAAGCACGGCAGTTGTTGGAATGAAATCGAATGACAGTTCCTAAACAGCAATCAGAGTTGTAATTCTATCAACGATATAACATGTGATAAATAATACTGTCGTACTACTTATACACATAGGACACTTGTTTCACCATGCCAGATTATTACATCAAAATCTCTTGGAGGATAGATCAGTCCGGCAGTTGCGTGCTGCTACTGAAGAATTTCAAAGTTGATTTGGACCAGCTCTCCTTGCCGAGAAAGTTTGATTTTGACATCATCCCCTACCGCAAGATATGATTTAGATTTGAACCTTGACCATCCTTTAACATCAATCATCATGCGACCATCCTTTGTACTTACGGTATATTGAGCAGGTTCATTCACACCAAGACTATGCATGGTAAGAGAAACTTGGCCGCGGTGGCCCAGATTGTTGAACGACTCCCTCGTTGCTCTAGGAATTCTCTGTTTGCAAACAAGAAGACATAGCCAAACAGTTAGATCAACATAGTGAATCATGTGAAACAACATGGAAAGAAAAAAGGATGAAGCACTTGGGCGGCCAATGCTTACCAAGAAGGTGGACATGTCGGTTTTTGTAAGGACTTTGGTATATGAAGTGCGAACTGCAGCCCAGTCTGTTGCCGGTGCAACTGCACGGGCCAGACCAAATGCAAGTGCAAGTGTTGGTGCAGGTGCCGAAGCCGCTGCTGCTGCCGGATATGGTGCTCCTTGTAGAGCTGGTGTCGATGCCCAATCCTCCGGTAGATCAGACTGATCCGCTGACGCGGTCGGTGCCCAATCCTCAGCTGGATCAGACCGAGCTGCTGCCACTGTCAGTGCTAGAGCAACTGCCGGTGCTCGGTCTGTGCGAGACAGCAGCGATCGTGTCTGGTCTGCTATGATCAGCTTTCTAACTTGACTAGGATCCATGACTGTGATCCAGTTTTTTTCTTCATTTCTTTTAAACGCGAGAAGGACTAATTGTGGTGTTTTTGTTAAACTAAACTGCAGTTCATCATAGGGATTCAGCTTGTACTCAGACAATAGACTGATCCAATTTTTTCCAGTAATATAAGTGATGGACAGTGCCTTCATTACTGACACGACATAAAAGTGAAACCTGCAAAAATAGCCATCGTAGAGCAAACCAAACGGTTTATACTGTGATGAATGTCACATGGCAAAACCTGCATCGTAAAATTGCAGGAAAAGAAAGAAAACATGACATTAAATCAATAAGATTTAGACAGTGAATCAATAAGATTTACTTGATGTGACATGAGTGAATCCTTACTAGGAAATCACTATGTTGATGTACTAAACAGAAGATTGATCGTCCAACTACGCGTGGCATGTAGGGGCCCTGCCTACTCCCACAAGCAGGACAGTCCAAAGGTCGTGACAAATTGTATGGCCGAACATCCATGGGACTGGAAATCCTGGTGGGTGCGATAAACCCTGCAATGCATACAGATATTGGAGTGTAACCATAATTGATAAACCGTCCTCACAAAAAATATGATCTGGATACTTCAAAATGTACAGACTGAATTGAGTGGACAGACATTAACATAGACCGTTCTCAGGACTGACCACACACCAAAAGCGGCAGTACTAATAAACAATACAGGGTTCACAAACACAAATCAAGTACTGAACAATGGTACTTATTATAGACAAGCAAAGTTGCACTAACTAAACTCTGCAGACTATTTCTTGCCACCGACCTACGGGATGAACCCTGCATCACTGACTAGGCCATGGACTTTATGTGAGATGTCTACATGCACCATCACCATCTTGTAAACCTTGGAGAACCTAACAGAGTGGTCTTTCCACTCATAAACATGATGATGAAGATAGGCCGCATCAGATTTGTTGGGAAGCTTTACAAGAACCACACCCTTCGTAATCGAAGGCATAGCCAGGAAATTGTTGTGGTCAAGTACAGCCTCGAGAACACGCCTGGCAATAATGCTACAGGAAAACACTAGTTCAGGACACGTGGCGACAAGGACATAGCAGCTGGATAGTTCAGTAGTAGAACTCATCATCAGGTCTTCCAGTTCACACGGCATGACTTTGAGAACTTCATCTCCACCGCGGACCTGGTTCTAATTCAAATAGAAAACATATTTTATTACTATCTCCGTTCAGAAATATACCCTCTTAAAAGGTAGCATTGATGTTCATAAATTACTCCCTCCGTCCCAAAATTCTTGTCTTAGATTTGTCTAGATACGGATGTATCAAGTCACATTTTAGTATTAGATACATCCGTATCTAGACAAATATAAGACAAGAAATTTGGGACAGAGGGAGTAGTTGAAAGTAATCTATAAGAAATCAGTGTCAACCTCTCGCATGTTTTGGTCAAAAGAGGAATTTAGAACCGTCATTTGGCACACTAAAATCACATGCAAGATCACCCAGAAAGTTGTACTACCAGTACTAGTACTGCGTGTTAGATGAAAAAACACGATCAAGATCGAGAAAAATATCGTCAACAAGAGACATTACCTGGACTTGCTTAATGAGGGATCCCGGAGAGGGGGGCTTGGACAGGGAGATGGCTTTGTGCTTGTCTACGGTAGTCTCGGCGGGGTGATTGCGCTTCTTCGTACCATGAGCCTCGATGGTTTTGGCCAGAGCCATAGACATCACGTCGGCCGGTGCTCTGGCGTCCGTCCAAGAGAGGAAGCTGAGAGAGAAGAGTGAAAGGAGGAACGAGATGAGGGAGAAGCAAAGCGAGTAGGGGTTTTCTTCAAGAGAGGAAGCTAAGAGAGAAGAGGGAAATGATGGTTGCTTCGTCCATCCAACTTACTGCTGGAAAGGATGGGGTTTTGTGATTTGATGCCTCATTGGGCATTACTGTGGCGGTTCGATTGGGGTAGTCTGCCGTCACTCTACTACGGAGTAATTTAGTGCATGGCTGGTGGACCCAGGTGCTGGCTGTCCCACACGTCGGCGAAAGTGAGTAATTTAGTGCATGGGTGGAGGAGGATCCGCACGGTAGAGCGTGCCCACTGTTTTTCATTCTGAAGAAAAAATGATTATAGCAAGCGTTTCCACTCTTACGACGGAGGAGTGCGAAACACGACAGCCACTTGAACATACAGAGTGCTCCTACTACTAGGCATGTGCAGTGGTTCATACGTCAGTACTACACAATCTTGTTGCTAGTGTAGTAAGATATGACGATAACAAATGATGTTGTGCGCATGTCAACTACTCCTATATGTAACATAGTACTGCCTTTTCGACTGTCCGGTCAAGAATGAACAGTGAGATCAATGTTAACAAAACTTGGTCCACAGCGCACGGAGAGTACGGTGCTACAGTACTCCACGAAACATGAACCATATGAAGCACATCCTATAATGTTAGACAGGGTGTATGAAGGGTGCACGGGATGGGAGCAAAAGTTCCCTTCTCGACCCACTTTTGGGTGTTTGGCAAAGTGCATGAACCATGAAGGGTGCATGAGTCCACACTAGTAGGTTGACAAAAATACACGAAGAGGAAACAACTATATTGAGATGAGAATGCAACCAAACACACCCACACTCTTTGTGCTACAGTGACTGATCTGCACCGTATGAGTTTGATCCAACGGTCATGTTGCGCCGAGACATGGACATGCCCATGCAGAGGGCGCCTAAACACCACCAAAGTCCCTCTGCTTCTCGAGGCGCACGACGTTGGTGATGTAGGGTGCAACCGCCCGCAGAGCCAGCTCCCGGTCGACGGGAGCCAGCTCATCAAAGACGGCGTCCAATGGCACGAATGGATTCCGGTGACGGAGCCCTGAAAGGATTCGCCCGGCAACGGCGACAGCAGCCCGCAACCCCTCCTTGTCCAGCTCAGCCCCCACCATCGCGCGGAGACGGCTCAGCTCCTCGAACGGGTTTAGCCCGACGGCCGGCATCGTCGCGCTAGCACGATGGTAGGCTTCGCACAGCCGCAACATGTGCGTGGCAACTTGGTTCAGCAAGTGGCTGAGGCGATCCTGGACCTCGTAACGATCGGCCCGCTCGCGCTCCAGCCTGCTCCCCTGACGGCCTATCGTATCTCCCGCTTTCTGCAGCAACACCCCCGATGCCTCGAGCATCTTTGTGGTGGCCGCCTGCCGCTTTTGAAGCTCCGTGAACTCCCGCACATAACGGAGGAGCATGGCACTCCTCTCCTCCTTGAGCTCACGGAGCTCCATGTCCTTGGCCCTGAGCTCTACATCCTTGGCATGGAGCTCCTGTGTCAGGCGCCTCACCTCGGACTCTGTGATCTGCTGCGCCACCATGGCACTAGGTAGAAGCAATGGGGAGAGGAAGCAAAGGGGACGAAACGGCTGAAAGGCAATACAATCTACGGGAAGGCGGAGAGAGCCGGCCGAGGAGTGGGGAATCTTTTGGTTTTCACCACGGTAAAACACCAGTCGACGACTTCTCACATCAGGGAGCAGTGGGTTTTTATAGGCGGAGTCATCGTGACTAATTGCTGCCGCGCCTGCTCCCGTCAATCAAAAAATTAAAAATCCTGCCGCGCCTGCTCCCGTCAATCAAAAAATTAAAAATCCTGCCGCACCCAAACACCAGAGCAACGCCGTGGTGGATATTTAAATATACCTGCCGGCAAGTAGATAAAAAAAGGGGTAAAAAACAAATGTGGCGGCGGCCTAGCTAATTGGTTGAACTAGCCCAACTAGCTAGCCACCGTGCTTCACTGATGTACTCAGCAGGAAAGGTGGCCTTTCGTGATTTGACGACTCATTTACTTGCTTCGGCGCTACAACCGAGGAGGACCCAGAAAACGCGCAGTAGGGCGTCCCACGTCAGGAAGAATATATGCGTGCACCACCCGGGAGGACCCGAAAACCGCGCGGTAGGGTGTGCCACGTCTCGGCACGGAGGAAAAATGTGCGTGTAAAAATATACTGTATCAGACATAGTACCTATGGTTCGACCTCGGGACCCAGCCAGTCGGTCAAAAACACCCCACTAGCCACACAGCTTCATCATGCAAACGTGGCACGGTTAGCTCCGTCTCGACCAGCCACAACGTCTCTTGTTCTAGGCGATTCTTCTATTTTCCAAGCTTTTTTTAGTTGTAATAACACCACGGCAAGCTAGCACCGCTCTTCGTGTGTGCCCGTACAAAGGTTAGACGATGGAGATAAGAGAGATTGAGATCACAGACCTGGGACCCACCAGTAAGTGAGACAATGGTCATGCATGTGTTGATGTGGCACTCCCTCTACTCTACTCAACGCAAGTACTGTATAAAATCAAGTTATGGGACAAAGCCAACAACCGTTCGTTTTTTGAGGCTATTGACTTATGCTTTGTAGTCCAGGTTGCCAGTTCGAATCTTGTCTTTCAGATTTGTTAGTTTTAGGTCCAAATTTGATTAATGACAAGTGGGACCCCCGTGTGTTGTTCCGATATTTTAGTGTAGGATGGTTTTTTTGAACAAACACTTTGCGCGGTTAGAAAAGTAACGGCATGAGTTACACGTATTTTGCAAGTTTACGAACAAGAATGATAGCGGCATAGAATATCAAATCCACCCCGCAGCTTAGATACTATGGTGATACGAGTTTTTACACCGTTGGAAGTGAGATCCAATGGCTTGGGAGTAGTCTTTGTGATTATGCGCAATTTCCAAACTCTCCAAAGGTTTTTTTGCAAATAAAACATTCAGGCCTCGTGTGTGCCGCTGCATCTTTGATCCAACGTCTCCCCGGTGCTCATATTATGTGCTCCCTGTAGCTTAATTACCCGCTACGGTGATATGAGCATCTAGGTCGTATGATTAGTGATCAGATGGCACATGCATAGTACTTGTACTTTCTGCGCATTTCCCAAACTCTATCAGCCGTATATTGCAAAACATTCAAACCTCCTACTGTGGGCCGTTCGATCCCAGTGAACTCGTATCACCATAGAATCTATGGTGCGGGAGCACCTCATACTCTCCCGTGCGAGAAAACATAAGGTGCTATCGCGGCTTGGATGCTACGGTGATACGAGCTCGGAGGTCGTTTGATCTAAGATCCAATGGCATCTGAGTAGTCTTTGTGCTTGTAAGCAGTGGCCAAACTCTTTTGGGGCTTTTCTGCAAAAAATCATTTGATCCACCGAGGAGGTGTTGGGTCACAAATCCAACGCCTCCGAAGATCTTGTATCACCAAAGCATCTAAGGTGTGGTAGCACATGATATTCTTACATACAGGAGAATATGATGTCCTCCTTCATCTTAGATGCTACGGTGATACGAGCTTCGAGGTCGTTGGATATGGTATCAAAGGGCATCTAAGTAGTTTTTGTACAAATTGTGTGCAATTCTCAAACTCATCAAGGTTTCCTGCAAAAAAATTAAGATAGATCATGTGAGCTGCTATATCTCAGATCTACAAGCTCCAAGCAACTCGTATCGGCATATAGCATCTAAGGTATGGGCGCACATGATATTGTCCCATGGAGGAAGGGTGGGGCGTGCACAACCAATCGGTGGTTGGGGGGGTGGGGACAAATATAATCTAAACAACCCTAAACAGAGCTCCACAATTTTATCTAAGGTTGAGGGGTTGACCCCCGACAATCATAGCTCCGCCTAAACACAACATTTGCATGTACTGTAGTACTAGACTTAATATTCATGTTTCAGTTTCATGTTCATTTTAAATATTGAACTGAGGACCATGGATGTCTTACATTTTACTTCCTTCGTTCCTAAATATTAGTCTTTTTAGAGGCTTCAAATGGACTGGCACATATGGATGTATATAGACATATTTTAGAGTCTAGATTCACTCATTTTGCTCCGTATGTAGTCACTTGTTGAACTCTCTAAAAGACTAATATTTAGGAATAGAAGGAGTATTTTTGAATTCGTGTCATACATGCATGGGTTGGAAAAATAGATGCACTATACTTATTGGATTGTTGTTGTGTTCGTGCGTGTGTGTCTCTGTGCGTGTGTGTGTGTGTGTGTGTGTGTGTGTGTGTGGTCATATGCTTGATACATACAAAGTTTTCTCACCTCCATATTGTTCATATTTTAAATTTGAATTTGCATTGGAAAACTTACTAGGGATACCATGAAATGTGAAATCCACGTTGACATCACTATATCGCAAACTCACTCTAATTCAACAACTCGTTATAAATCAATTACCACGTTGAGATTAGTATTTGCAAGGAAAATACGGGTATTGTAATACACATAGATTCGTTCGGCAATTTAAAAGGTTCCTTTTGTATTCTCGAATGGTAGGACCGAACGGCGTACCAGCCAGACCTTGGCTCGTGTTGATCCTAAAAAAACGAGCTTGTGTCCTTGGGTGGCGTGCGTGGTACGCACATTAGGCAACCCTAACCAGTCGAGCCTCAGCGTTTCAAGTCAAAATATCCGGCGGCCAGAATTCTAGCCCTAGGAAATTCCCCTCATGTCCCCGGTCCATAATGACTACCGATGAACAACGGAGGGATGCTTTAGTAACTAGACAACGTTACCTACCGTGCCGAGCACGGTTCAATTCCCTCGGTTACCGCTCGTCAAGGTCACCCGTTAACTGCATTGCCTAGTACTACTACTACTACACCAGGATGAGCACAGAATTGAGCCCGTTTGTTTGTGCCTTGTACTTGAGTTAATATATCAGGCAATGCACTGGTACGTAGGGATTATCCTTATACGGTTTATAGGGCTTATCTCAAAATTTTAGTTTTCCCATTTTATAAGTCTCAATTTGGTTGTTCCCTAAGACATGTTCAGATTTCAAGGTGCAATAAATCATTACATGCAAGAATTAATAGAAAATTGACCAATGCATGTACTTTATGCATACACACATTACAATTAATGCATTCGTAAACACAATTTTTGAGGAAAACAAGCGCATTAATTGAGTGGTTTTGCAAACTACAACAATTGTTCCACCACTCACCATCTACCTTGGTTGGTGAGATTTTTGAACTGAGCCCTATAAACCGGAAAGGAGGTTTAACTAAGGAAAATGTTTGACCAAATCCATTCTTAAGAAATACAACAGGACAGATGTACGGCTTGAAAATTTATTGCACGATGCAGGTTATGATATTGTTTCGAATCTTGGATCTTAAATTTCAGAAAATCCAAAAGTGAGCATAAATTCTTGAAACTAAGCATGGTCACGTGATATGGCACAAATATTACTTCGTAAGTTTTTTCTTCAATTCGAGACAAGTTGCTTATGACAAGTTGCGCAAATCAAGAGCCAAGGTATTTTGGAACAAAGACCTGTCACGTTAAGGCGAACGCTTTCACCATTGAAACCGTGGGCGTTTATGTGCCGCCACGAGTCCCCTCTTCTCATCGGTAGGTGCCATCCTAGCAAGCGTGTGAGTCGACGGGAGGCGCGCGAGCAGACCGCTGCGCCGGCTTTCAGGGAGGCGTGCGAGCAGACCGCTGTGCAGACTCACCGGGAGGCGAGCCCTTTGACCAGGCTCCGCCGCCCACCGTCGTCCCACCTGCTCCCACTTTTAATGTCGCCGGCGCCGCAGTTTAAAATCAACCCTGCACTACCCGGTATCGCTACAATCCTCTCTCTTCCTCTCCGATTCTCCTGTCATCTACCTCCAACTAGCCTAACCTAAACGTACGCCATGCCGCATCATGATGGTTTGCCCTTACTATTCCAGTTTCATGAGGAAGACACCCAGCCGGAGTCTCAAGAACATAAGGCGCTTTGGGACGAGCTTGAACTGGCCTTGCGGGAAGACGTCGCGCCTGTCCCCGCTCCTGTTCCGGCTCCCGTCGCCCCGACTGTGCCAGCACCCATCCCCGTGGCATTGATGGGCTGGGAGATGCACATTGTTGCCGAGCTTGATGCCACGGGGTTCCACGAGGTCACCGCCGACTTTCACGCGCCCGTACACCTGCCAGCGCATGCGCTTGCGCGTGCACTGACGCGCACGCCCGTGCCGGTGCCCGTGTACCTGCCAGCGCATGCGCCTGCGCATGCATTGACATGCGCGCCCGTGCCGGTGCCCGTGCACACGAATGTCTCCACCGCGCCGTTGACAGCGCCTGTCCCCGCGTGGGTGCCAGTGCCCCCCTCAGCGACATGGATGGCCGCTGTCGACCGCTTCCTTGCACCAACGCCAGTCGCCTCCTCCTGCCAGTTGACTCGCTCCGAAGTCCAGAACATTTTGGCCTTCCTTGAAGCTAGGCCAACGTCCAGGATTTCACGCCCAATATGCGATACTATCCTAAAGAGACTCGAACGTCCCACCAAGGATAGAACCGCATATTGAAACGCTTTTGCAAGGTGGATATCATTACATCAACATTACATAATAGATCGGATACATACAAAAGTTATACAATGCCACACGACTACAACATCATCTTACATAAGAGCACCATCCGACTACGGATGAAACACAAACAAAAACTCAAATGACATCCACCCTGCTAGCCCAGGTTGCCGACCAGGAACCTATCCCCTGATCAAAGAAGAAGCAGAAGGAGAACTCCAAAACAAGCAACCATCGCTCTCACATCATGGTCATCGCATAACCTGTACCTGCAACTGTTGTTGTAGTAATCTCTGAGCCACGAGGACTCAGCAATCCCATTACCATGGGTATCAAGACTAGCAAAGCTTAACGGGAAAGGAAGGAATAAAGTGGTGAGGTTGCAGTAGCGAGTAAGCATATATGGTGGCTAACATACGCAAATAAGAGCGAGAAGAGAGGCAACGAAACGGTCGTGAAGCTAGCAATGATCAAGAAGTGATCCTGAACTCCTACTTACGTCAAACATAACCCAAAACCGTGTTCGCTTCCCGGACTCCGCCGAAAAGAGACCATCACGGCTACACACACGGTTGATGCATTTTAATTCGGATCTGATGTCAAGTTATCTACAACTGGACATTAACAAATTCCCGTCTGCCACATAACCACGGGCACGGCTTTCGAAAGTTTATACCCTGCAGGGGTGTCCCAACTTAGCCCATGATAAGCTCTCGCGATCAACGAAGGATATTCCTTCTCCCAGGAAGACCCGATCAGACTCGGAATCCCGGTTTACAAGACATTTCGACAATGGTAAAACAAGACCAGCAAAGCCGCCCGATGTGCCGACAAATCCCGATAGGAGTCGCACATACCTCGTTCTCAGGGCACACCGGATAAGTCAAGCTACGAGTAAAACCAGCCCTCAAGTTTCCCCGAGGTGGCCCCGCGGGTTGGTCGGTTCGGACCAACACTCGAAGGAGCACTAGCCCGAGGAGGGGGGTAAATAAAGCTGACCCTCGGGCTCCGGAAACCCAAGGGAAAAAGGCTTAGGTAGGCAAATGGTAAAACCAAGGTTGGGCCTTGCTGGAGGAGTTTTATTCAAAGCGAACTGTCAAGGGGGTCCCATAAATTACCCAACCGCGTAAGGAACGCAAAATCCGGGAACATAACACCAGTATGACGGAAACTAGGGCGGCAAGAGTGGAACATAACACCAGGCATAAGGTCGTGTCTTCCACCCTTTACCAAGTATATAGATGCATTATTTAAATAAGAGATATTGTGATATCCCAACATAATACTGTCCATCATGGAGCAATCTTCAACTTCACCGGCAACTACCAACGCTATAAGAGGGGCTGGGCAAAGCGGTAACACAGCCAAGCAACGGTTTGCTAGGAAGGGTGAAAAGGTTAGAGGCTGACATGGCAAATTGGGAGGCTTGAAGAGCAAAAGATAGGTAACGCAGCAAAGCGATAGAAGGAAGCAACTAGCATAGCAATAATAGTAGTGAGATCCAGGGTAGCGGTCATCTTGCCTGAAATCCCGCAAGGAAGAAGAACGAGTCCATGAAGAAGACGAACGGGAGTAGTCGAACAAATCCTCACAATCGCAACATTACCGGAACTAAGAAGCAACACCGGAAAGAAACAAACAACATGGTAAATGCACAAGCATAAACATGACATGATGCACAAACAAGTATGATGCATGTCCGGTTTAAAGAGCCATGGCATGGCAAAGTGCAATAAACAATACTACAAGTTAAGTGGAGCTCAGTATGCCACGAGTTGCATATTGACAAAACACCCCATCAATTATTTAGTTCTCTCTCGGTTATGTACCCAACAATATTAAATGTTGTTAAACATGGCAAGAGGTGAAGCATAATTTAAACTACCTATCTAGGCAAGTTTAAATGAGGTCGGAACAACAAACATCACTTCCTGAAAATCCTCATATGCAATAGCAATTTAAGGCAAACAACAATTTTAAATTGTTTAAATGTTATTATCATGATGCGGATGACATATGCAAGTTTTAAGCAATTTTATGAAAATGCTGACATGAGCATGATACGAGGCATTTGTCGCCATGGCGGAAGGAAAAAGGGTGCCACGGGGGCGAAACGGAAATGGTGCCACGGCAACATAGCTCATGGAGATACCGGTGCAAAAGGGAGTGTGTGGATGTGCGGAACATGCTAGAGATGGTAGGGTGCTCCCGACTACCGGGTTCCCACAAGTTAGTGGCATGGAAACGAGTGACAAATCGGACACGATGCAAACAAGAGCATCTCATACAACATGCATTCATTCACGGGTGGCGTCTCAGGGTTATACCTTTGAAGCGTGCATCTTCGAAACGGATCGGGTTCGACGCGGTGTAGGGGAAGTAGACGTTCTCAGAATGGTCATAGCGGAAGTAGTGGTTCACGTTTCGTAGATGTTCGGGCGGCGGTAGTGGTACACGGATCATAGATGTTCGGGTCATCGGTGTCGTGGTACTTGGTGACATGCACGGGATGGTAGTTGTACACGTTCTTAAACTTCCAGTGTCGTTCGTAGAGGTACTTGGCGTCCGATGCGGTACTTGGCGAATCCCATACGTAGAGGTACACTTGTAGAGGTGGAACTTGACAAAATCCCTGTGGAGGTAGCCGTCCGTGGTCGTACTCTTGTTAATGTGCAACACAATCATCTTGATGGAACATAATCGAACTTGGCGGCAGAGATTCTTGTGCTCGCAAAACGGCAAAGAGACGCAGCAGCAGCGCTGCTGCTCGGGTACGTTGCGGTCGGTCAACGCAGAGGCCAGAGATGGCAGAACGACAGCAGGCAGGGAAGCAGTAGGCTGGACCGTGCAGCAGCGGACGAGGGACTCCGGGATGGCATGGAGGTCTAGGTTGATGAGATCGAGGCAGCGCTGGAGCATGACGGCGTGGCGGCTAGACGAAGCAGGGAGGCACGATGGAGGTCGCCGGCGCGGAGAAGTCGCAGGCGAGGTGCGGGCGTAGCAAAGGAGACAAGGCGGCGCTCGGGGCTCGGGGTCGCAGGGAAGGAGCAGCTCCGGTGCTGCGGCGCCGGAGACGGTAGGGGAGTGACGTCCAGGGGCAGCGCGGCGAGGCGAAGCCCGGCGGCAGCGAGCGGGCTCCGGTGGCCGGCTGGAGGTGCGGAGGCGACGTGGTCGACGGGGAGGCGCGGGGCCGAATGGGTGAGAAGGGGATCGGGCGAGGCGTGGCTCGATGCGTGCATGTGTGTGAGTGGCGGCGGTGTGGGAGGATGAGAGGGAGAGATCGAGAGGAGGGGGTCGGGGCTAGGGTTATAGGCGCGCCTAGGCCTTGGGCCAAATGGACTGCGGGGAAGCAGGCCGCTGGGGTCTCTTCTCTCTCTCACTCTAAAGAAAGAAAAAAAATAGAGAAAAGAAAGAAAAGAAAGAGAGGTTAGGGGAAGAAGTTGGACACGCGGATAATTTCCAGGACTCACAAAAATCTGCTTGTTCCGAGAAAATAGAAAAGACCATGATTGAAAGATTTAAATTCAAACTCATTTGATTTCAATTCAAATGATTTGAATAGGAAGTGAGGGTTGGGAAGGTCCAAAAATGTTCGGATTTTTGGTGGAGCTCTGGAATATGATGAAAGAATATATGGCAAGGTTGGAGACCAAGAATTAAGATAACAAAGGAATTGGGATAATTTGCAAGTGTGTTATGGTGATTTCCAAATTAAAGAAATATTTAATATAGCTCCCTAATATTGGGAGGATATGTTATAAAGAGAAGTCACCCTTCCCTCGATTTAAATAGATCAACCATTTATGCAATTTATTAGTTGAGTTGAGATGCAAATATTAATGACATGATGGCATGATGACATGATGCAATGCAAAAATAAAAGAGCAAGCACAAAAGAAACACACGGTGATCACGAAAACATGGAAGGCGTCTGAAGCATCGGTCTCGAGTCGTCACAACACTCCTACACTTACAGGAGATCTCGTCCCGAGATCTAGGATGGCACCGGATAAAAGCGGAAGAGCAAGAGGTAAAACAAAGTTGCTTCTTTGACAAAAGAGTGAAACCACGAACCTTGAGAGGTTGAGCAATTTAAAAGAAAGAGTACAACAGAGATGAACGAGATTGCAAACAATCCGTTAGAAAAGAGGAACAAGGAACATTCCGAGAACTTGAAGGTTGCAAAGGCATGAAGCAAGAGTTTAATGGACAAGATAGAATTCGAAACCACTCCGGTTAAAACAAGATGAGAGAGGAAGAATTTGGGCAGCACTCTGGTTGAACATGGAAGGTATAGAACATGAACTTGGCAAAATGAAAGCACTTGGATGAGACTCCGGTTAAATGAGTAATGATAGACACAACACTCCGGTTAAATGGATAAGCAAGGAAAAGAACATGATCTTGACAAAACAAGATGATTAGTGAAGAGAGCAACATCACAATGCCTCCGGAACGAAAGAATATAAGCTAGATTGTTGGGATAAAAGGACAGAGAAGAAATGACAATTTCTGCCACAAATGAACTTGGAAAGCATCCTTGCAAAGAAGGATTGAATGGAGTTGTTGGAAAACCAACAACGAAAAGAATAAGCTTGTAGAGGGCTTACGGAAACATCTCAACGTCACGAGGTGACAAACGGCCACTAAAGGAAGCCATTGATTTGAGTGAGAGCACCAAGGCGATGAAAAACTTCTTTCACCAAGAGGATAGGAGAAAACTTGGATCATTGATAAGCACCATAATAGCAACATTCCTTAAGGAAGGCTTTAGGTGAAACATGACACAAGATAACTCCAACAAAGAGATTGGTGGATTTAAAATATCTCATTCTTACAACATGTGAATCATGAAACACGAACTCAAATTGTCAAGAATGACATAACACCACCTCAAATGATAAGGTAGAACGAATTGCACTTCGGAATGCAAGATAAACAATACTTGAACTCCTCAAAACAAAACATGTGTTGAACACCATGTTTATTTTAGAGAATAGCTTGGCAGATCATAACTTTGAGAGAAATCTTGAGGAACAATTGAAGAATGAAAGAATCCTTGACAAACCACCATGTAGAGCCTCCATGAAGAACTCCGGTAATAAAAATGATGATAGAAAGAAAGGGAAGTTGAAAACACAAGGTGAAGCCTTGTGATGTTTATATGGAGCTTCGCGATGAAATGGCCGAGGAAATTTGAACTCTGGAAAAGAAAAGATGAAGCATCTCGAACCAAGAAATGTGACATGATGAATAACTCTGGAAGAAGAAACTAGATCACTTGGATGAAACAATAATAAGAATTACGTTATGCGTATCCTTCACCAATTTAAATTGATGACAAGCAACGGATTTGGCATACTACTTATTCGCATAGAAAGTATTAAGAGAGATATAGCGCAAACTTGAGAAGGTATTGATGGAACCACCGGTGGGATTTGGAAACAACGAATATTTGATATGATAACGAAGGAAGTGAAATCTTGAACGAACCACCGTAAGAATTAGAAAATGACTGATGAAATAGAATGAATCACCGGGAAGAATTAGAAGAACAAATGAATATACTTGAGGGGATTTAGATACATGAGAATGAAGAGATCATGAACTGATTAGAGGGTATTTGAACGATGCACCGGTAAGATTTGGAGAATGAGATCTGAAAGCTGGAATGAAAAACACTGAGATGATGGCTCCGGAGAATCAAACTGAAAAGACTCCTGAATTGCTCCGAATGGGTGAAAAGAATAGTCACAATAAAAAGCGATTATGAGGATGGCATCAAGCTAGAATCACGAATCTTTGAGAGAATGGAAGATTTGGAGGAAATATCTTCTTTGGTCTTCAAATGTTGAGAATCACGATGGAAAACACCACCATGAACTGTTGAGATACTCTGGGAGAAAATTAGAAAGGTTGAAGCAACGATGAATATATTTTGAAAGCGATCTTGAAGAAAGAATATGACTGATGAAAATTCATTCTTACGTCAAACTTCGAAAGGAATTAGGAATGGCTCCGGAATAATTAGAAGAGTCAGGTAAGATCCTGGGAAAAGACCTGTGGGTTAGGGCCCACTCGAGAAAAGCATCATTGAAGGATTGCTTGAAATAGAGATTGCACCGGTAGAATTAAATATCTTGAATGAGAGAAAAACCATGAAGTAAGTCGAACAGATTAAGAATGGAAACATGATTCTTCTGAGATATCTTGAGCACTCTGGATAAGAATAGAGAGAGGTGAACAATTAAGAGGTGCATCGACATGGAAAAACATTTGAAACGAGGAAAGGGATATGATCAACACCGAAAGCTTGAATTAAATCCACCGGAGAAGAAAAATAACCAAGAATGATGAACTCAAAGCTCCGTTAGTATCTTCCTGAGAATCACTGGATAAGAACATTAACGGAAAAGAATGAAGAGACTTCCCATTAATAAAAGGATACATGATTAAGAAATCTGAGTCCTTGAAGAAAAAGGGTGGGAGGGTGGGGAAAACAAAGACAACTTGGGATGGATGAAACAAACACCGGTGAGAAAACTTAGAGTTGATCTTGCGGATGTTGAAATGATCGGATCCACTTGAAGAGAAGCACACCGGTTGGAAAGAATTGACATGACAATCTCGATGATCAAAAGGATTAGTATTCACATAGAAGTATCAGAACATCGCTTAGGAAAAGTATGGAATCAACACTTGACATTGAAGCAACTCAAATACCATAACTCAAAACAAAACAAAGGATTGGCTTGCAGAAATAAGCCGGAACAAATACATATGATAGAGATTTACCCAATCCCATATCAGGCATCTGTCGGAAAGATATTCTAGGAGCTACTTGAATTCCCACCTATAAACTCCCGATACTTTCTGGTTATGCAATCTGGTGTTGGGGATACAGGGGAAGCAATATATCTCACCCAAACTAACAATCCCTACATCCAGCTGTATCCATCCGTCAACACATAACCAAGAAAAACTCCAGAAATCGTGTACCTCAACCTTCGAAAAGCATCCGTTATACGAGCTATGGAAATACTCCCGAACTCCCGCCCCAGTACTGGGTGGCGTCGAGGTTATCTCACCAACAACTGCATAAAAGAGATTTTTGATGTCGGCAAAACTCAGGTATTCCAGAACTGCTACAATAAAATTATGACGACAACACCTCGGAGCTCAACTCCCCGGGACACTGCCACAACCCCTAAATGTCAGGAGGCACCAAGAACAATGTTCTTGTCATAAGAATATCGGAACGATCCCAAGATACCCGCATGATCCTAAAAATTTTAGTGAAATTTGAGGAGAGGAAAGACAAAACATCTACGTCAGTCCTCACTAGAGCGACGAAGGGGCTGAGGAGTAAAAACAATCCTACTCTCTGATATATATAATCCTAAGACTCAAAATAGTTTTCTTCTAGACTCAACAACGGCCAACAATCAAGGGGGCTCCTATGGTCGGTCGAGGCTCTGATACCAACTTGTCATGCCCAATATGCGATACTATCCTAAAGAGACTCGAAGGTCCCCCCAAGGATAGAACCGCATATTGAAACGCTTTTGCAAGGTGGATATCATTACATCAACATTACATAATAGATGGGATACATACAAAAGTTATACAATGCCACACGAATACAACATCATCTTACATAAGAGCACCATCCGACTACAGATGAAACACAAACAAAAACTCAAACGACATCCACCCTGCTAGCCCAGGCTGCCGACCAGGAACCTATCCCCTGATCAAAGAAGAAGCAGAAGGAGAACTCCAAAACAAGCAAACATCATGGTCATCGCATTACCTGTACCTGCAACTGTTGTTGTAGTAATCTGTGAGCCACGAGGACTCAGCAATCCCATTAACATGGGTATCAAGACTAGCAAAGCTTAATGGGAAAGGAAGGGGTAAAGTGGTGAGGTTGCAGCAGCGACTAAGCATATATGGTGGCTAACATACGCAAATAAGAGCGAGAACAGAGGCAACGGAATGGTCGTGAAGCTAGCAATGATCAAGAAGTGATCCTGAACTCCTACTTATGTCAAACATAACCCAAAACCGTGTTCGCTTCCCGGACTCCACCGAAAAGAGACCATCACGGCTACACACACGGTTGATGCGCTTTAATTCGAATCTGATGTCAAGTTATCTACAACCGGACATTAACAAATTCCCATCTGCCACATAACCGCGGGCATGGCTTTCGAAAGTTTATACCCAGCAGGGGTGTCCCAACTTAGCCCATGATAAGCTCTCGCGATCAACAAAGGATATTCCTTCTCCCAGGAAGACTCGATCAGACTCGGAATCCTGGTTTACAAGACATTTCGACAATGGTAAAACAAGACCAGCAAAGCCGCTCGATGTGCCGACAAATCCCGATAGGAGTCGCACGTACCTCGTTCTCAGGGCACACCAGATAAGTCAAGCTACGAGTAGAACCAGCCCCCAAGTTTCCGCGAGGTGGCCCCGCAGGTTGCTCGGTTCAGACCAACACTCGAAGGAGCACTGGCCCGGGGGGGGTAAATAAAGATGACCCTCGGGCTCCGGAAACCCAAGGGAAAAAGGCTTAGATGGAAAATGGTAAAACCAAGGTTGGGCCTTGCTGGAGGAGTTTTATTCAAAGTGAACTGTCAAGGGGGTCCCATAAATCACCCAACCGCGTAAGGAACGCAAAATCCTGGAACATAACACCGGTATGACGGAAACTAGGGCGGCGAGAGTGGAACAAAACACCAGGCATAAGGCCGAGTCTTCCACCCTTTACCAAGTATATAGATGCATTAATTAAATAAGAGATATTGTGATATCCTAACATAATCATGTCCATCATGGAGCAATCTTCAACTTCACTTGCAACTACCAACGCTATAAGAGGGGCTGGGCAAAGCGGTAACATAGCCAAATAACGGTTTGCTAGGAAGGGTGAAAAGGTTAGAGGCTGACATGGCAAATTGGGAGGCTTGAAGAGAAAAAGATAGGTAGTGCAGCAAAGCGATAGAACGAAGCAACTAGCATAGCAATGATAGTAGTGAAATCCAGGGTAGCGGTCATCTTGCCTGAAATCCCGCAAGGAAGAAGAACGAGTCCATGAAGAAGACGAACGGGAGTAGTCGAACAAATCCTCACAATCGCAACATTACCGGAACTAAGAATCAACACCAGAAAGAAACAAACAACATGGTAAATGCACAAGCATAAACGTGACATGATGCACAAACAAGTATGATGCATGTCCGGTTTAAAGAGGCATGGCATGGCAAAGTGCAACAAACAATACTACAAGTTAAGTGGAGCTCAGTATGCCACGAGTTGCATATTGACGAAACACCCCATCAATTATTTAGTTCTCTCTTGGTTATGTACCCAACAATATTAAATGTTGTTAAACATGGCAAGAGGTGAAGCATAATTTAAACTACCTATCTAGGCAAGTTTAAATGAGGCCGGAATAACAAACATCACTTCCGGAAAATCCTCATATGCAATAGCAATTTAAGGCAAACAACAATTTTAAATGTTTTAAATGTTATTATCATGATGCGGATGACATATGCAAGTTTTAAGCAATTTTATGAAAATGCTGACATGAGCATGATACGAGGCATTTGTCGCCATGGCGGAAGGAAAAAGGGTGCCATGGCGGCGAAACGGAAATGGTGCCACGGAGATACTGGTGCAAAACGGAGTGTGTGGATGTGAGGAACATGCTAGAGATGGTGGGGTGCTCCCGACTACCGGGTTCCCACAAGTTAGTGGCATGGAAACGAGTGACAAATCAGACATGGTGCGAACAAGAGCATCTCATACAACATGCATTCGTTCACGGGCGGCGTCTCGGGGTTATACCTTCGAAGCGTGCATCTTCGAAACGGATCGGGTTCGATGCGGTGTAGGGGAAGTAGACATTCTCGGAATGGTCGTAGCGGAAGTAGTGGTTCACGTTTCATAGATGTTCGGGGGGCGGTAGTGGTACACAGATCATAGATGTTCGGGTCATCGGTGTCGTGGTACTTGGTGACATGCACGGGATGGTAGTTGTACACGTTCGTAAACTTCCAGTGTCGTTCATAGAGGTACTTGGCGAATCCCAGACATAGAGGTACACTCTGGAGGTAGCCGTCCGTGGTCATACTCTTGTTGATGTGCAACACAATGGTCTTGATGGATCGTAGTCGAACTTGGCGGCAGAGATTCTTGTGCTCGCGAAACAGCAAAGAGACGCAGTAGCAGCGCTGCTGCTCGGGGACGTCGCGGTCGGTCAACACAGAGGCCGGAGATGGCAGAACGACTGCAGACAGAGAGGGCCGACGAGAGGATGCAAGCGAGGTGGCTGTCCATGGCAGCGGAAGGGAAGCACTAGGCTGGACCGTGCAGCAGCGGACGAGGGACTCCGGGACGGCATGGAGGTCGAGGATGATGAGCTCGAGGAAGCGCTGGAGCATGGCGGCGCGACGGCCGGACGAAGCAGGGAGGCGCGATGGAGGTCGCCGGCGCGGAGAAGTCGCAGGAGAGGTGCGGGCGTAGCAGAGGAGATGAGGCGGCGCTTGGGACTCGGGGTCGCGGGGAAGGAGCAGCTCTGGTGATGCGGCGCCGGAGACGGCAGGGGAGCAACGTCCTGGGGCAGCGCGGCGAGGCGAAGCCAGGCGGCAGCGAGCGGGCTCCGGTGGCCGGCTGGAGGTGCGGAGGCGACGTGGTCGACGCGGCGCGGGGACGAATGGGTGAGAAGGGGATCGGGTGAGGCGTGGCTCGATGCGTGCGTGTGTGTGAGTGGCGGCGGTGTGGGAGGACGAGAGGGATAGATCGAGAGGAGGGGGTCGGGGCTAGGGTTATAGGCGCGCCTAGGCCTTGGGCCAAATGGACTGCGGGGAAGCAGGCCGCTGGGCTCTCTTCTCTCTCTCACTCTAAAGAAAGAAAAAAAACAGGGAAAAGAAAGAAAAGAAAGAGAGGTTAGGGGAAGAAGTTGGACACGCGGATAATTTTCCAGGACTCACAAAATTGTGTTTGTTCCGAGAAAATAGAAAAGACCATGATTGAAAGATTTAAATTTAAACTCATTTGATTTAAATTCAAATAATTTGAATAGGAAGTGAGGGTCGGGAAGGTCCAAAAATGTTCGGATTTTTGGTGGAGCTCCGGAATATGATGAAAGAATATATGGCAAGGTTGGAGACCAAGAATTAAGATAACAAAGGCATTTGGATAATTAGCAAGTGTGTTATGGTGATTTCCAAATTAAAGAAATATTTAATATAGCTCCCTAATATTGGGAGGATATGTTATAAAGAGAAGTCACCCTTCCCTCGATTTAAATAGATCAACCATTTATGCAATTTATTAGTTGAGTTGAGATGCAAAGATTAATGACATGATGCAATGCAAAAACAAAAGAGCAAGCACAAAAGAAACACACGGTGATCACGAAAACATGCAAGACACCGCCGTCGCCATTGGTCAGTGGCCCGACGACACACAGAGCATGGCAGAGGAGCCGCTTCCCACCATGAGACGCCCCCGCCGCCGCCGCGTAATCTAAATTTTCCATGAAAAACGTTTAGATTGCCATGCTTAAAATCCGAATGTTTATCATTTCCGTTTATTTTATTTTATATCGATCGTCGTATAATTTAAAGTCGGAGTCAGACTGAACGAAATGTATAGTTTGATCGATTGAATGTTCTACTAGAGCCGTATCAAATTAAATATAAAACATCATCAAGCCACATGTATTGCTTGTGATCCAATGACCTAGACTGCTTCAATGTCGAGCGCTCAACACGTTTAGCGTGCAGTTAATTTCATGCCAAAAATAGTGTTAATCACATGACAACACGCAAATAATATCCTAGTAGTTAATATCCGCATGCACTTAATATACTTCCAAATTAATGTGCATTGCACGTACACACTGACTAGTGCTGCTAGTACGTGAAACTGGTGCTGTGACTTGTGAACGTGTCCAGATATGGTCAACGGCAACATCTCCCGCGAGTTCTTCATGTTTGCCCCTGCGTCTAAACGCAGAAGGGGAGGAGAGAGAGAGCACACATGGAACCCACCAGTAAGTGAAGGCAAATAGTACTAAAAATAATATTACATGTTATCCATTAATTAGGCTGTGGTAATATAAAAACATTATGTGAACAAAGGGGGTACAACAAACATTGCTATTCTACGTATGTTGCCTATTGACGTGCGCCTTGAAGGCCCGGTCTCATGTTCGATCCTCGTCCATTATTTTTTAATTTGTATATGGGTCCAAATTTGTTTCATGACATGTGGGCCCCTCGGTGTGTAGTTTGTAGCACTTTAATTTGTGGGTCGAAATTTGTTCCATTCCAAGTGGACTATCGGTGTGTAGTTTTGTAGCTTATTTATAATAATTAAAGAGAATAACTAAGGTTTTTCAATAATACCATAGTGCGACGTTGAAGGCGAGAAAGGACGTGCAAGAGAGCGATGACCGAGCCAGAGGGAAATCAACTAGGGGAGTTGTGTGGGTTGCAACGGTGTTTGGAGTAGTTGTGGGCCGAATGCTACAAAAATATAATCTAAACCGACCGGAATAAATGCCTACACAAATTAATCCAAGGTTTGAGTGACCCTCGCAATGTAAATAGCTCCGGCCTTGCAAGGGATTGAGAGGTAGTAGCTTCAATGCATGGAAGATACAGTGTGAGAAAGCAAGGTCAATCGAGAGACATATAGATAGAGAGACAAAGTGAGTGTGGTCCGACATTCATTGAACAAATATATATGCTCCGGAGAGATATTGTCTGATTGAGCTTTTGGTAAGGGTGAGGGCTTTTAAGATAGAGCTTGAGAGATTATCCAGTCATAGACGTATAGATATATTTTGTGCGTGGGAGGAAGCAAGGTCAACCGATCACATAGGGGTCGTGCGATCGAAAGAGTGAGACGGGTTGGAGAGAGTGACCTAGATAGATGATGTGCGTGATAGAGTATACAATGTGAATAGGTCGAACTGGGCTCGAAAATGGTGATATATTGTTTTT
>NC_041383.1:591887083-591919405 GCF_002162155.2 Triticum dicoccoides
GAGCGTGGCCCACCATGAGGTCGAAAGAGTGGCGGCGGCTTGGATGGACTGACCTAGATAGACAATCTGCGTGAGAGAGTATAGAGTGTGTCGATCGAGGCCCGAACAGGGAGATATATCATTTGTGTGTGAAAGAAAACGAGGTTAAACGAGACTCAGATAAAGAGAGCGAGATTGAGCGAGTGTGGCCCTCCGTGCGGAAGAAAGAGTGAGACAGTCTCGAGGGAGTGACCTAGATATACAACGTGCGTGCGTGTGCACGGGATGTTGGGGGGCTAGATAGGCAATGCATGTATTTAGCGCGAGAGGGTGAGAGGGAGAGGGGGGAGAGAGAGAGAGAGAGAGCTCGGCATGGGGTACAATGGCGGGTGTGTGAGGTAAATACATTTGGTAACAGGAGTGGAAAAAGGGGTTGTGTAGTTGAGAGACTTAGAGATCAAAACATGGAGAGAAAGAATGAACGTGTGTTGGAAACCGATAGCTTGCTAAGGTGGTTAGGAGAGGAAGATTGACCGATACAGGAAGTATGTAGCGTTTGTGCGCGGGGGGGGGGGGGCTAAAAACAACATTTGAATGTAAATAGTATGAGACTTAATATCGATGTTTCAATTCGGTGTACATTGTAAGATTTGAACCGAGGACCAGGCATACGGGTAATTATTTCGAATTCGTGCCATACTAAGTTTCGAAAAGTTGGCATTGACTCGATTTCTTGTGCTATTTTGTAGGTCATATGTTTGAATCCATCCAAAAGTTTTCTCACTACCATGGTGTTCATCATATACATATGAATTTGTATTAAAAAAGTAGCGTGGAGACAGTGAAATGCGAAATCCACGTTAGAATTAGAGATCGCTACGTGACACACACACTCTAATTCAAATAACTAACTTGTTGGGAAACGTAGTAATTTCAAAAAAATTCCTACGTACACGCAAGATCATGGTGATGGCATAGCAACGAGAGGGGAGAGTATTGTCCACGTACCCTCGTAGACCGTAAGCGGAAGCATTATGACAACGCGGTTGATGTAGTCGTACGTCTTCACGATCCGACCGATCCAAGCACCGAACGTATGGCACCTCCGAGTTCAGCACACGTTCAGCTCAATGACAATCCCCGGGATCCGATCCAGCAAAGCTTCGGGGATGAGTTCCGTCAGCACGACGGCGTGGTGACGATGATGATGTTCTACCGGCACAGGGCTTCGCCTAAACTCCGCGACGATATGACCGAGGTGGAATATGGTGGAGGGGGCACCGCACACGGCTAAGGAACGATCCGTAGATCAACTTGTGTGTCTATGGGGTGCCCCCAGCCCCAGTATATAAAGGAGGGAGGGGGGAGGCCGGCCGGCCCTTGTTGGGCGCGCCAGGAGGAGGAGTCCTCCTCCTAGTAGGAGTAGGACTCCTCCTTTCCTAGTCCTACTAGGAGGGGAAGGAAGGGGGAGAGGAGGGGAAGGAAAGAGGGGGGCGTCGCCCCCCCTCCTAGTCCAATTCGGACCAGAGGGAGAGGGGGGCGCGACCCTTCCTGGCCGCCCCTCTCTCTTCCCACCAAGGCCCATGTGGCCCATTAACTCTCCGGGAGGGGTTCCGGTAACCTTCCGGCACTCCGGTTTTCTCCGAAATCACCCGGAACACTTCTGGTGTCCGAATATAGTCGTACAATATATCAATCTTTATGTCTCGCCCATTTCGAGACTCCTCGTCATGTCCGTGATCACATCCGGGACTCCAAACAAACTTCGGTACATCAAAACTTGTAAACTCATAATAAAACTGTCATCGTAACGTTAAGCGTGCGGACCCTACGGGTTCGAGAACTATGTAGACATGACCTAGAACTATTCTCGGTCAATAACCAATAGCGGAACCTGGATGCCCATATTGGTTCCTACATATTCTACGAAGATCTTTATCGGTCAAACCGCATAACAACATATGTTGTTCCCTTTGTCATGGGTATGTTACTTGCCCGAGATTTGATCGTCGGTATCCAATACCTAGTTCAATCTCATTACCGACAAGTCTCTTTACTCGTTCTGTAACACATCATCTTATAACTAACTCATTAGTTAGAATGCTTGCAAGGCTTAGGTGATGAGTATTACCGAGAGGGCCCAGAGATACCTCTCCGACAATCGGAGTGACAAAACCTAATCTCGAATTATGCCAACCCAACATGTACCTTCGGAAACACCTGTAGAGCACCTTTATAATCACCCAGTTACGTTGTGACGTTTGGTAGCACACAAAGTGTTCTTCCGGTAAACGGGAGTTGCACAATCTCATAGTTGCAGGAACTTTGTATAAGTCATGAAGAAAGCAATAGCAACATACTAAACGATCAAGTGCTAGGCTAACGGAATGGGTCATGTCAATCACATCATTCTCCTAATGATGTGATCCCGTTAATCAAATGACAACTCTTTTGTCTATGGTTAGGAAACATAACCATCTTTGATAAACGAGCTAGTCAAGTAGAGGCATACTAGTGACACTATGTTTGTCTATGTATTCACACATGTATTATGTTTCCGGTTAATACAATTCTAGCATGAATAATAAACATTTATCATGATATAAGGAAATAAATAATAACTTTATTATTGCCTCTAGGGCATATTTCCTTCAGTCTCCCACTTGCACTAGAGTCAATAATCTAGTTCACATCATCATGTGATTTAACACCAATATTCACATCTGTATGTGATTAATACCCATAGTTCACATCGCCATGTGATCAACACCCAAAGGGTTTACTAGTGTCAATAATCTAGTTCACATCCTATGTGATTAACACCCAAAGAGTACTAAGGTATGATCATGTTTTGCTCGTGAGAGAAGTTTAGTCAACGGGTCTATCATATTACAGAGTCGTATGTATTTTGCAAATATTCTATGTCTTCAATGCTTTGCACGGAGCTACTCTAGCTAATTGCTCCCACTTTCAATATGTATCCAGATTGAGACTTAGAGTCATCTGGATTGGTGTAAAAGCTTGCATCGATGTAACTCTTTACGATGAACTCTTTTATCACCTCCGTAATCGAGAAACATATCCTTATTCTACTAAGGATAATTTTGACCAATGTCCAGTGATCTATTCCTAGATCACTATTGTACTCCCATGCCAAACCAGGGCAGAGTATACAATAGGTCTGGTCCATAGCATGGCATACTTTTATAGAACCTATGACTGATGCATAGGGAATGACTTTCATTCTCTTTCTATTTTCTGCCGTGGTCGGGTCTTGAGTCTTACTCAATTTCACACCTTTGCAACACAGGCAAGAACTCTTTGTTTGACTGTTCCATTTTGAACTATTTCAAAATCTTGACAAGGTATGTACTTATTGAAAAACTTATCAAGCGTCTTGATCTATCTCAATAGATCTTGATGCTCAATATGCAAGCAGCTTCACCGAGGTCTTTCATTGAAAAACTTTTTATTCAAGTATCCTTTTGTGCTATCTAGAAATTCTATATCATTTCCAATCAACAATATGTCTTGCACATATAATATCAGAAATGCTACAGAGCTCCCACTCACTTTCTTGTAAATACAGGCCTTTCCAAAAGTCTGTATAAAACCATATGCTTTGATCAACTCATCAAAGCGTATATTCCAACTCCGAGATGCTTGCACCAGTCCATTGATGGATCGTTGGAGCTTGCACATTTTGTTAGTACCTTTAGGATTAACAAAACCTTCTGGTTGCATCATATACAACTCTTCTTTAATGAATCCATTAAAGAATGTAGTTTTGACATCCATTTGCCAGATTTCATAAAATGTGGCAATTGCTAACATGATTCAGACAGACTTAAGCTTCGATACGAGTGAGAAAATCTCATCGTATTCAACACCTTGAACTTGTTGAAAACCTTTTGCAACAAGTCGAGCTTAGTAGATAGTAACACTACTATAAGTGTCCGTCTTCCTCTTGAAGATCCATGGCTTGCTGATCATCCAGCAAGTCAATCAAAGTCCACACTTTGTTCTCATATATGGATCCCATCTCTGATTTCATGGCCTCAAACCATTTCGCGGAATCTGGGCTCATCATCGCTTCCTCATA
The DNA here is from genome assembly GCF_002162155.2 of Triticum dicoccoides. Lineage (NCBI taxonomy): Eukaryota > Viridiplantae > Streptophyta > Magnoliopsida > Poales > Poaceae > Triticum > Triticum dicoccoides. The sequence continues at coordinate 591,891,165 of NC_041383.1, forward strand.
GTTCGTAGGTTCATCATGGTCTAGTAACATGACTTCCAGAACACGATTACCATACCACTCTGGTGCGGATATTACTCTGGAAGACCTACGAGGTTTGGTAGCAACTTGATCTGAAGTTTCATGATCATCATCATTAACTTCCTCACTAATTGGTGTAGGAATCACTGGAACTGATTTCTGTGATGAACTACTTTCCAATAAGGGAGAAGGTACAATTACCTCATCAAGTTCTACTTTCCTCCCACTCACTTCTTTCGAGAGAAACTTCTTCTCTAGAAAGGATCCATCTTAGCAACGAATAACTTGCCTTCGGATCTGTGATAGAAGGTGTACCCAATAGTTACCTTTGGGTATTCTATGAAGACGCACTTCTGCGATTTGGGTTCGAGCTTATCAGGTGAAAACTTTTTCACATAAGCTTCACAACGCCAAACTTTAAGAAACGACAACTTAGGTTTACTATTAAACCATAGTTCATACGGTGTCGTCTCAACGGATTTAGATGGTGCCCTATTAAACGTGAATGCAGCTGTCTCTAATGCATAACACCAAAACGATAGTGGTAAACCGATAAGAGACATCGTAGATCGCACCATATCTAGTAAAGTACGGTTACGACGTTCGGACACACCATTACATTGTGGTGTTCCAGATGGCGCGAGTTGCGAAACTATTTCACATTGTTTCAGATGAAGACCAAACTCATAACTCAAATATTCGTCTCCACGATCAGATCGTAGAAACTTTATTTTTCTTGTTACGATAATTTTTCCACTTCACTCTGAAATTCTTTGAACTTTTCAACTATTTCAGACTTATGTTTCATTAAGTAGATATACCCATATCTGCTCAAATCATCTGTGAAGGTTAGAAAATAACGATACTTGCCACGATCCTTAACACTCATCAGATCGCATACATCGGTATGTATTATTTCCAATAAGTCAGTAGCTCGTTCCATTGTTCCGGAGAACGGAGTTTTAGTCATCTTGCCCAAAAGGCACGGTTCGCAAGCATCAAATGATTCATAACCAAGTGATTCTGAAAATCCATCTTTATGGAATTTCTTCATGCGTTTTACACAACTATCATTATTAACTTTTCATATTTTGGCATCAATATTATGAATATGTGTATCACTACGATCGAGATCCAACAAACTATGTTCATTGGGTGTATGACCATCGAAGGTCTTATTCATGTAAACAGAACAACAATTATTCTCTGACTTTAAATGAATAACCGTATTGCAATAAACATGATCAAATCATATTCATGCTCAACGCAAATGCAAAATAACATTTATTTAGGTTTAACACTAATCCCGAAAGTATAGGGAGTGTGCGATGATGATCATATCAATCTTGGAACTACTTCCAACATTCATCGTCACTTCCCCTTCAACTAGTCTCTGTTTATTCTGTAACTCCTGTTTCGAATCACTAATTTTTAGCAACCGAACAAGTATCAAATACTCAGGGGCTACTATAAACACTAGTAAGGTACACATCAATTATCTGTATATCAAATATACCCTTGTTCACTCTGCCATCCTTCTTATCCACCAAATATTCAGGGTATTTCTGTTTCCAGTGACCATTTCCTTTGCAGTGTAAGCACTCAGTTTCAGGCTTTGGTTCAGCTTTGGGCTTCTTCGTGGGAGTGACAACTTGCTTGCCATTCTGCTTGAAGTTCCCTTTCTTTCCCTTTGCCCTTTTCTTGAAACTAGTGGTTTTGTCAATCATCAACACTTGATGCTCTTTCTTGATTTCTACCTTCGTCGATTTCAACATCACGAAGAGCTCGGGAATCATTTTCGTCATCCCTTGCATACTATAGTTCATCACAAAGTTCTACTAACTTGGTGATGGTGACTAGAGAATTCTGTCAATCACTATCTTATCTGGAAGATTAACTTCCACTTGATTCAAGCGATTGTAGTATCCAGACAATCTGAGCATGTGCTAACTAGTTGAGCGATTCTCCTCCATCTTTTAGCCATAGAACTTGTTGGAGACTTCATATCTCTCAACTCGGGTATTTGCTTGAAATATGAACTTCAACTCTTGGAACATCTCATATGGTCCATGACGTTCAAAACGTCTTTGAAATCCCGATTCTAAGCCGTTAAGCATGGTGCACTAAACTATCAAGTAGTCATTATATTGAGCTAGCCAAACGTTCATAACGTCTGCATCTGCTCCTGCAATAGGTTTGTCACCTAGCGGTGCATCAAGGACATAATTCTTCGGCGCAGCAATGAGGATAAACCTCAGATCACGGATCCAATCCGCATCATTGCTACTAACATTTTTCAACACAATTTTCTCTAGGAACATATCAAAATAAACATATGAAAGCAACAACGCAAGCTATTGATCTACAACATAATTTGCAAAATACTACCAGGACTAAGTTCATGATAAATTTAAGTTCAATTAATCATATTACTTAAGAACTACCACTTAGAAAGACATCCCTCTAATCCTCGAAGTGATCACGTGATCGAAATCAACTAAACCATAACCGATCATCACGTGAAATGGAGTAGCTTTCAATGGTGAACATCATTATGTTGATCATATCTACTATATGATTCACGCTCGACCTTTCGGTCTCCGTGTTCCGAGGCCATATCTGCATATGCTAGGCTCGTCAAGTTTAACCTGAGTATTCCGCGTGTGCAAAACTGGCTTGCAGCCGTTGTAGATGGACGTAGAGCTTATCACACCCGATCATCACGTGGTTTCTGGGCACGACGAACTTTGGCAACGGTGCATACTCAGGGACAGCACTTCTTGATAATTTTAGTGAGAGATCATCTTAAAATGCTACCGTCAATCAAAGCAAGATAAGATGCATAAAGGATAAACATCACATGCAATCAATATAAGTGATATGATATGGCCATCATCATCTTGTGCTTGTGATCTCCATCTTCAAAGCAACGTCATGATCAGCATCATCACTGGCGCGACACCTTGATCTCCATCGTAGCATCGTTGTCGTCTCGCCAACTATTGCTTCTACAACTATCGCTACGGCTTAGTGATAAAGTAAAGCAATTACAGGGCGTTTGCATTTCATACAATAAAGCGACAACCATATGGCTCCTGCTAGTTGCCGATAACTTCGGTTACAAAACATGATCATCTCATACAATAAAATATAGCATCACGTCTTGACCATATCACATCACAACATGCCCTGCAAAAACAAGTTAGACGTCCTCTACTTTGTTGTTGCAAATTTTACGTGGCTGCTACGGGCTTTTAGCAAGAACCGTTCTTACCTACGCATAAAAACCACAACGATAGTTTGTCAAGTTGGTGCTGTTTTAACCTTCGCAAGGACCGGGCGTAGCCACACTGGATTCAGCTAAAGTGAGAGAGACAGACACCCGCCAGCCACCTTTAAGCACGAGTGCTCATAACGGTGAAACCAGTCTCGCGTAAGCGTACGCGTAATGTCGGTCCGGGCCGCTTCATCTCACAATACCGCCGAACCAAAGTATGACATGCTGGTAAGCAGTATGACTTCTATCGCCCACAACTCACTTGTGTTCTACTCGTGCATATAACATCAACGCATAAAACCTGGCTCGGATGCCACTGTTGGGAAATGTAGTAATTCCAAAAAAATTCCTACGTACACGCAAGATCATGGTGATGGCATAGCAACGAGAGGGGAGAGTATTGTCCATGTACCCTCGTAGACCGTAAGCGGAAGCGTTATGACAACGCGGTTGATGTAGTCGTACGTCTTCACGATCCGACCGATCCAAGCACCGAACGTACGGCACCTCCGAGTTCAGCACACGTTCAGCTCGATGACAATCCCCGGGCTCCGATCCAGCAAAGCTTCGGGGATGAGTTCCGTCAGCACGACGGCGTGGTGACGATGATGATGTTCTACCGGCACAGGGCTTCGCCTAAACTAAGCGACGATATGACCGAGGTGGAATATGGTGGAGGGGGGCCCCCGTATATAAAGGAGGGAGGGGAGGCCGGCCGGCCCTTGTTGGGCGCACCAGGAGGAGGAGTCCTCCTCCTAGTAGGAGTAGGACTCCTCCTTTCCTACTCCTACTAGGAGGGGAAGGAAGGGGGAGAGGAGGGGAAGGAAAGAGGGGGGCGTCGCCCCCCCTCCTAGTCCAATTCGGACCAGAGGGAGAGTGGGGGTGCGACCCTTCCTGGCCGCCCCTCTCTCTTCCCACCAAGGCCCATGTGGCCCATTAACTCTCCGGGAGGGGTTCCGGTAACCCTCCGGCACTCCGGTTTTCTCCGAAATCACCCGGAACACTTCCGGTGTCCGAATATAGTCGTCCAATATATCAATCTTTATGTCTCGCCCATTTCGATTCTCCTCGTCATGTCCGTTTTCACATCCGGGACTCCGAACAAACTTTGGTACATCAAAACTTGTAAACTCATAATAAAACTGTCATCGTAACGTTAAGTGTGCGGACCCTACGGGTTCGAGAACTATGTAGACATGACCTAGAACTATTCTCGGTCAATAACCAATAGCGGAACCTGGATGCCCATATTGGTTCCTACATATTCTACGAAGATCTTTATCGGTCAAACCGCATAACAACATACGTTGTTCCCTTTGTCATCGGTATGTTACTTGCCCGAGATTTGATCGTCGGTATCCAATACCTAGTTCAATCTCGTTACCGGCAAGTCTCTTTACTCGTTTTGTAACACATCATCTTATAACTAACTCATTAGTTACAATGCTTGCAAGGCTTAGGTGATGAGTATTACCGAGAGGGCCCAGAGATACCTCTCCGACAATTGGAGTGACAAAACCTAATATCGAATTATGCCAACCCAACATGTACCTTCGGAAACACCTGTAGATCACCTTTATAATCACCCAGTTACGTTGTGACGTTTGGTAGCACACAAAGTGTTCTTCCGGTGAACGGGAGTTGCACAATCTCATAGTTGCAGGAACTTTGTATAAGTCATGAAGAAAGCAATAGCAACATACTAAACGATCAAGTGCTAGGCTAACGGAATGGGTCATGTCAATCACATCATTCTCCTAATGATGTGATCCCGTTAATCAAATGACAACTCTTTTGTCTATGGTTAGGAAACATAACCATCTTTGATAAACGAGCTAGTCAAGTAGAGGCATACTAGTGACACTATGTTTGTCTATGTATTCACACATGTATTATGTTTCCGGTTAATACAATTCTATCATGAATAATAAACATTTATCATGATATAAGGAAATAAATAATAACTTTATTATTGCCTCTAGGGCATATTTCCTTCATAACTACGTGATACACACTCTAATTCAAATAACTAATTATGTGACACACTCTAATCCACATTAGCGTGGGTACCGTTTCGAATTTTTTTCAAATAACTCCTCATTAATTAATTTATAGTACTCCCTCTGTTCACTTTTATAAAACCTTGAAGACATTTCAGACAATGTGCAAAACAGTTCATTTTAAGTTGTTTGAAACAACTTACAAAAGTGAACGGATGGAGTATCTCGTTTCGAATGACTAATTATTGCAAGGAAAACATGGGCATGGTAATACATACAGATTTGTTTGCAAATGGAAGAAGATTCGTTTCGTTTGCATTCTCAAATGTAGGCGCACCAGGCAGACCAAGGTCGTGTCGGGGTGGACGATGCTTCGGTGCCTTAAAGGAAACTGCCCTTGGGTGACTCACATGTGGGCTAGCCACCTGTTAGGCCTGACACAAAGGCAGGTGCCTTAAGGCACCGAAGGATAGTCCTGTCGGGGTGGTCGCGTGTGTCGGACGGACGCATAGCACCCAGCCACCCACCCCCCTCCCCCCCAAAAAAAGGACGATGACAATATAAGATCGCGCTTCCACGTTTCGAATTAAAATATCTGGCGGCCCCAATTCCAGCCCTGCAAAATCTCTCTTCTCCACCGTCCCCTTCCGCGCCCAGATTGCTCAAATCCCTAATTCGCCGCCATCCCTTGAATCGCCCCTCGTCTCGTCTCTTTCCCCACCGTTCCCCACCTCTATGCCGGACGACAACGATGGTCGCGCTTCACCACCGCACCGGAGCTACCTGATCAACGCCCTTGTCCACCACACCGGGTGTTCCATCGACAACGTCGGCCGCCGCAACCGACGTGCCTCACAGACACCGAGTTCCACCGCATCAGGTGCGCTTCACCGGCGCCGTCTCCGAGCTAACCGGGGCTACTTCACCGAGCACATCGTCGCACCTCCGCCCCCCGAGGCCGTTGGGGCTTCACCAATGGTTTCGTCCACCACATCGTAGCGCTCCGCTGCCACTCAAGATCTGCATCCGTGCGCGGCCAGCCAACGCCAGCGCATCACCCTCAATGGCTCTGAAGTGACCCGCACTCTAGCTAGGCGAGCATGCCCAAACACCGGCCCGAACTAGGTATCCACACATCACTCCCTTGTGCACTGTTCCGACAATGTTTGGATATCCTTTCACTGCTCTCTTAGCTTACACACCTATGCAACTCTGACTTTAACTCTTATTTCTTCTAGAGATATCATCTGAAACAAGCAAATCCATTTTTTAGCGAAGCATAACGGCGCTATGGGATCTGGTACACATCCTGCACACCCGTATAACCTTGCAAGTATTTGTCCTCCGGTACAACATCAAGGTCGATTCCTCTTATTTGATTAACCATTCGTCGTGTCAAAAATGCAGAGGGGGATGCAAGGAGCACAAGGCCTGCACATCCAAGCAAGTGGTAACATGGACTTGTACATGGAACATCCCAAGCGCAAGCAGAGCTGCAGTGAGCCTGTACAACGAGCTAGCGTAAGTCCCTGCATTTCATTTAATTCATACTGGCATTCGTGTATGATTTGTGTGCAGTGGCTGATCCACGAATTCAAGTTACCAGGGGCGAACATTTAATTTAAAAAATACGAAGGCACTTGCACTCCGGAAATCAACATAACTTGAGAAATGTGAAGCTACATGCACTTTGAAAACCAGCTAAATGATGCAAGCACCAAAAAACACAAAATGTAACATGGTGTACAAGGACTACAGACATGGTCTTTACCTGCTTGAATTATTCGTTCTCTGGCTGTAAATATTGAAGTGTAATTGCACGTAAAACCAGTGCGCAAACTACATATCAATATATCTATCATGCACAAGTATGGCAATAGTTTCAAACAACAGATTAGAAAAGTATTTATGCTATGTTGTCATGATACGGGGACTTTCTGGTAGATGGCCTCGACGTTTCCTCAAGCTATGAAAATGCACTATAATTTGCTTGTCATCAATGCCTGCAAATCTCTGTCTCTCTCAACATAGTAGATCATCATTAGACACTAAATCCTTCAATGAGCTTGCAAAATGCTTGCATTAGATCCCTCATTAGACACTATATGTTCATCACCAGGAGCATGTAAAATGTTTGCATCAAATCCTTCATTAGCAGTCTGTTCATTAGACACTTCAGGCTCAAGAACAACATGAGCTTGTATGTTTGCACCGGAAACTTGATTAGATACATCAGATTCAGTCAGTTCAGTATTGATTGGGGGAGTTATAAAATAAGTAGAAATTGGTTTCATTTTCTCATAGATTCCCTACATACAAGTAGTTTTACAACACCTTTAGGTTTAACTATTGGCCAGAAATTGAAGAGTTGAATTAGATATAATCAGGGATGTGATGTACCTGCTTGTTGCGCATGCTACTCTTGCAAGCTGCGATTGTCCGTTTGCGCAAGCTCGATGCCATGCTTGTGCTGCCGCCGCTGCCTTCCACGCAGGCTACACCCAGGGTTGGATCTTCATCTTCTTGTCCTTCCGTTCGCTTGAAGCCCGGTGACCGCCCTCCAACGAGGGCGCGAGGAAGTGCTGTGTCGGTCCGTCCAGGGGCGGCTAGGTTAGGAGCGAACCAGACTGGAGGCTGGAGCGAATGAATTGGGATTTTTCCTGCTGTCGATTGATATGGGAGGCGCTCGTATGGGCCGCGAGCCTGCTATAGGGCCTGCCTTGCACTTATGTTATTGGCCCATCCAAATTGAAACATTTTTATTCATTTTTTACATTGCCTGCTTGTGCGTTGGGATGAACAAAACTAGCATGGGCCAACCTGGACGACTCAAACTAGGTGCACACTTTCCAGCCACCTGAGGCGGCCACCCATACCAGCCCCTATGGTGGCGTCGCCCCTTTTTGCGTGTATGATTAGATAGTGAAAAACATTCCAGTGGCTTTTTTGATTTACCCACAGAATGGTTGAATTGCTTGTTTCTATGAACTGAGTTTGCCAATAATGTGAAGGATGCCAGTCTTTTCATCCTATTGTAGATTGCTTAGATCTCGATATGCCAAAAGTAATCGCATGAAATATACAGTAAAAGCCAGTGTGATGTGTTTGGCTACAACTAGTCTGACTACACGTCCTCATATAACATATCAAGGACGCACCATCTTACCAGATTAACCATTCGACTTACCCATGCAGTGTGGGAAGAAAGAAGTATTGGGACTGCGTATCCAAGTAATTGATGTCATGGACTCCTTTGTACAACCTTGTAAGCGAAAAAGAAGTTGCGGTGTGCCTGTACAAACAACTAGCATAAGTTCAGTTACCTGCTTCTCGGAATTTAGTTAGCCACTTATTGCAAAATTGTTCAATTACGTTGCTTGGCTTAATTTAGTTTGCTACTGATTACATAATGGCACGGCCTATTAATTATATTGTAGACTACGCCTATCTATGTGGTTGATACTTACTGTTAAGAATTACCTGTTTGCCTTAACTTAAATATCTACTTGTTTGTTTCACTGCTTTGCTGCTGCAACAGCGGGTTGAATAACTACTGTACTTTTCAGCATCCAATTGAAACTCTTTAATTCCTTGTTTGTTTAACTGGTTTGTTGTTATAACTCCCAGTTGAGATGTTTTGCTAACTTCAACTTTTCTGAATCCAATCGAAACTTTAATGGCAAAACAGGTTAGCCCAAGATCAAAGAGCAAGGTCCCCATGGACGTTGCATCATCCGACAGCAGTGGCACCAGACCAATTGTGCATTATGAATTGCCAACTGCTGATGCTCTAGAGGCTAAACTAGTGGTAGAAAGAGATTCTGCTTCTGCACTTAGAGATGAAGTTGACATTTTGAGGAAGCAAACAACACAATCACAAGCAGTACTCAAGACAACCATTAAATATTTGGTGGATTTCAAAATGAAGCAAGCTGAGACTGACCAGATTATTAAGGTCCTGAAGGAAAAAAGGAAATTAAATTCCTACTTGGTAAATCATAGGTGAAATGTTCTTTCCATAGGTGAATAACCTTTGTTATGTCTGTTCATGTAATCAATAAAACCATTTGTTTTAGAGATCATGTAATAATTGTTTTTTCTGTTTTTTGGTTTGTAATTTTATTTGAGCACAAGTCTGTATTAATTGATAAGACTCGGAGACATTTCATTTGGATTGCTATGCCAGACCTACAAATATGCCAATCGGGCTGAATGTGCATTCAGCAATAGTAGTAGTATAGATGGACCATAAGTGGCACGCATCGGAAAGGGCCAAGATGCTGGCTAAAAAAGGATGTTGTTGTAGCCAAAAAAAGTACAGCGGCCTGGCTTATGTATGTTAGTTGATATTATTGATCCATATACTCTATAAGTGTTTATATGTCTGTTAGTTCTGTACATTCTTGGTTGATTGACTCGGTATTTGAATCTTGATACATCGCTTGTGTACATATCTAAATGGGAGTACACATTATGCTGCGTGTGACCTTTGAGTTGGACATGAAGTGTTCCAAATATTCGAATTCACCTTAAACTGGATTCTAGTTTCTGAATTTGAGTATCGGCATTTGTAAACCATATTCATATATGACAGTGGAATACATCTTTGTCGTCCTTTCGAAGATATATAAAAACACATAGAATGATTTACAAAGATTCATATAGGAATACAAAGTGGATTCGAATTTAGTTGCCAGGGCAAACGTGGATGCTTATTGGCCCAAAATTCGAAAGAAGCAGCAAAATGTCCACTCCCACATCGGCTGCCCGAAGCCAAGTGTTTGGGAGATGGAAATTACTGTCTACCCATTACACGGACAATCCATTGGCCCGATTTCCACTGCTCTAAATAGGGGTAGGTTAGTAACTTCAATGAGATGTGACATGACTGCCTCTTAGCCCATTCCGACACGGTGGGCGTCAAACATGGGCGGCAAAACACATTTGATTCAAGCTCGTCCGAAAGACCTCTGTTTCTCCCTCCATTCCCCATTCATACACGGTGGGTGGCAAAACAAACTTGACTCGGCCGAAATCGATGTAGGCAAATATTTTCAATAGGGGTAGGTTTGTAACTTCACTCAGATGTGACACAACCGCCCTACCTGTCAGCCCCGTTCATACACCATCGGCGCCAACTATGGGCGCCAACCACCCTCTCCTCGCCCGAAATCGCTCTGGGCAAATATTGGCGAGATGCGAGATTACCGTCCTATCCCCAACCGACGAGACGTCCAAATTTTAAATGGGGGCTAAGTTCATAACTTTCCCATATTTCAGACAGGCGTGTCCCAAAAACATGGTTCCCCGTACCTCTCCCTCCATTTTCCCATTCATACACCATCTGCGCTAGAACACCCCATCCCCACACCAGCCTCCATCCGCCACCCCATCCATCGCTGCTGTCCTCCACCACATCCATCGCCACCGTCCTCCACCACATCCATCGCCACCGTCCTCCACCATGCCGGAGCGCCTACCAAGACCGCGTCGTCCACTGCTAGAGATGGATGTTTCTCATCCACGGCGACAGACCAATAGCCTTGCATCGCGTCCTCTCGCTTCATCGGCGCCATCATCCTCTTTGTCGAGGCCGCTCACACGACCTTCTCTTCCACCACAACGGGACTTATCCCCCGATGCACCCGTCTACCATCACAGATCTGCTTCAACGCCACCGACAGCTATCGCACCCCCGATGCCTACACGGCGCCGCAAGAGAGGTGGTACTTCATATCCCCTCAACTTTTTTATCTCAACCAGAAAATAGATCTTAACTTGGTTACTCTACTTTCTATTCAGCTCTTAGAATTTAGTTCTTGTTCAAAGCAAAGAATGGATGCTAAATATCATTTCTCCGGTTTGCAGCTTCAAATCTGCCATGGCACAGCCATAATACTGTTTAATTGATCATGCTTAGGGTTTAATTGATCATGTTGGTTCCGTGGTAGTTTCTTTAATTGAAATCGGAGGGGAAACCCTCTTTTGCTAAAAAGAATATTCTTAGAGTTTCCCCCTTTTATGATCACTATACAATCAGAAAACGTGCTTCGTATCATAATAACACTGCTCCACCCATCAAGCTAAACAAGCTTAGATGTTCAAATATGAATCTGATATTATTAAAACATAGTTGTTTAATTGGTCAGCTAAATGTTCCTAAATTAGTTTCGAAAATGCATGTTCACCGCTCGGGTGTGTATCTCTAGAGGGTGCCCATGGTGGGCCGGCCCACCCTGGGATTTTGGGTCATCCCAGGCCCCGATTCCCCTCTGTTCTGCTGCGCACTTCCGATCTCTACTCGCCCCCAGCTGCCTGCCTCGTCGGCGACTTCCCGTCCCCGGACGGCATGACTCTAGGAGGAGACGCCGGACTAACAGGAGGCCAGGAGCCACTAGCCCAACAGCGTCACCGCTGCCCGGGCGCACCGCCGTGCCTACCTTCCCACTCCGTTTAGGGCTCAGGCGTGCAGCACCCACCAAGCCAACCCGATTTATCCTGAGATACGTCCTCAACACTCAGCAGCCACTCCTCATCACCCATTTTCTAATTGATTCATTACTCATTAGGCAGGACTGTCATTAGGGTTTGTTGTGTGCTCAGTGCTACCTACACTTAATGGTTCAGATGTATTTTGATAATCTTTAGTACCTCTAAAGTTCACAAGGTTTTCAAAATTCCGGCCCTCGGAACAGAAACTAGTCATTTTGGATTGTTGGTCGTAGTGACATTGACCCAGATTACTACTGCAAGCCAGGTTTGTTGACAATTTTACTTGTCTTTCTTATTCATTCGATATAATATCCAATTATTCACGTCGATTAGTTACAAACAATAAGTGCTAGAAAAACTTCTTCATTCAGATTTTGGACAGTCTCTTACTGCAGTTACAATTCTGCATATTTGTCCTAATAAGCTCACAAGTAAATGATTGATTCACTACATCTATGCTTGCCTTGTCATATTTGTTGTCAATATTCTTTTAGGGTGGACCACCCTGTTTCTAAATACTGGAACCGTAGACATGAGTGAATAGTATTTCTCTATGTGATCTCTTCCATCATGTGTGGGTAACGAACACTGCATTGTATAGAAAGAAAGTGTCATTTCCAGCTTTTACATAGGTTTCGATCTTTTACATGGAATACAATCTGCCTACTTGCTTTGTGTCGCACTACCAACACTCCACCCTTGAAGCTAAACATTACGCCACTCATAATTGCTTAGTTTATTTGTTCAAATGCGAATTTCATATGATTCTAATGTTCCTACTTCAGTTTTGAAATGTGTGCCTGCCTGTTATAGAGACATAAGGGATTTGTATTTATGTGTGTGGTCTGGTCAGCACGGTTGGGGAGGTGAACTTTGCATATGCAGGTGTTTATACGGAGACACTCTCCGAGTTGAATCCGCAATGCATTCCATAGATAATCTGACTACTTTTTATGTTTTCATGAATCTCAGATTCTGAACAGCATCATAATGATTATGAGCTTGCGCGCATGAAAAGAATAAAGCAGAACAATGCCATGGCTGTCAAACTTGGCATTAAGGGACTGAAATCAAGTCTGGATGCAATGCAATGCAAATGCTCTCCACCTACAGATTCATGCTCAGAATATGATCCTAACAGTGATTCTGGGCTAGAGGGAGACCTAAGTCAATGTAGCTCCCTAGTGGAGGAGTTAGAGGAAGATGCCCTATCTTATTCACCCATCAAGGTACTTGCTCTAACTTTCCAAGGTTACATTGCTCGCACATATCTTGCAACTGATGCTTTGCATTGCTTCTACTTTGTTGAACTGCCATTAGCTTAGTTTACACATCGTGTATGTGAATACGCCCTGCCTATCCATTTTCAGTACATATTCCATTTGTTATCATACCATATTTACCCATTCAAATGTTGTTCTTGTGTATAAGGCATTCAAAAGGAAGAGGGTGATTGCTGATTGTGGAGGAGCACAAGCAAAGTATTTGGAAAAGGTAGTGGCACCTGATAAATCAAATAGCCCATTAGGTGTAGTTGCAATATCACCTGACCCACAAAATACCCCAACTCTAGCAGACTCTAGCCCTACTACACTGGTCATTTTTGATGCCCCAACTCAGCAGACCCCAACTGCAGCAAACAGTATGATTATGCCAGTTGACATAGCACCAGCTGTACGAAGCAAAACCCCCATTCCACCAAAGAGTACACCAAATCCAGTTTCCAAATCCCTTTTTGAACCAGAGAGAGCCCCAATTGTAGCAAACAGGACCCATGTTCCATTTCTTCCCAATTTAGAAGACGAAGCTTATGTTGTTGTCAGGAACTTTGTGCGCATCTTTCCTTCATGGAAAGATTATACCGCAGACACAGAACAATTTCCAGTCTTCCTCCGCAACTTACGCGTAAGTAATGTACTAATGTTATTCATGGTCATTACTGCATATGTTTCTGCTGATAGAAGACACAAGATTTCATTCTTTTAAATAGGCGAGGAGCAAACTGGATTGTGATGACTAGCAAGAGTTGGTTGCGCTTTTCAAGCACTCGTTGATGAAGTATCGTTCCTACCTGAGGCAAGCGCACTTCAATGGCAAGCCTCTGAACGAAATTTCTGTGAAGTCTCCGGTGCTACATTTATCCGACGGTGACTGGAATAATCTTGTTACACATTGGTCTCGGCTGCAGCATAAGGTACTATCTATGATATCACATCACAATTTGAACTACATTTCTGCATTTGCCTTAATGTCTCACTTGTACGAAAACTGTTAGCAGAAGAACATTCGTTCTCAAGGGACAACAGAATCTCGCAACTATACTGCACATTGCATTGCTCTTGTGAGTACCTCTTGCCCTGTATGACCATACTTACTTTCATAGCTGTTTGATTATGTAGCATCACTGCACATGTTAGCCTCGTAATCGTCCATTTGGTGGACATTATAAGATCCGTATGGACTCTTACACAAATTTAGAATCAACCCAATGCTTTTGAAGAGGTTTAGCTCTGCAGTCCTCTTGTAAGGACTAAACATGGTATATCACTTTACTTACATTAACAGCTACTCCCTCCGTCCCATAATATAAGAACATTTTGTATAGTAGACTAGTGTTCAAAACACTCTTGTATTATGGGAAGAGGGATTGGTTCATTTTGTAGCATTCTGCATCTTATCTCCCTCGCCCACCATTTACTAAAAAAGATCAGATCAATATTTAATCTTACCAACAAGTAGAATACATAGACAATGCCAGTGCAGAAGTGTAGCCCATTGCTCTTTTCAGTACATTTTGTCCTGTAACACTTGTACCTCCAGGGATTGGTAGTTGATTATGTAGCATCAATCTGCATCTTATCTTCATTATCCTCTATCCCTTCCAGTATTATCATATCTATAATTACTCTCTACAAATGTAGAGTACAGGCAATGCTTATGAAGAAGATTTTGTGCTGAAATTCTTGAGTTATCCTTCCCTTGACATGGAGAAGGGCATTATAAAGCCGGTGTTAACTGTTAATGTAAGTTAGTCCTTCTAAAGCCTTTATCCTCAACTGATGTTTAATTTTCTCATACTCCCTATCATTTACTGCTGTTTAGTTTGCTGTTTCTACCAAAATGCATGTTCGTTAGAACCGTAAGTTCTAAGTTTTACTTGTAAAACCAAATTTCTTATTCATACCATGCACATTACTTAATACTCCCTATATGTATGCTTGGTTTTGTGGATCTATAATCTAGTGTGTGGTGAAGCAGCCCACGTTTGCACCTTGTCATCTCCTGTTTTATCTTACTGATGTGGCTGATGATATGAACAACATGCCATGCACATTATCCAAAATAGATACAATGATTTTCTTTGCCCTTCATCTATGCTTGTTACGTTCACATGGTAATCCAGTAGTGTGGTGAAGCTTTCCGCATTATGAACAATGCCAAATTATGCTATTGATATTTTGAACTTACTCTTTATTTTCTAATTTGAAATTGTATAGAATTGATAGAACAATTATCATCTTTGTTTATACACGTGCAAAACCTGTCATCTCTCTGCTTTGTTTCAGGGTGATATGCCTGATGGCATGCACAAGTCTGCTGAAGGCTGTGAGACAACCCCAACATATATTGCAGCAAAGAAGTCAAAACATCTTGAAGATAGTGAGATAACCCCAAAGTCATGTCTTGATGCAGTGTTCAAGTTACTTGAGACTAACAGTCAGACAAGCTCACAGAATTCGTTGTCTGAATCAGTTCGACTTCTTCAGTCCCAAGTTCTAGCAGAAAGGTATTCTGCAACTCAACTTCGACTTGAAGTCCTATCTCTAAGAAAGATTGCGGAAAACACCAATGAGAACCTCGTCGCTAAACAGGTACACCTGGAAGCTATGACCGACATGCTAGGCTGGTCTCACAGCCTTGCTCAGCAGCTTGCGCAGAAGTTCCCCCGCAAGGCTAACCTTTCTCGAACTGTCTTGGAAGTGGTCTCGGTTCAGTATTATTTTGTTACGCTGCAATGGTGCCCAGTTTTTGTAATCTGCTTCTTCGTTGCACTTTATGATCACTGGTGGGGAACTTTGATGCCCAGAGAATGTAATATACCTTAAATCCTTTATTTTATAGTGTAGGTTTATTCTTAGTTACTATGTCGTAATTTCTTTATTGTATAGAGTAGGTTCGTTCTTAATTCCTACTAGTTACTGCCATCATTCGCTATCTGAAAAAAATCAGATGTAGTCGACTGGGCCGAAACATTCGACTCTAATGGGCCAGGTTTTTAGCGGGCCACAATTGGGCCGGCCTGCGTCTTTCTTGGGCCCAAATGATTGGGGGCTTCAAACATTGCACCAGGCCCAAACTTACACCGGCCTATATTTTAGTTGGGCCTTTTGTCGAACCAGCGCCTAGTTTGGCCCAGGTAGCGTTGAGCCATTAACAGGTTGAATATTGTACTGGCCTGTTACGGCCGAGATGAAACCACGGGCCTTTAGCAGGCCAAAATGCATGTTGGGCCTCAATTTTCACTAGTCGTGGACGGGCCTTCAGCAGGCCGAAATGTAGACCGGGCCGTTATGGGCCCAGTTAGCTCACGGGCCGTTACCAGGCCGAAACATATCTCAGGCCTTAGTTGGCCCACCGATATCATGGGCCTTTAAGAGGCCGAAAGGTTAGTACAGGCATCAACGGGCCCAATTACGCGACAGGCCTTTAACAGGCCCAAAGTCACGTTGGGCTTAACTGTTGCCACCTTTAGCACGGGCCGTTAGTGGGCCCGATGTCCCATCGGACCATATATGGCCCATGGGCAGGACGGGCCATTCCCAGGCCGAAAGTCACACCGGGCTGAAATGGGCCCATGTCTACATCAGGCCTCTAACAGGCCAAAAGTCACTTGGCTATAGTTGGGCCCGAATATTCGGCGAACAATTAACGGGCCAGATCTGGCTTCGGGCCGCAAATGGGCCCAAATATTGGTGAAAAATTAACGGGCCAAATCTGGCTTCGGGCCGTAAATGCGCCCAAATATAGGGCGAACAATTAACGGGCGAGATCTGGTTTTGGGCCGTAAATGGGCCTTTATTAAGCAGGCCGTTATTGGGCTGGCCCACTAGTACCTGATTAAGTTCTACGGGCCTTTGACTGGGCCGGCCTTTTTAACCTATATGGGCCTCTGTTGGGCCCAGCCACGTGTCGACGTACCATAGGCATGTCTCCTCCAATGGACGGGCGACATCTGGCCCACTGACGAGCTGACAGGTGTTCCCTTCGGCCAATCAGAATTTTACACGTGGAAATTTCCCATTGGTCGGGGATATTAACGGGTTATTGGATCCAAAATCCGACCCGATAGCTTAACGGCGTTCCATTACGGTGGATGCCACGTGTCGGTCACCCTTGACGAAAGCACTTCTGTGACGCGCGATTTATCGTCATGGAAGTGCACACTTCCGTGATGATAATTTTGGTAATGTCATGGAACACTTCTACGACAACACAGGTATGACTATCTTGATTCTATCATAAATTTGTCATGGATGTACATGCATGACAAAAAACGCGAACTACTGTGACAAACACGTATCATCACGGAAGTGTATTTTTTTTGTAGTGCATACCGAGCAAGATTGGGTGTCTTGCATCATAAGCTTTAGTCGGTGGCTTGTGATGGAAGGCTGAATGTCTTTGGCAGAGAGTGCTGGGGAAGGTTGAGGCATGTCTCGTCGGCCGGGGTCACAGTATTACCAAGGAAGACCTGGGGTTCCTTATGTCTGAAGTTTTCCCATGGTAGCGTGTTGGGAAAGACTGGGTACTGTGCATGAGAACTTACTGACTTACTGGCTGCTGAATGGTTAGGGGATAACATTGTCCCAATCATTTCTCGATGCAATCTTTCTGGATGCTTCTCCGACCATAGTCATTGTCATGAATGCGCGGTCCGCATGACTGATAACCCACAAGTATAGGGGATCGCAATAGTTTTTGAGGTAGAGTATTCAACCCAAATTTATTGATTCGACACAGGGGGAGCCAAAGAATATTCTCAAGTATTAGCAGTTGAGTTGTCAATTCAACCACACCTGGATAACTTAGTATCTGCAGCAAAGTATTTAGTAGCAAAGTAGTATGATAGTAATGGTAACAGTGGCAAAAGTAACGATAGTAGTTTTGTAGTAATTGTAACAGTACCAACAGAAAAGTAAATAAGCAAAGCACAATATATGAAAAGCTCGTAGGCATTGGATCAGTGATGGATAATTATGTCGGATGTGACTCCTCATGTAATAGTTATAACATAGGGTGACACATAACTAGCTCCAGTTCATCAATGTAATGTAGGCATGTATTCCGAATATAGTCATACGTGCTTATGGAAAAGAACTTGCATGACATATTTTGTCCTATCCTCTCGTGGCAGCAGGGTCCTAATGGAAACTACGGGATATTAAGGCCTCCTTTTAATAGAGTACCGGACCAAAGCATTAGCACTTAGTGAATACATGAACTCCTCAAACTACGGTCATCACCGAGAAGTATCCCGATTATTGTCACTTCGGGGTTGTCGGATCATAACACATAATAGGTGACTATAGACTTGCAAGATAGGATCAAGAACTCACATATATTCATGAAAACATAATAGGTTCAGATCTGAAATCATGGCACTCGGGCCCTAGTGACAAGCATTAAGCATAGCAAAGTCATAGCAACATCAATCTCAGAACATAGTGGATACTAGGGATCAAACCCTAACAAAACTAACTTGATTACATGGTAAATCTCATCCAACCCATCACCGTCCAGCAAGCCTATGATGGAATTACTCACGCACGGAGGTGAGCATCATGAAATTCGTGATGGAGGATGGTCGATGATGACGACGGCGATGAATCCCCCTCTTCGGAGCCCCGAACGGACTCCAAATCTGCCCTCCTGAGAGAGATTAGGGCTTGGCGGTGGCTCCATATCGTAAATTCGATGAAACTTTCTCTCTGATTTTTTTCTCCATGAAACCAAATATATAGAGTTGGAGTTGAGGTCGGTGGAGCTCCAGAGGGCCCACGAGGCAGGGGCGCACCTAGGGTGAGGGGGCGCGCCCCCACCCTCGTGGACAGGGTGTGGGTCCCCTAGCCTTGATTCTTTCGCCAGTATTTTTTATATTTTCCAAAAGTTATTGTAACGCCCCGGATTCGATGCGCTAGGTGTCTGCCAGTTATTCGCCCTCTTTGCCATGTCATTTTCTTGCATGTTGCATTTTATCATATCATCATCTGCATTTCATCTGCATGTTTTTCAAAACTTGCATCCGTTCGGGTTCTCCCGGTTTCTCTCCGTTGTCCGTTCGGAGTCCGGACCTCTCGCGCGCGCCTGTTGCCCCTCTCAGACCTTGTTTTCGTGTGCGGGTGTTAAACTTTCTCGGAATGGCCCGAGGTTTGCCAAGCGGCCTTGGTATAGCACCGGTAGACCGCCTGTCAAGTTTCGTACCATTTGGAGTCCGTTTGATACTCCAACGGTTAACCGCGTATCCCGAAACCCCCCTTTCGTCTTGCAGCCCAACACCCCTCCAAACTGGCCCAAAACCCATCCTAACCCCCTCCATGCTCTCGGTCGTTCGATCACGATCGTGTGGGCGGAAACCGCTCCTCATTTGGACTCTCCTAGCTCCCAGAAACTATAAATATGCCCTCCCCTGACCAAATCGCAGTCCAAACCCTAAAAAATTCCCCTCCGCACCGCGCTGGACATGTCCATCTGCGCCGGACGCATCTCCGCCGCCGTCCGCAGCGAATGGCGCGCCGCCACGTGGCCTCCCGCGCCGCCCCAGCCGCCGCAGCCAGCCCGAGCCCGCGCGCAGCCTGCCGGGCCCATCTGGCTGCGCTGTCAGCCCGTGGGAGCCCGAGCGCGCCTGTAACGCCCCGGATACAACTTTCCATATTCGTAACTCCAGCTCTTGCCTTTTCCGGAGATGCGATATATTATTTCCTCTGTGGTTGGGTTTTTGTCTGTTGTTTTGCATTTTGTTCTTGTCATGCATTTCATCTCATAGCATCATGCGCATTGCATCGGCATCGTTTTCATAAAACTTGCATTCGTTCGGGTTCCGCCGGTTCTCTCCGTCGTCCGTTCTGAGCCCGACCACACTCGCACGCGCCCGCGGCACCTCCGAAATATTATTTTATAAGTGGCATAAAAATGTTTTCGAAATGGGATGGAACTTGTCGTGCGGTCTTATTATAGTGTAGACAGGCCGCCTACCAAGTTTCGTCGCATTCGGAGTCCGTTTGACTACCCAACCGTTAAGTATATAACCGCGATATAGTCGGTCTAGCGTCGGACGTTTTCGGTCTCTGGAAACTGTTGCCGGGGTGCCTTCTCTTCTCTCTGCTTAGCCCAACCCCCCTCCACACAGCCCATCTAACCCATCTTAACCCCCCCCTTGTCTTCGTCGACCTCTCTTAGACCCCTCGCATGCGTCCGAAACTTGCCCCGAACCCGAACCGCTCAGTCATTACCGTTGGATCCGGATCATCCCCAAACCTCTATAAAATATCTCCGTTTTATTATTTGGACTTCCTAGCCTATTTTTTCTCGACCGTTGGATCTAACCGGAGGGACCATAACCTAACCACTGGCTATATAATCAGTCCAACCTAACCCTAGCCCCTTCCTGTCCAATCCATCCTTTCCCATCGCGCCGCCGCCACCCACTCCACCAAATCCCCTCGGGATCCATCCCCAACCAGCCAGCATCTCTCCCTCCCTCATTTTCAGCATCAAACCAACCAGAGACATCCGATCCAGATCCTCTCCCGCCTCCGACCACCTCCTCTGTTCCCGAGGCCCAGCCTTCTCTCGCTCTCGTGCGCGAGCACGCGCCCGAGGAGCTCGAGCAGGAGAGCCACTTCTCCCGCTGGCAATCGAAGCCACCAACCAGATGAGTGTCGCCCCTTCTCCTCCTTCCTTTGTTTTCTTCTCTGCATCCGTTCTCAACTCCCTCTCGTCTCTCTCTGCACAGGAAACCCCGCCGCCGCCGGGAACGAGCTCCCATGCCCGGATCCACTCCTCCTCGCCTCATCCATGTTGCCGGAAGCCGCACCTTGGACCACTGCACCCACGCCGGAGCCAGCTGCAGCTCGGCCCGCGCCCTGGCCTCGTCCCATGCCCGGATCCCCTGCATCGTCCTAGCACCATCCCCTACCAAGTCCGGCCGGATCCGGACGAAATCGGCCTCCCCGTCGCACGTCCGGTGAGGTCACCGGAGAGTGCAGCGCCTCTGCTGCCTCCCTATCCCGCCGTCGCTCCTAGCTTTCCTTCCCTGCTCCCTCTCTGAATTCCCTCCCTGACCTTCTTTTCTTCAGGCTTCAATAGCAGCCATGGAGCCGCCTCCGCTTTGATTCGGCAGGGAACAAACCCCGACGACCTCCACCGCCCGGATCCGCGTCTCCCTTGCCGCCAGTTTTCGCCTCTGCTTCCGCTACCCCACACCGGCGCGCCGCCCTTCGCCAGGTCCACCGTCGCCGGCCTTTGCTCGTTCTGCTTCGAGCAGAGTAGCTCTGCTCGTCCCAGCAGCGTTGACCGCGGCCACTCCAGCGCCTGGGCCAGCGCCTCCCTAAGCCTGCAGCCTCTCCATGAGCTGGGCCGAGCCCATGGGTGAGGCCACACCCCCAGCACCTCTTGTTTTTTTTATCGTTGGGCCTGCTCCAGTTTCAGTTTTGGCCTGTGACTCGTTTTTTTTCCTTAACTGCGATTTAATCAATTTCCAAGGATTTACAGATTTGCAGAAAAACCCTCCATGTTCATGCATCAATAATAAATTAACCGTGCATCGGATTAAAATAATTTATATATGTAAAATGGTCAAAAAATTGTGTAGATTAATAATATGTCTTTTTCATCCCATGTTAAAATGTTTAACTTGCTGTTTATTTAAATTTGCTAATATGCCATGTTAAAATGATTTATTTCATAACTAAATAACCGTAGCTCCGAATTTAATAAACTTTATATGTAAATGGGGTGGCAAAATGCCTAGGTTAACATGGTGCACTTTATTTTGCTATTTAACAACATTAAAATTGTGTTTAGGGCAGAACAGTACCAAATTCATTTTATGCACATGGGGGATTTCCGGAATTGTTGTTTGTTGTTCCGGCCTCACTTAAACTTGCCTAGATAGGTAGATTAATTATGTTTCACCTCTTGCCATGTTTAACAACATCTAATATTGTTGTGTACCTAAACAAGAGTGAACTAAATTAATGAATGTGGTGTTTCGTCAATATGCAACTCGTTTCATATTGAGCTTCACTTAACTTGTAGTGTGGTTTGTTGCACTTTGCCATGCCATGCCTCGTTAAACCGGTCATGCATCATACTTGTTTGTGCATCATGCCATGTTCATGCTTGTGCATTTACTATGTTGTTTGTTTCTTTCCGGTGTTGCTTCTTAGTTCCGGTAATGTTGCGATTGTGAGGATTCGTTCGACTACTCCCGTGCGTCTTCGTCATCGACTCGTTCTTCTTCCTTGCGGGATTTCAGGCAAGATGACCGCTACCCTAGATCTCACTACTATCATTGCTATGCTAGTTGCTTCGTTCTATCGCTATGCTGCGTTACCTATCTGTTGCCCTTCAAGCCATCCCAAATTTCCATGAACCTCTAACCTTTGACACCTTTCCTATGCAAACCGTTATTTGGCTATGTTACCGCTTTTCTCAGACCCTCTTATAGCGTTGCTAGTTGCAGGTGAAGTTGAAGATTTCTCCATGGTGGACAGGATTTTGGTTGGGATATCACAATATCTCTTATATTATTAATGCATCTATATACTTGGTAAAGGGTGGAAGGCTTGGCCTTTTACCTGGTGTTTTGTTCCACTCTTGCTCCCTAGTTTTCGTCATGTCGGTGTTATGTTCCCGGATTTTGCGTTCCTTACGCGGTCGGGTGATTTATGGGACCCCCTTGATAGTTCGCTTTGAATAAAACTCCTCCAGCAAGCCCAACCTTGGTTTTACCATTTGCCTCACCACCACCTATCCTTTCCCTTGGGTCGGCCAACCCAAGGGTCATCTTTATTTTAGCCCCCCCCGGGCCAGTGCTTGTCTAAGTGTTGGTCTGAACTGAGCCGCCTGCGGGGCCCCCTCGGGGCAACTCGAGGTCTGGTTTTACTCGTAGCCTGTCTCATCCGGTGTTGCCCTGAGAACGAGATATGTGCAGCTCCTATCGGGATTGTCGGCGCATCGGGCGGTCTTGCTGGTCTTGTTTTACCATTGTCGAAATGTCTTGTAAACCGGGATTCCGAATCTGATCGGGTCTTCCTGGGAGAAGGTCTATTCCTTCGTTGATCGTGAGATCTTGTCATGGGTTAAGTTGGGACACCCCTGCAGGGTATAATCTTTCGAAAGCCGTGCCTGCGGTTATAGGCAGATGGAAATTTGTTAATGTCCGGTTGTAGATAACTTGACACCAGATACGAATTAAAACGCATCAACCGCGTGTGTAGCCGTGATGGTCTCTTCTCGGCGGAGTCCGGGAAGTGAACACGGTCTTTGGGTTATGTTTGACGTAAGTAGGAGTTCAGGATCACTTCTTGATCATTACTAGTTGACGACCGTTCTGCTTGCTCTCTTCTCGCTCTTATTTGCGTATGTTAGCTACCATATATGCTTAGTTGCTGCTGCAACCTCAGCACTCTACCCCTTCCTTTCCCTTTAAGCTTTGCTAGTCTTGATACCCATGGTAATGGGATTGCTGAGTCCTCGTGGCTCACAAATTACTACAACCACAGTTGCAGGTACAGGTTGTGCGAAGATCATGACGCGAGAGCGATGCTTGCTTGCATTGAGATCTTCTTCTGCTTCTTCGATCAGGGGATAGGTTCCAGGTCGGCAGCCTGAGCGAGCAAGGTGGATGTCGTTTGAGTTTTTGTTTGTGTTTCATCCGTAGTCGGATGATGCTCTGATGTATTGTGATGTTGTATTCATGCGGCATTGTATGCCTCTTGTACGTATCCCCATCTATTATGTAATGTTGATGTAATGATATCCACCTTGCAAAAGCGTTCCAATATGCGGGTCTATCCTTGGTGGGACCTTTGAATTCCTTTTGGATAGGGTCGCATATTGGGTGCGACAAGTTGGTATCAAAGCCTCGACCGACCCTAGGAGCCCCCTTGATTGTTGGCCGTTATTGAGTCTAGAAAAAAATGTTTTGAGTCTTAGGATTATATATATCGGAGAGTAGGATTCTTTTTACTCCTTAGCCCCCTTCGTCGCTCTGGTGAGGTCTCCTGACGTAGATGTTTTGTCTTTCCTCTCCTCAAATTTCACTAAATTTTTTTTAGGATCACGCGGGTATCTTGGAATCGTTTCAATGGTTTTGTGACGAGAACATTGTTCTTGGTGCCTCTTGACATTTAGGGGTTGTGGCAGTGTCCCGGGGAGTTGAGCTCCGAGGTGTTGTCGTCACAATTTTATCGTTGCAGTTCTGGAATACCTGAGATTTGCCGACATCGAAAATCTCTTTTATGCAGTTGTTGGTGAGATAACCCCGATAACCCAGTACTGGGGCGAGCTCGGGAGTATTGCCATAACTCGTATAACGGATGCTTTTCGAAGGTTGAGGTACACGATTTCTGAAGGTTTCTTGGTTATGTGTTGACGGATGGATACAGCTGGATGTAGGTATTGTTAGTTTGGGTGAGATATATTGCTTCCCCTGTATCCCCAACACCAGATTGCATAACCAGAAAGTTTCGGGAGTTTTATATGTGGGAATTCAAGTAGCTCCTAGAATATCTTTTCGACAGATGCATGATATGAGATTGGGGTTCGACGTCTAGTGGTCTGCCTTTCCACGGTCGTTTTTACAGTGGTCTCGTTGTGTCTTAAATAACCCTTGGCTATGCTGGTTCGGGGACACTTCGTATGTCATGTGCACTGCCTTGTACATGATGGTGCTGTACACTCGAGCCCGTGTAGGCCCCACCACGAAAACTTCGAACGAACTCTCTATTTTATGTTTGTTCCGTCTTATTCTGCAAGCCAAATCCTTTGTATTGTTTTAATTGTGGTATTCGAGTTGCTTCAAAGTCAAATGTTGAATCCATACCTTTCCTAAACGGTGTTCTCATATTGCTTTGTGAATACTATTCCTTTTTGATCATTGAGGTTGTCATGTCAATTCTTCTCCAACCGGTGCGCTTCTCTTCGAGATGATCCCATCATTCTCCCCATCCGCAAGATCAATTCTAAGTTTTCTCAACGGTGTTTGTTTCGTTCATCCCAAGTTGTCTTTGTTTTTTTTCCAGCCCTCCCGCCCTTTTTCTTCAAGGACTCAGATTTCTTAATCATGTATCCTTTATTTGTGGGAAGTCTCTTCATCCTTTTCTTTCAATGTTCTTATCCGGTGATTTTCCATGAAGATGCTCAACAGTTTCAAGTTCTCATCCTTCGTTGTTGTTTCTTCTCCGGTGGATCCAATTCAAGCTTTCAGTGTTGATCATATTCTTTTCCTCGTTTCAAATGTTTTTTTTCACGTCGGTGCACCTCTTAATTGTTCACCTCCCTCTATTCTTGTCCGAAGTGCTCAAGATATCTCAGAAGATTTGTGTTTCCATTCTTAATCCGTTCAAGCTATTTGGAGATTGTTATCTCATTCAAGCTATTCAATTCAACCAGTGCAATCTCTCTTTAAAATCAATTTCCAACGGTGTTTTCTTTTGAGTGGGCCCTAACCCACAGGTCTTTTCCCAGGATCTTACCTGACACTTCTAATTATTCCGGAGCTATTCCCAAATTCTTTTCTAACTTTGACGTAAGAATGAATTATCATCAGTCATATGTCTTTCTCCAAGATCTTTCAAATTCTTTTCATCGTTGGCTCAACCCCCTTCGCTTTTCATTCTCTCGGAGTATCTCCAAAAATTCAGGGTGGTTCTCATCATCTTTCTCAACTTTTGAAGACCGAAGAAGGATTTCTCTTAAATCTTGCTCCATTCTCTTCAAGATTCATGGTTCTAGCTTGATGCCATCCTCTCATAATTGTTTTTGATTGTGAGAATTCTTTTCACCCATCCGGAGCATTTCATGAGTTGTTTCCATTTATTTCCTCCAAAGGCCATCATGTCATAATTCCTCATTCTCAACCTTCAACTCTTGTTCTCCAAATCTAACCAGTGCATCATTCAAATATCCTCTAATCAGTTCATGATCTCTTTGTTCTCTTGTATCAAATTCCCTCAAGTATCTTCATTCATTCTCTAATTCTTATCGGTGATTCACCCCTTTACTTCGTTCGTTTTCAATTTTTACGGCGGTTCGTTCAAGATTTCACTTCCTTTGATATCATATCAATTTATTCATTGTTTCCAAATCCCACCGGTGGTTCCATCAATACCTTCCCAAGTTTGCGCTATATCTCTATTAATCCATCCTTTCTACGAGAATAAGTAGTATGCCAAATCCGTTGCTTGTCATCAATCTAAATTGGTGAAGGATATGCATAACGTAATTCTTATTATTGTTTCATCCAAGTAATCTAGTTTATTCTTTCCAGAGTTGTTTATCATGTCACATTTCTCGGTTCGAGATGTTTCTTTTTCTTTTTCGGAGTTCCAAGTTTTCCGCATTATCTCGTCGCGAAGCTCCATCTAAATCATTGCAAGGTTTCACCTTGTGTTTTCAACTTCTTTTTCTTCTCATCATCCTTTTATTACCGGAGTTCTTCATGGAGGCTCTAAATGGTGGTTCATCAAGGATTCCTTTCATTCTTCAATTGTTCTTCAAGATTTCTCTCGAAGTTATGACCCGCCAAGCTATACCCAAAAGTAAACATGGTGCTCAACACATGTTTTGTTTTGAGGAGCTCAAGCATTCTTCATCTTGCATTCCGAAGTGCAATTCTCTCTATTTTATCTTCTGAGGTGGTGTTATGTCACTCTTGACATTTTCATTCATGTTTCATGATTCATATGTTGTCAAGAATGAGGTATTTTAAACCCATCATTTTCTTCCTTGGAGTTATCTTGGGTTATATTTCACCTAAAGCCTTCCATTGGGGATGTTGCTATTTGTGGTGCTTATCAATGATCCAAGCTTTCTCCTTATCCTTCTCGGTGAAAGAGGTTTTTTTCATCTCTTCGGTGATCTCAAGCAATCAATTGTTTTTCGTTAGTGGCCGGTCGTCACCTCATCATTTTGAGATGTTTGCCATAAACCCACTACAAACTTGTGTTTTTCGTTGTTGATTTTTCAACAACTTCGTTCAATCCTTCTTGCCAAGGATGCTTTCCAAGTTCATTTGTGGCAGAAGATTTCATTTTATTCTCCGTCCCTTTTATCCCAACAATCTATCTTCTATTCTTTCTTCTGAAGGCATTGTGATGTTGCTCTTTTCACTCATCGTCTTGTTTTGTCAAGATCATGTTCTTCTCCTTGCTTCTCCATTTAGCCGGAGTGTCGTGTTTCCATTCGAGTTCTCTCATCTTATCAAGTTTTGCCTCCTTCCTCAACCGGAGAGCTGTCTGAAATTTTTCTTACCCGTTGTGCCATTCTTTCAATACTTCCGGAGGCAGTGTGTTGTTGATTTCGTCAAGTATCTTCCCATCTTCTCAAGTTCATGTTCCTTTCCTTCCATGTTCAACCGGAGTGGTTTCGAATTCTATCTTGTCCATTAAACTCTTGATTCATTCCTTTGCAACCTTCAAGTTCTCGTAATGTTCCTTGTTCCTCTTTTCTAACAGACTGTTTGCAATCTTGGTCATCTCCGTTGTTTTGTTTCATTCAATTTGTTCAACCTCTCAAGGTTCGTGGTTTCACTCGTTTGTCGAAGAAGCAACTTAGTTTACCTCCTCTCTTCCTCTTCCTTTTCTCTCCGGTGCCATCCTAGATCTCGGGACGAGATCCTCTCGTAGTGGTGGAGTGTTGTAACGCCCCGGATACAACTTTCCATATTCGTAACTCCAGCTCTTGCCTTTTCCGGAGATGCGATATATTATTTCCTCTGTGGTTGTGTTTTTGTCTGTTGTTTTGCATTTTGTTCTTGTCTTGCATTTCATCTCATAGCATCATGCGCATTGCATCGGCATCGTTTTCATAAAACTTGCATTCGTTTGGGTTCCGCCGGTTCTCTCCGTCGTCCGTTCTGAGCCCGACCACACTCGCACGTGCCCGCGGCACCTCCGAAATATTATTTTATAAGTGGCATAAAAATGTTCTCGGAATGGGATGGAACTTGTCATGCGGTCTTATTATAGTGTAGACAGGCTGCCTGCCAAGTTTCGCCGCATTCGGAGTCCGTTTGACTGCCCAACCGTTACGTATATAACCGCGATATAGTCGGTCTAAAGTCGGACGTTTTCGGTCTCTGGAAACTGTTGTCGGGCTGCCTTCTCTTCTCTCTTCTCAGCCCGACCCCCCTCCGCACAGCCCATCTAACCCGTCTTAAACCCCCCCCC
>NC_041383.1:591920009-591931244 GCF_002162155.2 Triticum dicoccoides
GCATGCGTCCGAAACTTGCCCCGAACCCGAACCGCTCAGTCATTACCGTTGGATACGGATCATCCCCAAACATCTATAAAATATCTCCGTTTTATTATTTGGACTTCCTAGCCTATTTTTCTCGACCGTCGGATCTAACCGGAGGGACCATAACCTAACCACTGGCTATATAATCAGTCCAACCTAACCCTAGCCCCTTCGTGTCCAATCCATCCTTTCCCATCGTGCCGCCTCCACCCACTCCACCAAATCCCCTCGGGATCCATCCCCAACCAGCCAGCATCTCTCCCTCCCTCGTTTTCAGCATCAAACCAACCAGAGACATCCGATCCAGATCCCCTCCCGCCTCCGACCACCTCCTCTGTTCCCGAGGCCCAGCCTTCTCTCGCTCTCGTGCGCGAGCACGCGCCCGAGGAGCTCGAGCAGGAGAGCCACTTCTCCCGCTGGCAATCGAAGCCACCAAACAGATGAGTGTCGCCCCTTCTCCTCCTTCCTTTGTTTTCTTCTCTGCAGCCGTTCTCAACTCCCTCTCGTCTCTCTCTGCACAGGAAACCCCGCCGCCGCCGGGAACGAGCTCCCATGCCCGGATCCACTCCTCCTCGCCTCATCCATGTTGCTGGAAGCCGCACCTTGGACCACTGCACCCACGCCGGAGCTAGCTGCAGCTCGGCCCGCGCCCTGGCCTCGTCCAATGCCCGGATCCCCTACATCATCCTAGCGCCATCCGCGACCAAGTCCGGCCGGATCCGGACGAAATCGGCCTCCCCGTCGCACGTCCGGTGAGGTCACCGGAGAGTGTAGTGCCTCTGCTGCCTCCCTATCCCGCCGTCGCTCCTAGCTTTCCTTCCCTGCTCCCTCTCTGAATTCCCTCCTTGACCTTCTTTTCTTCAGGCTTCAATAGCAGCCATGGAGCCGCCTCCGCTTTGATTCAGCAGGGAACGTACCCCGACGACCTCCACCGCCCGGATCCGCGTCTCCCTTGCCGCCAGTTTTCGCTTCTGCTTCCGCTACCCCACGCCGGCGCGCCGCCCTTCGCCAGGTCCACCGTCGCCGGCCTCTGCTCGTTCTGCTTCGAGTAGAGTAGCTCCGCTCGTCCCAGCCGCGTTGACCGCGGCCACTCCAGCGCCTGGGCCAGCGCCTCCCTAAGCCTGCAGCCTCTCCATGAGCTGGGCCGAGCCCATGGGTGAGGCCACACCACCAGCGCCTCTTGTTTTTTTTTACCGTTGGGCCTGCTCCAGTTTCAGTTTCGGCCCGTAACTCGTTTTTTTTCCTTAACTGCAATTTAATCAATTTCCAGGGATTTACAAATTTGCAGAAAAACCCTCCATGTTCATGCATCAATAATAAATTAACCGTGCATCGGATTAAAATAATTTATATATGTAAAATGCTCAAAAATTTGTGTAGATTAATAATATGTCTTTTTAATCCCATGTTAAAATGTTTAACTTGCTGTTTATTTAAATTTGCTAATATGCCATGTTAAAATGATTTATTTCATAACTAAATAACTGTAGCTCCGAATTTAATAAACTTTATATGTAAATGGGGTGGAAAATGCCTAGATTAACATGGTGCACTTTATTTTGCTCTTTGACAACATTAAAATTGTGTTTATGGCAGAACAGTACCAAATTCATTTTATGCACATGGGGGATTTCCGGAATTGTTGTTTGTTGTTCCGGCCTCACTTAAACTTGCCTAGATAGGTAGATTAATTATGTTTCACCTCTTGCCATGTTTAACAACATTTAATATTGTTGTGTACCTAAACAAGAGTGAACTAAATTAATGAATGTGGTGTTTCGTCAATATGCAACTCGTTGCATATTGAGCTCCACTTAACTTGTAGTGTGGTTTGTTGCACTTTGCCATGCCATGCCTCGTTAAACCGGTCATGCATCATACTTGTTTGTGCATCATGCCATGTTCATGCTTGTGCATTTACCATGTTGTTTGTTTCTTTACGGTGTTGCTTCTTAGTTCCGGTAATGTTGCGATTATGAGGATTCGTTCGACTACTCCCGTTCGTCTTCGTCATCGACTCGTTCTTCTTCCTTGCGGGATTTCAGGCAAGATGACCGCTACCCTGGATCTCACTACTATCATTGCTATGCTAGTTGCTTCGTTCTATCGCTATGCTGCGTTACCTATCTGTTGCCCTTCAAGCCATCCCAAATTGCCATGAACCTCTAACCTTTGACACCTTTCCTATGCAAACCGTTGTTTGGCTATGTTACCGCTTTGCTCAGACCCTCTTATAGCGTTGCTAGTTGCAGGTGAAGTTGAAGATTTCTCCATGGTGGACAGGATTTTGGTTGGGATATCACAATATCTCTTATATTATTAATGCATCTATATACTTGGTAAAGGGTGGAAGGCTTTGCCTTTTGCCTGGTGTTTTGTTCCACTCTTGCCGCCCTAGTTTCCGTCATACCGGTGTTATGTTCCCGGATTTTGCGTTCCTTACGCGGTCGGGTGATTTATGGGACCCCCTTGACAACTCGCTTTGAATAAAACTCCTCCAGCAAGGCCCAACCTTGGTTTGACCATTTGCCTCACCACCACCTATCCTTTCCCTTGGGTCGGCCAACCCAAGGGTCATCTTTATTTTAGCCCCCCCGGGCCAGTGCTTGTCTAAGTGTTGGTCCGAACCGAGCCGCCTGCGGGGCCCCCTCGGGGCAACTCGAGGTCTGGTTTTACTCGTAGCCTGTCTCATCCGGTGTTGCCCTGAGAACGAGATATGTGCAGCTCCTATCGGGATTGTCGGCGCATCGGGCGGTCTTGCTGTTCTTGTTTTACCATTGTCGAAATGTCTTGTAAACCGGGATTCTGAGTCTGATCGGGTCTTCCTGGGAGAAGGTCTATTCCTTCATTGATCGCGAGAGCTTGTCATGGGCTAAGTTGGGTCACCCCTGCAGGGTATAATCTTTCGAAAGCGTGCCTACGGTTATAGGCAGATGGGAATTTGTTAATGTCCGGTTGTAGATAACTTGACACCAGATATGAATTAAAACGCATCAACCGCGTGTGTAGCCCTGATGGTCTCTTCTCGGCGGAGTCTGGGAAGTGAACACGGTCTTTGTGTTATGTTTGACGTAAGTAGGAGTTCAGGATCACTTCTTGATCATTACTAGTTGACGACCGTTCTGCTTGCTCTCTTCTCGCTCTTATTTGCGTATGTTAGCTACCATATATGCTTAGTCGCTGCTGCAACCTCACCACTCTACCCCTTCCTTTCCCTTTAAGCTTTGATAGTCTTGATACCCATGGTAACGGGATTGCTGAGTCCTCGTGGCTCACAGATTACTACAACCACAGTTGCAGGTACTGGTTGTGTGAAGATCATGACGCGAGAGCGATGCTTGCTTGCGTTGAGATCTTCTTCTGCTTCTTCGATCAGGGGATAGGTTCCAGGTCGGCAGCCTGGACTAGCAGGGTGGATGTCGTTTGAGTTTCTGTTTGTGTTTCATCCGTAGTCGGATGATGCTCTGATGTATTGTGATGTTGTATTCATGCGGCATTGTATGCCTCTTGTATGTATCCCCATCTATTATGTAATGTTGATGTAATGATATCCACCTTGCAAAAGCGTTCCAATATGCGGGTCTATCCTTGGTGAGACCTTTGAGTTCCTTTTGGATAGGGTCGCATATTGGGCGTGACAGCGCCCGCTCGCCGAGCTCCTCTCGAGCCTCCCATTCCGCCTCGCCACCGACGCTCGCCGCCGCCTCGCCGACGCGCCCGTCCGCCTCCCGTGCGCGCCCCAGCCAGGATCCCCGTCGCCCCGCCGCCCGGTCCACCACCGCAGGCCAGTGCCGCCCTCGCCTTCCTCTCTCTTCCTCTCTCTCTCTCCCCTCGCTAACTGCCATCTCGGCCTCGTCCTTCGCGCTCGCCTCGGATCTCGTTGCCGGAGCCCGGCTACCTCGCCTCACGCTAGATCTGGCGCCCCCGCGCCCAAGCCCTTCCATTCCCGCCGGTCTCCCCCGGATTCGGCGATCCTCCTTGCTGCCGCCGACCACGACCTCCTCACCGGAGTCCTGCTCCGCCTCCTGCTCGGGACCGTGCGCCCGAGCGCGTTGACCGCATGGGCCACGTGGGCTCCGCAAGCCACTCCAGCCCTGGCCCGCGTCGCCTCTCCTCCAGCCCAAGCTGGCCTGCCTCCTCCTCCTTCCTGGGCCAGGCCCGCTTAGGTGAGCAGCCGCCGTTTGTGCTATCTTTCGCCTCGGGCGTCGTTTAGTTATTCAGCGCTTGCAATATTTTGGTTGTCCTTGATAGACTATTTCCTGATGCATTCTTGTAATGTGTGTAACTTTATGCTCGGTGCTTCGATTCATGCATATAATATGTCAAAATGTTTGTCATGAGATGCTCTTCATTTCATTCCATTGCACCATGTTCATTTGAGTTCATCTTGATGCATGAATCATTGTTGCAAGAGTGCTATATGATGTTGTCTGCTGTCTGTTAACAGAACATGCTCACTTGTCATTTTTGCCATGATTGATGTGTGCATCCTATGAGGTTGATGTCTACATGTGTTTTGAACTATGCCATGTCTTCTTTACAGAGGTGCTTACCATGTATTTTTGTGATCAATGTAGTGACTAGCACAAGCATGTAAACCAGGCTTCGTGATGTTGCTGATTTTAGTCCCTGTTCTGCTGTTATTTTGATGCCATGTAAACATGTTGATACAGAGAGATCCATGCATATTTTGAGATACTTCAGTAAGGGTGTTTTGAACATATGGTTATGCTCTATCCATTCATGCCCCTGGTTGCAATTATGGAGTAGTCTAGCATGTCATTTTCGTGCTCTACTTTTGCTACAAAATGTTTCCTGGAGATTGTTTACATGTTACTCAATTTTGCCAAGGTTGTTGTAGTTGATCCTTGCATGCTATGAACTTGTTCTTGCCTTGGTTTGTTTCATAAACATGTCTTCTTGTTGATGCTATGCTTATCTTGTCATGCAATGAATTGTGGTGAGTGAATCGAGCTTGTTAAGTAGGGTACTTGCTGATACTGTTTTGCTAGGTTGAATCTGTTATTCGGTGATGCTATGTAAACCTGCTGCTACAAGTCATTCTATGCATAATCTGGAGATATTCACTAAGGGTGTTTTGTTATACATGTCATGCTCTATCCATCCATGCCCCTGGTTGCACTTATGGCCTGCTGTAGCTTATTGTAATCTTGCTCCAAAGTTGCTAAATAATGTTGATGTCATCCTGTTAACATTAAGTTTAGTTGTTGCCATGATTGTTGCTAGTGTTCCATGCATCCTATGAACTTGCTCTTGCCATGCTTAGCTTCATAAACATGCCTTCTTACGGTTGGTTTCCTTGCCATGCCATGTATTGCTCTGTAGTGAGTTGCACAAGCTCATCTACATGCCTACTTATCGTTGTTTCTGCCATGTATGAATCTGTGATATAACGTGCCATGTTTACATGGGTGCCATCATATTTTCTGATCCTTTTTGGCTCATGGTCAGTAAGGGACTTTTGTTCTATGCATTTAGTAGTATCATGCCATGAATTTGTTTGCCATGATAAGTTCCTGTAACACGTTATTTGATAGCTCTAAACATTGCAACCTGATGTTAATTTCTGCAAAGTCTGAAACTGATATTATTTGCAATCTTGCCATGTGTGTTTGAGCATGTTCTAGTGATTTCTAGAGATAGCTCAATGTTCATGTTTTGTTGTGCTTTACCTGTGCATCATGTCCATGCCTTTTGTTATCATGTTGGGATGCTGTAGCATGTAGTTTTGGTGCTTGCAATATGCGTAGTTGCTATTTTGGACAGATTGTTGCTATAACTTGTATAGAGCGTATGTGTTGAATCGTTGCTCTGTTTTGAGTGTGTTCCATATGAAACTTGCTTAGAATTGCATGTAGCTTCATATTATCATGTTGCATCCTTGTTTTGAGGTGTTTGCTTGATGGTTGTATTCCTTTTGCATCAATGTCATGTTTAACTTGCTTTGCTCATATCTTCTAGGCCGTAGCTCCGAATTAAATGAACTCTATATGTAACTTGACTAGAATCTCATGTAGATCATCTTGGTGCATTTTAACTTGCTGTTTAACAACTTGAACATAAGGTTTATTCAGATCTGGACCAATTTATAAACTTGCATATTAGGACTTACCGGAATTGTTATATGTTGTTCCCGGCCTCATTTAAACTTGCCTTGATGTGTTGCTCTTGTTTGCATCATCTCTTGTCATGAGTAGCTTCATATAGCCTTGTCATGCATCATGCTTGTTGTGCATCATGTCATGTTCATGTGTGGTGTGTTTACCATGTTGTGTGCTTCTTCTTCTCGATAGTTCCCGTTTCGTT
This sequence comes from Triticum dicoccoides, assembly GCF_002162155.2. NCBI lineage: Eukaryota > Viridiplantae > Streptophyta > Magnoliopsida > Poales > Poaceae > Triticum > Triticum dicoccoides. The sequence goes on from NC_041383.1 coordinate 591,926,364, forward strand.
GCGATCGTGAGGATTCGTTCGTCTACGCTTGGTTCGTCTTCGTGGCTTCATCCGTTCGTCTTCTTCATGGACTCGTTCTTCTTCCTAGCGGGATTTCAGGCAAGATGACCGCTACCCTAGATCTCACTACTATCATTGCTATGCTAGTTGCTTCGTCCTATCGCTATGCTGCGCTACCTATCACCTGTTTATCAAGCCATCCCAAATTGCCATGAACCTCTAACCTTTCACACCCCTCCTAGCAAACCATTGATTGGCTATGTTACCGCTTTGCTCAGCCCTCTTATAGCGTTGCTAGTTGCAGGTGAAGTTGAAGATTGCTCCATGGTGAACAGGATTATGTTGGGATATCACAATATCTCTTATATTATCAATGCATCTATATACTTGGTAAAGGTTGGAAGGCTCGGCCTTAAGCCTGGTGTTTTGTTCAACTCTTGCCGCCCTAGTTTCCGTCATACCGGTGTTATGTTCCCGGATTTTGCGTTCCTTACGCGGTTGGGTGATTTATGGGACCCCCTTGACAGTTCGCTTTGAATAAAACTCCTCCAGCAAGGCCCAACATTGGTTTTACCATTTGCCTCACCACCACCTACTTTTCCCTTGGGAGTCGCTCTCTTGAGGGTCATCTTTATTTCAGCCCCCCCAGGCCAGTGCTTGTCTAAGTGTTGGTCCGAACTAGAGCCCTTTGCAGTGCCCCCTCAGGGAAACTTGAGGTCTGGTTTTAGTTGTACGGATTGCTCATCCGGTGTTGCCCTGAGAACTAGATATGTGCAGCTCCTATCGGGATTGTCGGCGCATCGGGCGGTCTTGCTGGTCTTGTTTTACCATTGTCGAAATGTCTTGTAAACCGGGATTTCGAGTCTGATCAGGTCTTCCTGGGAGAAGGTATATCCTTCGTTGATCGCGAGAGCTTATCATGGGCTAAGTTGGGACACCCCTGCAGGGTATAAACTTTCGAAAGCCGTGCCTATGGTTATAGGCAGATGGGAATTTGTTAATGTCCAGTTGTAGATAACTTGACACCAGATCCGAATTAAAAACGCATCAACCGCGTGTGTAGCCGTGATGGTCTCTTTTTGGCGGAGTCCGGGAAGTGAACACGGTTTTTGGGTTATGTTTGACGTAAGTAGGAGTTCAGGATCACTTCTTGATCATTGCTAGCTTCACTACCGTTCTGCTTGCTCTCTTCTCGCTCTTATTTGCGTATGTTAGCCACCATATATGCTTAGTCGCTGCTGCAGCCTCACCACTTTACCCCTTCCTTTCCCATTAAGCTTTGCTAGTCTTGATACCCATGGTAATGGGATTGCTGAGTCCTCGTGGCTCACAGGTTACTACAACAATAGTTGCAGGTACAGGTTTTGCGATGATCATGACGCGAGAGCGATGCTTGCTTGCGTTGAGTTCTTCTTCTGCTTCTTCTTCGATCAGGGATAGGTACCAGGTCGGCAGCCTGGGCTAGCAGGGTGGATGTCATTTGAGTTTCTGTTTGTGTTTCATCCGTAGTCGGATGATGCTCTTATGTATTGTGATGTTGTATTCGTGTGGCATTGTATGCCTTTTGTATGTATCCTCATCTATTATGTAATGTTGATGTAATGATATCCACCTTGCAAAAGCGTTTCAATATGTGGTTCTATCCTTGGTGGGACATTCGAGTCTCTTTAGGATAGTATCGCATATTGGGCGTGACAAGTTGTTATCAGAGCCTCGACCGACCCTAGGAGCCCCCTTGATTGATCATGTAGTCTGGCCGATGTTGAGTCTAGAAAAAAACTGTTTTGGAGTCTAGTTATATCAGAGAGTAGGAATTCTTTTTACTCCTCCGCCCCTTTGTCGCTCTGGTGAGGATTCTTGACGTAGGTGTTTTGAATTACTCCTCTTCCCCTTCAAATTTTCTTTAGGATCACGCAGTTGGTTTTTCGATCATTGGTTCTCAGCTGTTTTCATCCGGTGCATTTCTCGTCAAGTTAACTCGAGCCTCTTCATCGTCGCCAAGTTCAATCCTCAGTTGTTTTCTTTTCCCACCCGCCAACCCCTTTTCTTCTCGGAACCGGAGTCCGTAATCGAGTATCCATCCTACTCATGTGAAGTCTTTGCTTTTCTTTCCTCAATGATTCAACCGGTGTTTCCTCTTCAAGTTGTTCGTCGATTCCCCCTTCCAAGTTGCCTTTGTGTTTCCCCGCCCTCCCACCTTTTTTCTTCCCGGAGTTTGACTCTTTCTCGACCATCTATCTATTCGTGCGGAACCTCTTCAGTCTTTCGTAAATCATTTCAACCGGTGAATTCTCGTCTTGTTCATCATTCTTCATCCCTTTGTTTTTCCGATGCACTCTATTCAAATTTTTCGAGTGATCACATTCTTTTCCTTGGATCAAGTGTTTTCTCAACTTGTTCACCTCCTCGCCAGATTATCCTTCCGGAGTGTGCAAGACATCTCAGGAGATTCGTCTGTCTTTCAATTAATTCGAGGTTGTCACCTCATTCAAATATTTCAATCGTTCCGGTGCATCATCTATCTCTTCAAGAACCCCTTTCCAACGGTGTTCTATTTAGTGGGCCTAACCTATAGGTTTTTTCCCAGGATCTTACATGACTCTTCTAATTCCCCCGGAGTTATTCTCAATTCTTTTCAAGTGTGACGTAAGAATGGATTCCATCAGTCCGATGCCATCTCCAAGTTCGCTTTCAAATTCTTTTTATCTTTTGGTTCAACCCTTCCTCCTTTTTCATTCTCCCGGAGTATCTTAGTAATTTTGGAGGTGTTTCCCGTCGTCATTTGAAGATCGCAGAAGAGTTTTCCTCTAAATCTTGCCCGTTCTCTCGAAGATTCGTGGTTCTAGCTTCATATCATCCTCTCGAATTATTCCAATTGTCAAATATTCTTTCTTACCTATCCGGAGTATTTCAGGAGTTGATTTCTGTTTTGCTTCACCGGAGGCCATCGTTCTAGAAGAATTCTTTGTCCTCATGTTTCATCTACCGTTATCCAATTATCCCGGTGCTCCATTCAAGTGTTTTTTTAGTCAGCTCATGATCTCCTTGTCCTTTTGCATCTAAATCCCCTCGAGCATATTGGTTCTTCTAATTCTTCTCGGTGATTCATTCTCTTTCATCAATCATTTTCTAATTCTTACGGTGGTTCATTCAGATTGTTTTCCTTTGTTATCGTATCAATCCATTCGTTCTTTCCAATTCTACCGGTGGTTCATGAAGACCTTCTCAAGTTTGCGATATGTCACTTCTCAATCCTTTTCAAGAAGAATAAGTAGTATGCAAAAATCCATTGCTCGTCATCAATTTATTTTGATGAAGGATAAGCATACAATAAATTTTATTCTTATTTCACCCAAGTGATTAACCCTTTCTTCGGAGTTTGTTCTTGATGAATAAATTCTAGTTCCAAGTGTTTTCATCTTTTCTTTTCCGGAGTTCAATTCCCTCGGCCATTTCGTCGGAAATCCCATCTAAATCACCGCAAGGCTCATCTTATTCTTTCTTCCTTCATTCTATCTCATCATCCTTTTGTTACCGGAGTTCTTCATGGTGGTTCTTCATGATTTAATCTTTTCTTCAAGAGTTCATCAAGATTTTGTTGGTGGAGTTCAAGTATCTTTTCTTCTCATCTCGAAGTGCAATTTAGTCTCCGTATTCTTTTGAAGTGGATTTTTGCATTTCTTCGTTCTTCTAAGTTATCCAATCATTTCTGTTTGCGGTTGGTTATCACCTCATAATTTCTGAGATGTTATCCATAAGTCCACAACAAGCTTATTTTTTTCGTTGTTGATTTTCTCAACAACTCCATTCAATCCTTCCTTCTAAGTTCTTTCCATTCCATTCTTTCAATTCTTCCGGAGGCATTGCTTTAATCAACTCGTCAAGTGTCATCCCATCTTGTGAAGTACATGTTCTATTCCTCCATGTTTCAGCTGGAGTGCTACCTAAATCCTTCCAGTCTTATTCGTTTCTTATCTCGTTCTAACCAGAGTGGTTTCATAGTCTATCTTATTTTGTGAGCTTTCGATTCTCGTCATTCTCGTCGTTCCTCTCTTCTTCTCGAGTGCTCTCGATTCTTTGCTTCTTCTCTTGAGTTCTTACTTCATCTCATCCATTTTTCCCTTACGTCTCGGTCCTAAGATCTCGGGACGAGATCTTTTGTTAGTGGAGGAGTGTTGTAACGCCCCGGATTCGATGCGCCAGGTGTCTGCCAGTTATTCGCCGTCTTTGCCATGTCATTTGCTTGCGTGTTGCATTTTATCATATCATCATCTGCATTTCATTTGCATGTTTTTCAAAACTTGCATCCGTTCGGGTTCTCCCGGTTTCTCTCCGTTGTCCGTTCGGAGTCCAGACCTCTCGCGCGCGCCCGTTGCCCCTCTCAGACCTTGTTTTCGTGTGCGGGTGTTAAACTTTCTCGGAATGGCCTGAGGTTTGCCAAGCGGCCTTGGTATAGCACCGGTAGACCGCCTTTCAAGTTTCATGCCATTTGGAGTCCGTTTGATACTCCAACGATTAACCGCGTAGCCCGAAACCCCCTTTTCGTCTTGCAGCCCAACACCCCTCCAAACTGGCCCAAGACCCATCCTAACCCCTCCATGCTCTCGGTCTTTCGATCACGATCGTGTGGGCGGAAACCGCTACTCATTTGGACTCTCCTAGCTCCCAGAAACTATAAATATGCCCTCCCCCGTCCAAATCGCAGTACAAACCCTAAAAAATTCCCCTCCGCGCTGCACCGGACATGTCCGTCCGCACCGGACGCATCTCCGCCGCCGTCCGCAGCCAATGGCGCGCCGCCACGTGGCCTCCCGCGCCGCCCCAGCTGCCGCGGCCCGTCGAGCCCGTGCGCAGCCCGCCGGGCCCATCTGGCCGCGCCGC
>NC_041383.1:591931896-591935110 GCF_002162155.2 Triticum dicoccoides
CGCGGCCCGGTCCACCCCCGCAGGCCAGTGCCGCCCTCGCCTTCCTTTATCTTCCTCTCTCTCTCCCCCTCGCTAACTGCCATGTCGGCCTCGTCCTTCGCAGGAGCTCGCCGACACCCGCCTCGGATCTCGTCGCCGGAGCCCGGCTACCTCGCCTGAGGCCAGATCTGGCGCCCCCGCAACCAAGCCCTTCCATTCCCGCCGGTCTCCCCGGATCCGGCGATCCTCCCTGCTGCCGCCGACCACGACCTCCTTGCCGGCGTCCTGCTCCGCCTCCTTCTCGGGACCATGCGCCCGAGCGCGTTGACCGCGTGGGCCATGTGGGCCTCGCAAGCCACTCTAGCCCTGGCCCGCGTCGCCTCTCCCCCAGCCCAAGCCGGCCTGCCTCCTCCTCCTTCCTGGGCCAGGCCCGCTTAGGTGAGTAGCCGCCGTTTGTGCTATCTGTTGCCTCGGGCGTCATTTAGTTATTCAGCGCTCGCAATATTTTGGCTAGTCCCTGATAAACTGTTTCCTGATGCATTCTTGTGATGTGTGTAACTTTGTGCTTGTGCTCCGATTCATGCATATAATATGTCAAAATGTTCATCATGAGATGCTCTTCATTTCATTCCATTGCACCATGTTCATTTGAGTTCATCTTGATGCCTGAATCATTGTTGCAAGAGTGCTATATGATGTTGTCTGCTATCTGTTAACAGAACATGCTCATTTGTCATTTTTGCCATGATTGATGTGTGCATCCTATAAGGTTGATGCTTACATATGTTTTGAACTATGCCATGTCTTCTTTACAGAGGTGCTTACCATGTATTTTCATGATCAATGTAGTGACTAGGACAAGCATGTAAACAAGGCTTCGTGATGTTGCTGATTTTAGTCCCTGTTCTGCTGTTATTTTGATGCCATGTAAACATGTTGATACAGAGAGATCCATGCATATTTTCAGATACTTCAGTAAGGGTGTTTTGAACATATGGTTATGCTCTATCCATTCATGCCCCTGGTTGCAATTATGGAGTAGTCTAGCATGTCATTTTCGTGCTCTACTTTTGCTACAAAATGTTTCCTGGCAGATTGTTTACATGTTACTCAATTTTGCCAAGGTTGTTGTAGTTGATCCTTGCATGCTATGAACTTGTTCTTGCCTTGGTTTGTTTCATAAACATGTCTTCTTGCTGATGCTATGCTTATCTTTTCATGCAATGAATTGTGGTGAGTGAATCGAGCTTGTTAAGTAGGGTACTTGCTGATACTGTTTTGCTAGGCTGAATCTGTTATTTGGTGATGCTATGTAAACCTGCTGCTACAAGTCATTCTATGCATAATCTGGAGATATTCACTAAGGGTGTTTTGTTATACATATCATTCTCTATCCATCCATGCCCCTGGTTGCACATATCGCCTGCTGTAGCTTATTTTAATCTTGCTCCAAAGTTGCTAAATAATGTTGCTGTCATCCTGTTAACATTAAGTTCAGTTGTTGCCATGATTGTTGCTAGTGTTCCATGCATCCTATGAACTTGCTCTTGCCATGCTTAGCTTCATAAACATGCCTTCTTACGGTTGGTTTCCTTGCCATGCCATGTATTGCTCTGTAGTGAGTTGCACAAGCTCATCTACATGCCTACTTATCATTGTTTCTGCCATGTATGAATCTGTCATATAACGTGCCATGTTTACATGGGTGCCATCATATTTTCTGATCCTTTTTGGCTCATGGTCAGTAAGGGACTTTTGTTCTATGCATTTAGTAGTATCATGCCATGAATTTGTTTGCCATGATAAGTTCCTGTAACACGTTATTTGATAGCTCTAAACATTGCAACCTGATGTTAATTTCTGCAAAGTCTGAAACTGATATTATTTGCAATCTTGCCATGTGTGTTTGAGCATGTTCTAGTGATTTCTAGAGATAGCTCAATGTTCATGTTTTGTTGTTCTTTACCTGTGCATCATGTCCATGCCTTTTGTTATCATGTTGGGATGCTGTAGCATGTAGTTTTGGTGCTTGCAATATGCGTAGTTGCTATTTTGGACAGATTGTTGCTATAACTTGTATAGAGCGTATGTGTTGAATCGTTGCTCTGTTTTGAGTGTGTTCCATATGAAACTTGCTTAGAATTGCATGTAGCTTCATATTATCATGTTGCATCCTTGTTTTGAGGTGTTTGCTTGATGGTTGTATTCCTTTTGCATCAATGTCATGTTTAACTTGCTTTGCTCATATCTTCTAGGCCGTAGCTCCGAATTAAATGAACTCTATATGTAACTTGACTAGAATCTCATGTAGATCATCTTGGTGCATTTTAACTTGCTGTTTAACAACTTGAACATAAGGTTTATTCAGATCTGGACCAATTTATAAACTTGCATATTAGGACTTACCGGAATTGTTATATGTTGTTCCCGGCCTCATTTAAACTTGCCTTGATGTGTTGCTCTTGTTTGCATCATCACTTGCCATGAGTAGCTTCATGTAGCCTTGTCATGCATCATGCTTGTTGTGCATCATGTCATGTTCATGTGTGGTGTGTTTACCATGTTGTGTGCTTCTTCTTCTCGATAGTTCCCGTTTCGTTGCGATCGTGAGGATTCGTTCGTCTACGCTTGGTTCGTCTTCGTGGCTTCATCCGTTCGTCTTCTTCATGGACTCGTTCTTCTTCCTAGCGGGATTTCAGGCAAGATGACCGCTACCCTAGATCTCACTACTATCATTGCTATGCTAGTTGCTTCGTCCTATCGCTATGCTGCGCTACCTATCACCTGTTTATCAAGCCATCCCAAATTGCCATGAATCTCTAACCTTTGACACCCCTCCTAGCAAACCATTGACTGGCTATGTTACCGCTTTGCTCAGCCCTCTTATAGCGTTGCTAGTTGCAGGTGAAGTTGAAGATTGCTCCATGGTGAACATGATTATGTTGGGATATCACAATATCTTTTATATTATTAATGCATCTATATACTTGGTAAAGGGTGGAAGGCTCGGCCTTATGCCTGGTGTTTTGTTCCACTCTTGCCGCCCTAGTTTCCGTCATACCGGCGTTATGTTCCCGAATTTTGCGTTCCTTACGCGGTTGGGTGATTTATGGGACCCCCTTGACAGTTTGCTTTGAATAATACTCCTCCAGCAAGGCCCAACATTGGTTTTACCGTTTGCCTCACCACCACCTACTTTTCCCTTGGGAGTCGCTCTCTCGAGGGTCATCTTTAT
>NC_041383.1:591935438-591970729 GCF_002162155.2 Triticum dicoccoides
AGCGCCCCCTCAAGGAAACTTGAGGTCTGGTTTTAGTTGTACGGATTGCTCATCCGGTGTTGCCCTGAGAACGAGATATGTGCAGCTCCTATCGGGATTGTCGGTGCATCGGGCGGTCTTGCTGGTCTTGTTTTACCATTGTCGAAATGTCTTGTAAACCAGGATTTCGAGTCTGATCGGGTCTTCCTGGGAGAAGGTATATCCTTCGTTGATCGCGAGAGCTTATCATGGGCTAAGTTGGGACACCCCTGCAGGGTATAAACTTTCGAAAGTCGTGCCTGCTGTTATAGGTAGATGGGAATTTGTTAATGTCCGGTTGTAGATAACTTGACACCAGATCTGAATTAAAAACGCATCAACCGCGTGTGTAGCCGTGATGGTCTCTTTTCGGCGGAGTCCGGGAAGTGAACACGGTTTTTGGGTTATGTTTGACGTAAGTAGGAGTTCAGGATCACTTCTTGATCATTGCTAGCTTCATGACCGTTCAGCTTGCTCTCTTCTCGCTCTTATTTGCGTATGTTAGCCACCATATATGCTTAGTCACTGCTACAGCCTCACCACTTTACCCCTTCCTTTCCCATTAAGCTTTGCTAGTCTTGATACCCATGGTAATGGGATTGCTGAGTCCTCATGGCTCACAGATTACTACAACAACAGTTGCAGGTACAGGTTTTGCGATGATCATGACGCGAGAGCGATGCTTGCTTGCGTTGAGTTCTTCTTCTGCTTCTTCTTCGATCAGGGATAGGTTCCAGGTCGGCAGCCTAGGCTAGCAGGGTGGATGTCATTTGAGTTTCTGTTTGTGTTTTATTCGTAGTCGGATGATGCTCTTATGTATTGTGATGTTGTATTTGTGTGGCATTGTATGCCTTTTGTATGTATCCCCATCTATTATGTAATGATATCCACCTTGCCAAAGCGTTTCAGTATGCGGTTCTATCCTTGGTAGGACCTTCAAGTCTCTTTAGGATAGTATCGCATATTGGGCGTGACAGTTATCTCCGTGGATTTTCAGGTCATTCCGAGAGCTTTTGTTTTCTGCACAAAAAGAACACCATTGCAGTTCTGCTGAAAACAGCGTCAGTCCGAGTTAGTTTCATTCAAATCATGCAAGTTAGAGTCCAAAACAAGGGCAAATGTGTTTGGAAAAGTAGATACGTTGGAGACGTATCAACTCCCCAAAGCTTAAACCTTTGCTTGTCCTCAAGCAATTCAGTTGATAAACTGAAAGTGATAAAGAAAAACTTTTACAAACTCCGTTTGCTCTTGTTGTTGTAAATATGTAAAGCCAGCATTCAAGTTTTTAGCAAAGATGATGAACTAACCATATTCACAATAACACTTAGGTCGCATGTTTAGTCATATCAATGGCATAATCAACTAGCGAGCAATAATAATAAATCTCGGATGACAACACTTTCTCAAAACAATCGTAATATGATATGACAAGATGGTATCTCGCTAGCCCTTTCTGAGACCGCAAAACATAAATTTAGAGCACCTTTAAAGATCAAGGACTGACTAAACATTATAATTCATGGTAAAAGAGATCCAGTCAAGTCATACCCAATATAAACTAATAGTAATGCATGCAAATGATAGTGTGCTCTACAGCGGGTGCTTTTTAATAAGAGGGTGATGACTCTACATAAAAGTAAATAGATAGGCCCTTCGCAGAGGGAATCAGGGATTTGTAGAGGTACCAGAGCTCGATTTTAAAATAGAGATGAATAACATTTTGAGCGGTATACTTTCAGTGTCAATGCAACAACTATGAGATCTCGATATCTTCCATGTTACATGCATTATAGGCGGTTCCCAAACATAATGGTAAAGTTTATACTCCCCCACCACCAACAAGCATCAATCCATGGCTTGCTTGAAACAACGAGTGCCTCCAACTAGCAATAGCCCTGGGGGAGTTTTGTTTAATTATTTCGATTTGCTTTGATCTTTTTGATCATGGGACTGGGCATCCCGGTTACCAGCCATTTTCTCGTGAATGAGGAGCGGAGTCCACTCCCCTTGAGAATAACCCACCTAGCATGGAAGATACAGACAACCCTAGTTGAAACATGAGCTGCTCGAGCATACAAAACATAATTTAATTTGAAGGTTTGGAGTTTGGCACATACAAATTTACTTGGAACGGCAGGTAAATACCGCATATAGGAAGGTATAGTGGACTCATATGGAATAACTTTGGGGTTTATGGAGTTTGGATGCACAAGTAGTATTCCCGCTTAGTACAGGTGAAGGCTAGCAAAAGACATGGAAACGACCAACTCAGAGAGTGACAACAGTCATGAACATGCATTAAAATTAATCAACACCGAGTGCAAGCATGAGTAGGATATAATCCACCATGAACATAAATATCGTGAAGGCTATGTTGATTTGTTTCAACTACATGTGTGAACATGTGCCAAGTCAAGTCACTCGAATCATTCAAAGGAGGATACCACAGTATCACCACATCACAACCATTTTAATAGCATGTTGGCACGCTAGGTAAACCATTATAAGCTCCTAGCTAATTAAGCATGTCATAAGAAACTATAATCTCTAATTGTCATTGCAAACATGTTTATTCATAATAGGCTGAATCAGGAATGATGAACTCATCATATTTACAAAAACAAGAGAGGTCGACTTCATACCAGCTTCTCTCATCTCAATCGGTCCATCATATATCGTCATTATTGCCTTTCACTTGCACGACCGAACGGTGTGTATAATAATAATAGTGCACATGCATTGGACTAAGCTGGAACCTGCAAGCATTCAATTCAAGGGAGAAGACAAGGTAATATGGGCTCTTGGTTAAATCAACAATCATGCATATTGGAGCCACTAAACATTTTTCATTAAGGTCTTCTCCTCTCGACCCCCAAAGGAAAGAAAAGAAAATAAAACTATTTACACGGGAAAGCTCCCAACAAGTAAAAGAAGAACGAGAAATCTTTTTGGGTTTTCTTTTAATTGCTACTACAAGCATGGAAATTAAAATAACTAATTTTTTTGTTTTTTCTTAAGGTTTATCAAACACACAAGAAGAAAGCTAGAAAAAGAAATTAAACTAGCATGGATCGTACAGCGAAAAAGTATGAGCACCGACGTCTAGAATATGTGTGTGAACATGAATGTAATGTCGGTGAGAAATACGTACTCCCCCAAGCTTAGGCTTTTGGCCTAAGTTGGCCTATTGCCATGGATAGCGGCTACTCTCCCTAGTGTACTGAGGAGTGTCATCGGGATACCACTGGCTGGCGATCTCCTCCGAATCCCACTGATAAGATGATTGAAAGTGCTAGTTATGGACTAGAGGGGGGGGTGAATAGGCGATTTTTATCAAAGTCTTCAAAACGTGGAAGTTTCAAAGACAAACAATAGAAATGACCTAATTGATATGCAGCGGAAGATAAATTACAACAAGCAAGCCATAGTCAAGTATGCAATAATGTGAACGTACAAAGACTGATAGCAGCTAGGTAGTAAGGATCAGGATGGAAGATAGTATGAAGCCAATCAACGATAGTAGTCAAGCAATGAAGTCAAACAGATAAGACAATTAAGCAATGACTTCACGAAGACAAACTCAAAATAAAGGAGGGAAGATATAGAACCAGTCACTTTTTGAAGACACAGGATTTGTTGGACCAGTTCCAGTTGCTGTGACAACTGTACGTCTGGTTAGGGAGGCTGAGATTCAACTCAGAAGACCGCGTCTTCACCTTATTCCCCTTGAGCTAAGGACACACAATCCTCACCCAATCACTCTGGTAAGTCTTCAAGGTAGACTTCCGAACCTTCACAGACTTCGTTCACCGGCAATCCACAATGACTCTTGGATGCTCAGAACGCGACGCCTAACCGGCTGGAGGATACACAGTCCTCAAGTGTAATAAGTCTTCAGGTCACACAGATAGAAAGACTTCAGTGATGCCTAACACTCTTTGGCTCTGGGTGTTTGGGCTTTGTCCTCGCAAGGATTTCTCTCTCAAAGGCTTCGAGGTGGGTTGCTCTCAAAACGACAAAAGCCGTAAACTAACTCTGAGCAGCCACCAATTTATGGTGTAGGGGGTGGGCTATTTATAGCCACAAGGCAACCCAACCTAATATGTCCGAAATGACCCTGGGTCACTAAGGAACTGACACGTGTTCCAACGGTCCGATTTCAAACACACACGGCAACTTTACTTGGGCTACAAGCAAAGCTGACTCATCCAGCTCTGGATAAGATTTGCTCTCATTGTCTTCGCTCGAAGACATAGGATTTGGGTTGAGCATCACTTTAGTCACCCTGACTTTGTTCACTTGGACCCCACTTAATAGTATGGTGGTTCCTATGACTCAACAAAGAAGAAAAGGAAACAACGAAACAACACTGTCTTTGCGCTCCATAGTCTTCACTCATTGTCTTCTCATGTCATAGACTTCAGTGTGAATATCTTCACACACCACCATTGTCTTCAATGTCTTCATACATTTTTAGGGGTCATCTCTGGTAGGTAAACCGAATCAATGAGGGACACTTCCTGCGTTATCCTGCAATTCTCAAAAACGCATTAGTCCCTCAACCAACTTTGTCGTCAATACTCCAAAACCAACTAGGGATGTCACTAGATGCACTTACAATGATGGATGATAAGGTTCCAGTGGTGGTTCTGGCTCAGGCTCTGGAGCGGATATCTGGCCTCGATGCGCGTACATAGCCTTCGGCAAGACGAGGTAATGGCCTGCAGTTAAATCAAACAAAGAAGGCGCAGTCAGGTTAATAATCTCATTGTGTTTCTTATTAAATCTCAAATTATACAGGAGCATTTTATCATCATTGTCAATAATAAATTCATGCGCTACCATGCTCCTGTAATCTAAAAAGGTAAGAGGCAGCAGTGTCTCCTCTTTCTCATCATGCCTAATAGGTATCTCGAAATGTTTAGCAAGGCGTGCAACATAGATACCTCCAAAGATGGGGACCTTTGTACGGTTCAAGCTTAGTCGTTTAGCAATAACGGCACCCATACTAAAAGTGTTATCACAAAATAAGGCATGGAACAGAATAATAATATCAGGAACACTGAGGTTTCCACAGTTTCCGCGACCAATTAAGCATCGACTAGCAAATATGACAAAGTAGCATAAAACAGGAAAATGTATGCTAGTTATTCTCGCATCAGAAACCTTCCTCGATTCCCCTACAGTAATAGTGTCAATAAAACCATCCACATCTTTGCGATGTGGTTCATCTAGCCTACCATCAAAGGGTATTCTACAAACCACGCAAAAATTACATAATGACATTTCCTTAGCCTCATCATATAAAGGGTGAAGTTTGAAATAAACCCTGAGGTTGTAGGGGTCGACGTAAATGAACCCTCACCTCTAAATCCCTGAAGTTGATACCCTGTATTTACAGGTCCCAATCAATCCAAACCCTGTATGAGCAAAATTCTTGTTTGTTGTAACAGGAAGGCACTATCCCAGCCGGGATTGATTTATAGTCACTTACAACATGGACCCACGTGTCATGTGCATCTCCTTCTTGCATCTCCTTCATTGGTCTGTTCCTCACTAGTTCACTCGCCAATTGATCCTGGGCTCGTCTCCGGACAAGGTCCTGATGAGCGTACTGGACGGGGTTAGGCCAGCCGTCGTCGCCATCCTAGACAAGCTCCTGGTCGCGTCCAAGCCTGACGGCATGCTATTCCGACTGGAGATTAACTGCGTACTACACCTCCATTACGTACTATCATAAAAGGCAAAGAAAATATCAGGCATCACAAGGGCCTATTGCAATCCATCAGTGTCCTGCATCTCGTTTACGTGTAAGGAAACGTTTCGAGATGGCACGCCGGCTGAAATTTCAGCCGGTCGCTCTGGCCCACGCACCGCACTACGTCCCTTACCTTATCTTTTCCCCACACCACACCACACCACATCCAAATCTTATCCTCCCTCACTTTCCTACATCGTCGCCGCCCAATCTTCTCGGCTCTCCTCCCTGATCTCTCCTACATCAAGCTCCACGGGCTCTCCGGCGAAACGCCATGCTCCTGATGTGAGGTTAAGCCATGGCCTGCGAGCTCATAGAATTAGGGGCGGCCATGGCCTGCAAGCTCTCACTGCAAAATGATGATTTTTTGCTGGAATAGTTTTGTTTTCTGCTACCACCAGTGAAACCCCATTTTGTTGCTGAGTTTTGCTGCTGCACACGGTGGTGGAAGCCGACGTCAGCGGCGACCAGAGGCTGTGACAGCCGGGTGCTACAACCACAACGCCTCGTGCTGAAACCAGCCCATGAAAAGCTGCAAACAGCAGAAGCTGGATCATGCATTTTGATTTTTGCTGGAACCAGCGCATTTGTTTGATGCAACCGGCTAGTTTGTTTGCTACTTTGAACTCTCTTGAAGTTTGCTGTTGTGGTTGTTTCTGCTGGAACCTTTGTCATTTTTGGCTGGAAGCGGCCATTATTTTTGCTTCAACTGATCATTGAAGATTTTTGTCGTTCAGAATTTTCAATTGAAACATGACACTGCTAGTTGACGATGGCGGCAAGCCGGATCCGACAACGCGATTTTTTTGTTGCGACCATGGGACCTTGGCCTGGAATAGGCAGGCATTAGAGCTGCATCTGAATATCTCATGGTGACGGCGCCCGAGGATCTATTGGCAGCCGTGCTGCCATCTCTACGATAGGGGTGGGACCTCACTGGTGCTCCCTGGTCACGGCCATGGCGACGGCCACACGTTACCCACGGCCACAAGTGTGGAATGGGGGTGGGAGGTGGGTGGGGAATGGCACTATGCGATGGTGAGGGGGCGAGGGCCTGTTTTTTCTCGCGGGCGGCATTGGGAAGAGATGTCACAGGAGGGAACAAAAAAATCCAACGGCGCACAAGGGGGTGAATCGGGTGGCTGTGGTGCGACCGGCTGAAATTTCGGCCGGCGCACCGGCGCCTATCGCTGGCCTTACGTGTATCCAGAAGAGATCATCTAATCGATCAAGCCAGACTCAATTACTTGTTCATGCTTGTACTGTTCTACATGAATATATCAAGCCAGGCCTGTACGTGCGTGTCTTCCGGCGGGACTTCAATCCTCTGTTGGTGCTCGTCGACATCGTCATGGATATAAAATAAGTTTGGCTGGCCTTGGCCATCGTGGCCCTTGCCGTGCGCGCCCACGCCTGTTGAGTTGCAGCGGGAGGCGGCCATGGCGACCTGCTCAAGCCAGTGCGGCGTCAAGAGCAAAGAAAGAGCGCTGCAGCGAGATGGGGTCCTTGATGTAGCCCGAGACCCAGCCCAGAGAATCGCCGCGTACGCGCGCTGCGACTCGGTCCAGGCCTCCAGCGCCATGCGCCAGCCGCAGTGCTCTACCGCGAGCGCGCCCACCACGGTGGGCGCGTGAATCGGCCTAGGCAGTGGCGGCGGATCCCTGATGTATCATCTACGCGAGCTGTGGAAGGAGTACGTCATCGGGGATGAGCTTCGTGAGCTGCGGTAGGAGCTTGTCATCGCGGATGAGCTTCGCGAGCTGCGGCGGGAGCTTGTCGTCGCGGACGGCGGCGACCCTCCGACTCCGAGACACGGCGTCGACAAAGCCGACGGCTCGCCCTGGCTGCATCTCCCCCCACCGATGTATCATGCAGGCTGCAGCTCGTCAACTCGCGGCCACCTACCAAGGATCATCTAGCCTGTTGCTATTGATGGATCTGAGAGGAAAGGGGACAGGAGGAGAGACATGGGAGCGAGGAAGAAGATGGCAACGATGCGTTGCCTGCGCTACAGTGAGAGAAGCGATTTTCCGGTAGGATTGCGCTTTTCCCGGTGTCCCAAACACACGAAGGGTCAGGATAGACCGGGATATAAAAGATTAGGGTACCGATTTCAGGGATTTGAAGATGAGGGTTTATTTTCGTCGGCATCTACAACCTCAAGGTTTATTTATGACTTCACTCTCATATAAATGAAAAGCCACTGACGGTGGTGAATTCTTAGGATAATAGTAAAAGTTTTGCATGAAAGTATTAGTAAGTAAGAGATACTATTCGATCCGGTCGTGGAGGAAGTCGGTGAGGCCCGCATTATCATCCAAAGAATAAAAGTCTTCATAAATCCCGGCTGCTCTCAAGAAATTATCACAAGGCCACTCACACGGCCTTACTTCCGCTACGCGAGGAAGAATATACTTGGCCTTTTCTTTCTCCTTAGCTTGTTTATCCTTGGAGCTTTGGCTAGAAGAGCCCCTCAAGAACAACCTATTCATCTTTTTCTGAAAATTTCTGAATTTTTTAGTAACTCAAAATAAAAGTGAATCAAACTCAATAAAACTGATAGCAACTACTCCCACAAGTTCCTAGAGCCTATATCATGCATTAGAATTACTTGGGACCTCATAAATTTAACACGCAAGCTCAAGAACAAGGTCACCTAAGCAGCAAAATTTTTGCAGTGAATAAAGCACTAGAACAAAAACTAATTGGACCATTGGAGGAGTCACATACCAAAGAACAATCTCCCAACGCAGTTTTATGAACGGAGCTTTAAGCAAGGTGATCGAAAATCGCACCAAAATGAGCTAGAACTTGTGCTTGAGCTGGATGGGGATTTTTTTGGGGAGGAATATGGAGTGTGTGGGTGCAGGAATAAGTGGAGGGGGGCCATTGTGGGCCCACGAGATAGGGTGGCGTGCCCAGTAAGAGTTTGCGCGCCCTGGACCCTCGTGGCCAGGTGCTTGCCCCCCTGCTGTGTTCTCAGTGCCTAAAATCCTCAAATATTCCATAAAAACTCATACTAAATTTGTAGGGCATTTGGAGCACTTTTATTTTCAGGATATTTTTTATTGCATGGATAATTCAGAAAATAGACAGATAATACAATTTTTGCTTTATTTATTCTAAATCACAGAAAGTAAAAAGAGGCTATAGAAGGTTGTGCCTTCTAGTTTCATCCATCTCATGATCATCAAAAGGAATCCACTAACAAGGTTGATCAAGTCTTGTTAACAAACTCATTCTGAATAACATGGAACCGGAGAAATTTCGAATAACACTAGGTTACCTCAACGGGGATATGAACATCCCCTTAATAAGAATATCATACTTTGTCTTGACAGTAGGAAGAGGAAATTCAAAACCTCCAATAATGATAGTTGGAATTTTTCCAATAGAATTGATGCTATGAACTTGAGGTTGTTTCCTCGGAAAGTGTATCGTATGCTCATTACCATTAACATGAAAAGTGACATTGCCTTTGTTGCAATCAATAACAGCCCATGCAGTATGCAGAAAGAGTCTACCAAGGATAATCGACATACTATCGTCCTCGGGAATATCAAGAATAACAAAGTCCGTTAAGATGGTGACATTTGCAACCACAACAGGCACATCCTCACAAATACCGACAGGTATAGCAGTTGATTTATCGGCCATTTGCAAAGAGATTTCAGTAGGTGTCAACTTATTCAATTCAAGTCTATGATATAAAGAGAGAGGCATAACATTAACACCGGGTCCAAGATCACATAAAGCAGTTTTAACATAGTTTCTTTTAATGGACCATGGTATAGTTGGTGCTCCTGGATCTCCAAGTTTCTTTGGTATTCCACCTTTAAAAGTGTAATTGGCAAGCATGGTGGAAATTTCAGCTTCTGATATCTTTCTTTTATTTGTAATGATATCCTTCATGTATTTAGCATAAGGATTTACTTTAAGCATATCAGTTAAGCGCAAACGTAAGAAGATAGGTCTAATCATTTCAGCAAAGCACTCAAAATCCTCATCATCCTTTTTCATCAATGGCTTAGGAGGAAAAGGCATGGGTTTCTGAACCCATGGTTCTCTTTCTTTACCATGCTTCCTAGCAACAAAGTCTCTCTTATCATAACGTTGATTCTTTGATTGTGGGTTATCAAGACCAACAGCTAGCAGGTTCAATCTCTAAATCCTTATTATTGCTAGGTTGAGCATCATCATGAACATTATCATTAACATTATCATTAACATTATCACTAGGTTCATGTTCATCACCTGATTGTGTTTCAGCATCAGAAATAGAAATATCATTGGGATTCTCAGGTGTGTCTATAACAGGTTCACTAGAAGCATGCAAAGTCCTATCGTTTTTCTTTTTCTTTTTTTTAGAAGGACTAGGTGCATCTACATTATTTCTCTGAGAATCTTGCTCAATTCTCTTAGGGTGGCCTTCAGGATACAAAGGTTCCTGAGTCATTCTACCAGTTCTAGTAGCCACTCTAATAGCAAAATCATGTTTATTATTTAATTCATCAAGCAAATCACTTTGAGCTTTAAGTACTTGTTCAGCTTGAGTGGTAACCATAGAAGCATATTTACTAATGAGTTTAAGTTCATCTTTAACTCTAGCCATATAATCACTCAAGCGTCCAATCATGAGAGCATTACTCTTTAATTCTCTACCAACATAAGAATTAAAACTTTCTTGTCTATCCATAAAGTCATCAAATTCATCCAAACATTGGCTAGGAAATTTAGTAGACGGGATTTCAACCTTATCATATCTATAGAGAGAATTTACCTTTACTACCTGTGTCGGGTTATCAAGACCATGTGTTTCTTCAACAGGCAGTATATCAAGACCATGTATTTCTTCAATAGGAGGTAAATTCTTAACAGCTTCAGCTTTAATACCTTTTTCTTTCATGGATTTCTTTGCCTCTTGCATATCTTCAGGACTGATAAATAGAACACCTCTCTTCTTCGGAGTAGATTTAGGAATTGGCTCAGGAGTTGGCTCAATTGGCTCAGGAATTGGCTCAGGAAGAGTCCAATTATTTTCATTGGTCAACATATTATTCAACAGAAATTCATCTTGGTCGACCGTTCTTTCCCTGAAAACACAACTAGCACAACTATCCAAGTGGTCCTTGGAAGCATTAGTTAGTCCATTATAAAATATAACAAGTATTTCATTTTTCTTAAGAGGATGATCAGGCAAAGAATTAAGTAATCGGAGAAGCCTCCCCCAAGCTTGTGGGAGACTCTCTTCTTCAGATTGCACAAAATTATATATTTCCCTCAAGGCAGCTTGTTTCTTATGAGCAGGGAAATATTTAGTAGAGAAGTAATAAATCATATCCTGGGGACTACGCACACAACCAGGATCAAGAGAATTAAAACCAAGTTTTAGCATCACCCTTTAATGAGAATGGAAATATCTTAAGGATATAGTAATAGCGGGATTTCTCATCATTAGTGAACAGGGTGGCTATATCATTTAACTTAGTAATATGTGCCACAACAGTTTCAGATTCATTGCCATAAAAAGCATTGGATTCAACCAAAGTAATTATCTCAGGATCAACAGAGAATTCATAATCTTTATCAGTAACTAAGATAGGTGAAGTAGCAAAAGCAGGGTCATATTTCATTCTAGCATTCAGAGATTGATGCTTCCATTTAGCTAATAACTTCTTAAGATCATATCTATCATTGCAAGCAAGAATAGCTCTAGCAACTTCTTCATCCATAACATAACCCTTAGGAACAACAGGAAATTCATACTTAGGGGGAGAACCTTCATCATCACTATCATCAATAATTTCATCTTCAATAATTTCATTCTCTCTCACCCTAGCAAGTTGTTCATCTAGAAATTCACCTAATGGCAAAGTAGTATCAAGCACATAAGTAGTTTCATCATAAGTATCATGCATAGCAGAAGTGGCATCATGTCACGCCGAATATGCGATACTATCCTAAAGAGACTCGAAGGTCCCACCAAGGATAGAACTGCATATTGAAATGCTTTGCAAGGTGGATATCATTACATCAACATTACATAATAGATGGGGATACATACAAGAGGCAAATAATGCCACATGAATACAACAATATATCATACACAATATCAACATCCGACTACGGATGAAACACAAACAGAAGCTCAAACGACATCCACCCTGCTAGCCCAGGCTGCCGACCTGGAACCTATCCCCTGATCGAAGAAGAAGTAGAAGAAGAACTCAACGCAAACAAGCATCGCTCTCGCGTCATGATCATCGCATAACCTGTACCTGCAAATGTTGTTGTAGTAATCTGTGAGACACGAGGACTCAGCAATCCCATTACCATGGGTATCAAGACTAGCAAAGCTTAAATGGAAAGGAAGGGGTAAAGTGGTGAGGCTGCAGCAGCGACTAAGCATATATGGTGGCTAACATACGCAAATAAGAGAGAGAAGAGAGCAAGCGGAACAGTCGTGAAGCTAGCAATGATCAAGAAGTGATCCTGAACTCCTACTTATGTCAAGCATAACCCAAAAACCGTGTTCACTTCCCGGACTCCGCCGAGAAGAGACCATCACGGCTACACACGCGGTTGATGCGTTTTAATTCGGATCTGGTGTCAAGTTATCTACAACCGGACATTAACAAATTCCCATCTGCCCATAACCGCGGGCACGGCTTTCGAAAGTTTAAACCCTGCAGGGGTGTCCCAACTTAGCCCATGATAAGCTCTCACGATCAACGAAGGATATACCTTCTCCCAGGAAGACCCGATCAGACTCGGAATCCCGGTTTACAAGACATTTCGATAATGGTAAAACAAGACCAGCAAAGCCGCCCGATGCGCCGACAATCCCGATAGGAGCTGCACATATCTCGTTCTCAGGGCAACACCGGATGAGACAGGCTACGAGTAAAACCAGACCTCGAGTTTCCCCGAGGGGGCCCCGCAGGCGGCTCGGTTTGGACCAACACTTAGACAAGCACTGGCCCAGGGGGGGCTAAAATAAAGATGACCCTCGAGCTCCGGAAACCCAAGGGGAAAAGGGCTAGGTGAGGCAAATGGTAAAACAAAAGTTGGGCCTTGCTGGAGGAGTTTTATTCAAAGCGAACTGTCAAGGGGGTCCCATAAATCACCCAACCGCATAAGGAACGCAAAATCCGGGAACATAACACCGATATGACGGAAACTAAGACGGCAAGAGTGGAACAAAACACCAGGCATAAGGCCGAGTCTTCCACCCTTTACCAAGTATATAGATGCATTAATTTAATAAGAGATATTGTGATATCCCAACAAAATCATGTCCACCATGGAGCAATCTTCAACTTCACCTGCAACTAACAACGCTATAAGAGGGGCTGAGCAAAGCGGTAACATAGCCAAGCAACGGTTTGCTAGGAAGGGTGTCAAAGGTTAGAGGTTCATGGCAATTTGGGAGGCTTGAAGAACAAGTGATAGGTAGCGCAGATAGTGATAGAACGAAGCAACTAGCATAGCAATGATAGTAGTGAGATCCAGGGTAGCGGTCATCTTGCTTGAAATCCCGCAAGGAAGAAGAATGAGTCCATGAAGAAGACGAACGGGCGTAGTCGAACGAATCCTCACAAACATAGCGTTACCGGAACTATCAAGGAGAAGCGCAACCGGAAAGAAGTAAACAACATGGTAAACAACCATCACAATCATAATCATGGCATGATGCACAAACAAGTATGATGCATGTCCGGTTTAATGAGGCATTGGCATGGCAAACTGCAACACACAATACTACAAATTAAGTGGAGCTCAATATGCAACGAGTTGCATATTGACGAAACACCACATTCGAGTTATTTAGTTCGCTCTCGTTTAGGTACACAACAATATTAAATGTTGTTAAACATGGCAAGGGGTGAAGCATATGAAAACTACCTAACTAGGCAAGTTTAAATGAGGCCGGAAACAACAAACAACAATTCCGGAAAATCCTCATATGCATATTTTGAGTTTGATACTGTTCTGCCCTAAACACAATTTTAATATTGTTAAAAACAGCAAAAATAAAGTGCACCATGTTAAACTAGGCATTTTTCCACCCCATTTACATATAAAGTTTATTAAATTTGGAGCTACGGTTATTTAGTTATGAAATAAATCATTTTAGCATGGCATTTATGCAAATTAAAACAAACAGCATTTTAAACATTTTAAACATGGATGAAAGTGGCAAATTATTAATCTACACAAAATTCTAAACATTTTACATATATAAATTATTTACATATGATGCACGGTTAATGAGTTATTATATGCATGATGCTTAGGGGTTTTTCTGTAAAACAGGCAGTCTCTCGTTAAAGGACAAAATTCACAGCGCATGGAAAAAAAACATGGGCCGAAACTAGCTGGCCCAACAAGCACAGAAGAGGGGCTGGGCGCTGATCACCATGGGCCATGGCCCAGTCGGTGGAGGAGGTGAGGCCGGAAGGGGCGCTGGGCCTGGCGCTGGTGGAGAGGGGGCGGCTGGGCCGGATGAGGCTCGGGCGGCGCTGTGCCTTGGCAATCTGGAGGCAGCAGGGGCGTAGTCAACGGGCTCGGAATCGCTGACCCCATCGATGCAGGCGCGCAGCGAGTAGGGAAAGCAGAGGATGCAGCGGCGTGGCTTGGACTCCGGCGACGACGAGGCAGATGCGGACGAGTTAAGGGACTTGGCAGCCCGACGATGGAGGCGTCGGAGATGGCCGGATCCAGGCCAACTCGGGTCGAGGACGAAGCTCCTGGGCATCAGGGCTCCATGCCCGGCGTTGAACACAGAGAGGGAGAGAGAGAAACATGAGCGAGAAGGAGAGCGGAAGGGAGAGATGGAAGGCAAGGGCGCCACAACCTGGTGGTGCTCGCCGGAAGAGATGCAGACGACGGGGACGGCGGGGATCCGGCGAGGTAGAACGGCTGCGGGGGCCTGCAGCTCGGGAAGGACGAGCTCAGGCTCCTGGCTTGCGGCCGATGGCGGGAGGCGGCATGGATGCAGATCAGCGATGGTTTGTCTCGAAGAAGCGGGGCGACGGCCATGGTCCTGCTGCTGCTGCTTGCGGGACGGAGGAGGTGAGGGAGATCGGGCGCGAGGTCGCCGGCAGCAGGTCGAGCTCCTGTTCGAGGAAGGAGGCGCGCGAGGTGGTGCTTAAGCACGGGAGTTCAAGGCGGCGGGGTCGACGTGCTCGTGAACGAGGGCGCCATGGGATGGATGGATTGGATCTGGGTGTGGCTGATGGTTGGTGCAGGGGGAAATGAGAGGATCCCGAGGTGGGAAATGGGTGCAGCGGCGGCTGGGAGGATGGGACAGCTCCCCTGAGATTTAGGGTTTGACAAAATATATACATTAGGTGGATTAGGTTAGGGGCTACCTCATCCCTACGATCGTAATCGGACGGTCGCGAATAAAATAGGCAGGGAGTCCAAATAAGAAAACGGAGATGTTTTATAGACGTTACGGGATGATCCGGATCCATCGGTAACGATAGACCGGTTCGGGTTCGGGCAAGGTTCGGACGCGCGCGAGGGGTCTGAGAGCTGGCAAAAGAGGTTAGGTGGTCAAGGTCAAGAGGGAAGCGAAACCCTGATTGGTCTGGAACGGCCAACAAAAGCAAGGGGGGACGCGGCAACTATCAACGGGTGCAAGTTTATAAGAAAACATGTGATGCAAAGCTCATGATGACATGGTGAATGCGGCAAACAAAAATAAAACACACAGCGAACACGAAATATATGGAAGGCATCTGGAGCGCCGGTCTTGGGGCGTTACAACACTCCACCACTACGAGAGGATCTCGTCCTGAGACCTAGGATGGCACCAGAGGGAAAAGGAAGAGGAAGATAAGAGGTAAACTAAGTTGCTTCTTTGACGAACGAGTGAAACCATGAACCTTGAGAGGTTGGGCAATTAAAAAGAAAGAGTACAACAGAGATGAACGAGATTGCAAACAATCCGTTGGAAAAGAGGAGCAAGGAACATTACGAGAACTTGAAGGTTGCAAAGACATGAATCAAGAGTTTAATGGACAAGATAGGATTCAAAACCACTCCGGTTAAAACAAGATGAGAGAGGAAGAATTTGGGCAGCACTCCATTTGAACATGGAAGGACTAGAACATGAACTTGACAAGATGAGAGGATACTTGATGAAATCAACAACACACTGCCTCCGGAACTATTGAAAGAATGGCACAATGGGTAAGAAGGATTTCAGACAGCACTAAGGTTGAAAATAGAGGCAAAGCTTAATAAGATGAAAGAACTTGAATGAGAACACAACACTCCGGTTAAATGGATAAGAAAGAAAAGAACACGATCCTCACAATTCGAGATGTTGAGTGAAGAGAGCAACATCACAATGCCTTCGGGACGAAAGAATAGAAGATAGATCATTGGAATAACAGAATGGAGAAGAAAATGCCAACTTCTGCCACAAGTGAGCTTGGAAAGCATCCTTCCGAGAAGGTTATAACGGAGTCGTTGGAAAACCAACAACGAAACAAATAAGCTTGTAGTGGGCTTATGGAAAACATCTCAAAATGATGAGGTGACAACCGGCCACCGATGGAAACAATTAATTGGATTGAGACCAGCATGGAGATGAAAACTGCTTTCGCCGAGAGGATAGGAGAAAACTTGGATCATTGATAAGCACCACAAATAGCAACATTCCTTAGGTCAGGCTTTAGGTGAAATCTCTACCAAGATAACTCCAACGAAGAGATTGATGGACTTAAAATACCTCATTCTTGACAACATATGAATCATGAAACATGAAGGAAATTGTCAAGAGTGACATAACACCATCTCAAAAGATAGGGTAGAAAGAATTGCACTTCGGAATGCAAGATGAAGAATACTTGAGCTTCTCAAAACAAAACATGTGTTGAGCACCATGTTTATTTTTGAGTATAGCTTGACGGATCATAACTTCAAGAGAAATCTTGAAGAACAATTGAAGAATGAAAAGAATCCTTGACGAACCATCATGTAGAGCCTCCATGAAGAACTCCGGTAATAAAAGGATGATGAAAAGAAAAAGATGTTGGAAACACAAGGTGAAGCCTTGCAATGATTTAGATGGAGCTTCGCGATGATATAACCGAGAAAACTTGGAACTCCGGAAACGAAAAGATGAAACATGTCGAACCGAGAAATGTGACATGATGAACAACTCCGGAAAGAAGAAACTAGATTACTTGGATGAAACAATAATAATAATTACGTTATGCCTATCCTTCACCAATTTAAATTGATGACAAGCAACGGATTTGGGATACTACTTATTCTCGTAGAAAGGATTAAGAGGGATATAGCATAAACTTGAGAAGGTATTGATGGAACCACGGTGGGATTTGGAAACAAAGAACGAATTGATATGATAACGAAGGAAGTGAAATCTTGAACGAACCCCCATAAGGATTGAAAATGAAAGTAGCAAAGGCACAATTCACCGGGAAGAATTGGAAAACGATTGAAGATACTTGAGGGAATTTAGATACCAGAGAACGAAGAGATCATGAACTGATTAGAGTATATTTGAATGATTCACCGGTAAGATTTGGAGAACAACAGCTGAAAGCTAAGAATGAGTAATATTCAGAAATGATGGCCTTCAGATGATCGAGAAACGAAGCAACTCGTGAAATGCGTCGGATGGTTGAAAGGAATTCTCACAATCGAAAACAATTATGAGAGGATGGCATCAAGCTAGAACCATGAATCTTGAAGAGAATGGAGCAAGATTTAAGAGAAGTCCTTCTTTGGTCTTCAAATGTTGAGAATGATGATGAGAACCACCATGAATTGTTGAGATACTCCGGGAGAAAATTAGAAAGGTTGAACCAACGATGAAAAGAATTTGAAAGATCTTGAAGAAAGACATTTGACTGATGATAATTCATCCTTACGTCAAACTTGGAAATGAATTTGAGAATCACTCCTGATAATTAGAAGAGTCAGGTAAGATCCTGGGAAAAGACCTGTGGGTTAGGGCCCACTCAAAAGAAACACTGTTGAACGATTGCTTGAAAAAGAGATTGCACCGGTAGAATTAAATAGCTTGAAAGAGAGAAAAACCTCGAAATATCTTGAACGGATTGAGAATGGAAATAGAAGTCTTCTGAGATATCTTGAGCACTCCGGATAAGAATAGAGAGAGGTGAACAATCAAGAGGTGCACTGACATGGAAAAACATTTGAAACGAGGAAAGTGATATGATCAACACCAAAAGCTTGAATTAAAACCACCGGAGAAGAAAAATAATGAAGAATGATGAACTCAAAGCTCCGTTAGTATCTTCCTAAGAATCACCGGATAAGAACATTAATGGAAAATAATGAAGAGAACTCCCATTAATAAAACGATAAATGATTAAGAAATCTGAGTCCTTGAAGAAAAAAGGAGGGAGGATGGGGAAAACAAAGACAACTTGGGATGAATGAAACAAACACCGGTGAGAAAACTTAGAGTTGATCTTGCGGATGTTGAAATGATCGGATCCACTTGAAGAGAAGCACACCGGTTGGAAAGAATTGACATGACGACCTCGATGATCAAGAAGGATTAGTATTAACATAGCAATATGAGAACACCGTTTAGGAAAGGTATGGATTCAACATTTGACTTTGAAGCAACTCGAATACCACAAATAAAACAAAAACAAAGGATTTGGCTTGCAAAATAAGCCGGAACAAACATATGATAGATCCCATATCGTATCATGTGTCTGTTGGAAAGATATCCTACGAGCTACTTGAATTCCCACCTATAAACTCCCGAAACTTTCTGGTTATGCAATCTGGTGTTGGGGATACAGGGGAAGCAATATATCTCACCCAAACTAACAATACCTACATCCAAGCTGTATCCATCCGTCAACACATAACCAAGAAACCTTTGAAAATCGTGTACCTCAACCTTTGAAAAGCATCCGTTATACGAGTTATGGCAATACTCCCGAACTCCCCAGTACTGGGTGACGTCGAGGTTATCTCACCAACAACTGCATAAAAGAGATTTTTGATGTCGGCAAAACTCAGGTATTCCAGAACTGCAACGATAAAATTATCACGACAACACCTCGGAGCTCAACTCCCCGGGTCAATGCCACATAATAGACATGAGGCACGAAGAACAATGTTCTCGTCACAAAACCATCGGAACAATTCCAAGATACCCGCGTGATCCTAAATTTTTTTAGTGAAATTTGAGGAGAGGAAAGACAAAACATCTACGTTAGGAGACCTCACCAGAGCAACGAAGGGGCTGAGGAGTAAAAAGAATCCTACTCTCCGATATATATAATCCTAAGACTCAAAATAATTTTCATCTAGACTCAACAATAGCCAAAAATCAAGGGGGATCCTATGGTCGGTCGAGGATCTGATACCAACTTGTCACGCCCAATATGCGATACTATCCTAAAGAGACTCGAAGGTCCCACCAAGGATAGAACCGCATATTGAAACGCTTTGCAAGGTGGATATCATTACATGAACATTACATAATAGATGGGGATACATACAAGAGGCAAATAATGCCACATGAATACAACAATATATCATACGCAATATCAACATCCGACTACGGATGAAACACATACACAAGCTCAAACTATATCCACCCTGCTAGCCCAGGCTGCCGACCTGAAACCTATCCCCTGATCGAAGAATAAGCAGAAGAAGAACTCAACGCAAACAAGCATCGCTCTCGCGTCATGATCATTGCATAACCTGTACCTGCAACTGTTGTTGTAGTAATCTGTGAGCCACGAGGACTCAGCAATCCCATTACCATGGGTATCAAGACTAGCAAAGCTTAAATGGAAAGGAAGGGGTAAAGTGGTGAGGCTGCAGCAGCGACTAAGCATATATGGTAGCTAACATACGCAAATAAGAGCGAGAAGAGAGCAAGCGGAACGGTCGTGAAGCTAGCAATGATCAAGAAGTGATCCCGAACTCCTACTTACGTCAAGCATAACCCAAAAACCGTGTTCACTTCCCGGACTCCGCCGAGAAGAGACCATCACGGCTACACACGCGGTTGATGCATTTTAATTCGGATCTGGTGTCAAGTTATCTACAACCGGACATTAACAAATTCCCATCTGCCCATAACCGCGGGCATGGCTTTCAAAAGTTTAAACCCAGCAGGGGTGTCCCAACTTAGCCCATGATAAGCTCTCGCGATCAACGAAGGATATACCTTCTCCCAGGAAGACCCGATCAGACTCGGAATCCCGGTTTACAATACATTTCGACAATGGTAAAACAAGACCAGCAAAGCCGCCCGATGCGCCGACAATCCCGATAGGAGCTGCACATATCTCGTTCTCAGGGCAACACCGGATGAGACAGGCTATGAGTAAAACCAGACCTCGAGTTTCCCCGAGGGGGCCCCGCAGGCGGCTCGGTTCGGACCAACACTTAGACAAGCACTGGCCCCGGGGGGCTAAAATAAAGATGACCCTCGGGCTTCGGAAACCCAAGGGAAAAAGGGCTAGGTGAGGCAAATGGTAAAACCAAAGTTGGGCCTTGCTGGAGGAGTTTTATTCAAAGCGAACTGTCAAGGGGGTCCCATAAATCACCCAACCGCGTAAGGAACGCAAAATCCGGGAACATAACACCGGTATGACGGAAACTAAGGCGGCAAGAGTGGAACAAAACACCAGGCATAAGGCCGAGTCTTCCACCCTTTACCAAGTATATAGATGCATTAATTTAATAAGAGATATTATGATATCCCAACAAAATCCTGTCCACCATGGAGCAATATTCAACTTCACCTGCAACTAACAACGCTATAAGAGGGGCTGAGTAAAGCGGTAACATAGCCAAGCAACGGTTTGCTAGGAAGGGTGTCAAAGGTTAGAGGTTCATGGCAATTTGGGAGGCTTGAAGAACAAGTGATAGGTAGTGCAGCATAGCGATAGAACGAAGCAACTAGCATAGCAATGATAGTAGTGATATCCAGGGTAGCGGTCATCTTGCCTAAAATCCCGCAAGGAAGAAGAACGAGTCCATGAAGAATATGAACGGGCGTAGTCGAACGAATCCTCACAAACGCAGCGTTACCGGAACTATCAAGGAGAAGCGCAACCGGAAAGAAGTAAACAACATAGCAAACAACCATAACAATCATAATTATGGCATGATGCACAAACAAGTATGATGCATGTCCGGTTTAATGAGGCATTGGCATGGCAAACTGCAACACACAATACTACAAATTAAGTGGAGCTCAATATGCAACGAGTTGCATATTGACGAAACACCACATTCGAGTTATTTAGTTCGCTCTCGTTTAGGTACACAACAATATTAAATGTTGTTAAACCTGGCAAGGGGTGAAGCATATGAAAACTACCTAACTAGGCAAGTTTAAATGAGGCCGGAAACAACAAACAACAATTCCGGAAAATCCTCATATGCATATTTTGAGTTTGATCCTGTTTTGCCCTAAACACAATTTTAATATTGTTAAACAGCAAAAATAAAGTGCACCATGTTAAACTAGGCATTTTTCCACCCCATTTACATATAAAGTTTATTAAATTCGAAGCTACGGTTATTTAGTTATGAAATAAATCATTTTAGCATGGCATTTACGCAAATTAAAACAAACAGCATTTTAAACATTTTAAACATGGATGAAAGTGGCAAATTATTAATCTACACAAAATTCTAAACACTTTACATATATAAATTATTTACATATGATGCACGGTTAATGAGTTATTATATGCATGATGCTTAGGGGTTTTTTTGTAAAACAGGTAGTCTCTGGTTAACGGACAAAATTCGCAGCGCACGGAAAAAAAACATGGGCCGAACTAGCTGGCCCAACAAGCATAGAAGAGGGTCTGGGCGCTGCTCACCATGGGCCATGGCCCAGTCGGTGGAGGAGGTGAGGCCGGAAGGGGCGCTGGGCCTGGCGCTGGTGGAGAGGGGGCGGCTGGGCCGGATGAGGCTGGGGCGGCGCTGTGCCTTGGCGATCTGGAGGCAGCAGGGGCGCAGTCAACGGGCTCGCAATCGCTGACCCCATCGATGCAGGCGCGCAGCAAGCAGGGGAAGCAGAGGATGCAGCGGCGCAGCTTGGACTCCGGCGACGACGAGGCAGATGCGAACGAGGCAAGGGACTTGGCGGCCCGATGATGGAGGCGTCGGAGATGGCCGGATCCGGGCCAGCTTGGGTCGAGGACGAAGCTCCTGGGCATCGGGGCTCCATGCCCGGCGCTGAACACAGAGAGGGAGAGAGAGAAATGTGAGCGAGAAGGAGAGCGGAAGGGAGAGATTGAAGGCAAGGGCGCCACAACCTGGTGGTGCTCGCCGGAAGAGATGCAGACGACGGGGACGGCGGGGATCCGGCGAGGTAGAACGGCTGCGGGGGCCTGCAGCTCGAGAAGGAGGAGCTCGGGCTCCTGGCTTGCGGCCGATGGCGGGAGGCGGCATGGATGCAGATCAGCGGTGGTTTGTCTCGAAGAAGCGGGGCGACGGCCATGGTCCTGCTGCTGCTGCTCGCGGGACAGAGGAGGTGAGGGAGATCGGGCGCGAGGTCGCCGGCAGCAGGTCGAGCTCCTGCTCGAGGAAGGAGGCGCGCGAGGTGGTTCTTAAACACGGGAGTTCGAGGCAGCGGGGTCAACGTGCTCGTGAACGAGGGCGCCATGGGATGGATGGATTGGATCTGGGTATGGCTGATGGTTGGTGCAGGGGCAAATGAGAGGATCCCGAGGTGGGAAATGGGTGCGACGGCGGCTGGGAGGATGGGACAGCTTCCCTGAGATTTAGGGTTGGACAAAATATATACATTAGGTGGATTAGGTTAGGGGCTACCTCATCCCTACGATCATAATCGGACGGTCGCGAATAAAATAGGTAGGGAGTCCAAATAAGAAAAGGGAGATGTTTTATAGACATTAGGGGATGATCCAGATCCATCGGTAACGACAGACCGGTTCGGGTTCGGGCAAGTTTCGGACGCGCGCGAGGGGTCTGAGAGCTGGCAAAAGAGGTTAGGTGGTCACAGCCAAGAGGGAAGCAAAACCGTGATTGGTCTGGAACGGCCAACAAAAGCAAGGGGGAACGCAGCAACTATCAACGGGTGCAAGTTTATAAGAAAACATGTGATGCAAAGCTCATGATGACATGATGAATGCGGCAAACAAAAATAAAACACGCGGCGAACACGAAATATATGGAAGGCATCTGGAGCACCGGTCTTGGGGCGTTACACATCATCAATAACATGCGACATATCAGAATTCATAGCAGTAGCAGGTTTAGGTGTCGCAAGCTTACTCAAAACAGAAGGAGAATCTAGTGCAGAGCTAGATGGCAGTTCCTTACCTCCCCTCGTAGTTGAGGGAAAAATCTTAGTTCTTTCGTCTTTCAAGTTCCTCATAGTGATCAGCAGATATAAATCCTAAGTGACTCAAAGAATAGAGCTATGCTCCCCAACAACGGCGCCAGAAAATAGTCTTGATAACCCACAAGTATAGGGGATCACAACAGTTTTTGAGGGTAGAGTATTCAACCCAAATTTATTGATTCGACACAGGGGAAGCCAAAGAATATTCTCAAGTATTAGCAATTGAGTTGTCAATTCAACCACACCTGAATAACTTAGTATCTGCAACAAAGTATTTAGTAGCAACGTAGTATGATAGTAATGGTAACAGTGGCAAAAGTAACGATAGCAGTTTTGTAGTAATTGTAACAGTAGCAACGGAAAAGTAAATAAGCAAAGCACAATATATGAAAAGCTCGTAGGCATTGGATCAGTGATGGATAATTACGTCGGATGCGATTCCTCATGTAATAGCTATAACATAGGGTGACACAGAACTAGCTGCAGTTCATCAATGTAACGTAGGCATGTATTCCGAATATAGTCATACATGCTTATGGAAAAGAACTTGCATGACATCTTTTGTCCTACCCTCTCATGGCAGCAGGGTCCTAATGAAAACTAAGGGATATTAAGGCCTCCTTTTAATAGAGTACCGGACCAAATCATTAGCACTTAGTGAATACATTAACTCCTCAAACTACGGTCATCACCGAGAAGTATCCCAATTATTGTCACTTCAGGGTTGTCGGATCATAACACATAATAGGTGACTATAGACTTGCAAGATAGGATCAAGAACTCACATATATTCCTGAAAACATAATAGGTTCAGATCTAAAATCATGGCACTCGGTCCCGAGTGAAAAGCATTAAGCATAGCAAAGTCATATCAACATCAATCTCAGAACATAGTGGATACTAGGGACCAAACCCTAACAAAACTAACTTGATTACATGGTAAATCTCTCCAACCCATCACCATCCAGCAAGCCTATGATGGAATTACTCATGCACGGAGGTGAGCATCATGAAATTGGTGATGGAGGATGGTTGATGATGATGACGGTGACGAATTCCCCTCTCTGGAGCCCCGCACGGACTCCAGATTAGCCCTCCCAAGAGAGATTAGGGCTTGGCAGTGGCTCCGTATCGTAAAACGCGATGAAACTTTCTCTCTGATTTTTTTCTCCATGAAACCAAATATATAGAGTTGGAGTTGAGGTCGGTGGAGCTCCAAGGGGCCCACGAGGCAGGGGGGCCTGCCCAGGGGGAGGGGGCGCACCCCCCACCCTCATGGACAGGGTGTGGGCCCCTGGCCTTGATTCTTTCGCCAGTATTTTTTATATTTTCCAAAAGTTATCTCGGTGGATTTTCAGGTCATTCCGAGAACATTTATGTTTTCTGCACAAAAAATAACACCATGCCAGTTTTGCTGAAAACAGCGTCAGTCCGTGTTAGTTTCATTCAAATCAGGCAAGTTAGAGTCCAAAACAAGGGCAAAAGTGTTTGGGAAAGTAGATACATTGGAGACGTATCAATGACCTGGGCAGCATGTTTACGACCTTTGAATCTTCCCCAGCTTACTTGGAACCGCCTTCTGTTAGCATGAGAGACTTTAATGAGGACGTGCGGAGGGAGGATAAGTGCCGTCCATTGAGATATATCGAGTTGTCTATCAAGCTCTGAAGTCCCAAGTGATGCACTTGTGGAAACTTCTCGGATATTTAGGCATTATATCCAGAGTTGTGACTTCACTATGGGAGGAATCCGTCATCGTATCCCTTCATTTATCTTGGAACAGTCTAAACGTGATAATATGTTCCCATGTCTTGCTCTTTGCATATAGGAACCATATAAATTCGGGCGACTGTGAGCTTATTCGAATATTTTCACAATCCTCTTTCATCGTGCCCAGAATAATTTGTATGTGCACCGGTGTATTCCAAAATATGCATTGGAACTTATACCAACATACCGGGGTTTTATGATTGATCTCGGCTCATTCTTGGGATATTCCTCCTTTGTTTCTGATAAATTATGAGGGAGTTTCCTGAAATTCCTTCGGTTATATCTTGGTTGTGCCTGTTGCCTGCAGACTCTGCTTCAGACTCATTCTTCATTCTGACAGATCTGGTGTTGCTGTTCTGAATATCAAACGATGGACTTGGTCTTTCTTGACTTGTTGGATTATTGGGTATTATCCCAATGATGTTGCAGTCTTCTTGTGGATGGATCGAGTCAGAGCAGAAGAACGAGAATGAAAAAATAGGCAAGAACGACGAACAAAAAATACCAAGTGGCAAATAAATCTCAAACTCTACAAACATAGATCCACTAGAAATACTAGCACATCACACTCGATATATCGCTAAGGATTTAGAAGCAAGACCACACAATGCTCCTAGTAGCAATTGTCGGCAAGCTTCTACTACTTCCTTAAGGACAACATCAAACTCCATGCAAGACCATAGCCAAGGTGGCTTAGTCTACTAACCTCGGGGTGTTTGGGGAAAGATGGAATCGGTGTTTCACAAGGAAGCTGGCTGTGAGGAAAGGAATGCCATGGTTAGCAAGCAGGGTGAGGATATCTGGTTTACCTGGGGGGTTTAAAGGCTCACATGTCATTGCCTAGTGCGAGAATTTCACGCCAAAGGCGAATGCCATGAGAGTTGGGGTCTAGATGCGGCGGAAATCCTACGATATTGTCTTTTGATCAAAAGTAGCCGTGTCGGTTTGGCAAAGATGACTAAAATCCATCTTGGCTTTCTACTTAGCAAGAGACAATAAATCTAGCTAGGGTAACCTACAGTCAACCTGGCTGCTCTGATACCACTTGTTTGTGACGCCCCGCCTAAATACCACTCTACACAGACGAACGTCGCCCACACACCAAGCCCAGGAATCACTCTAGTGTGCACGCTTACAACAGGTATCAAGAACATAAGCACATCTATAAAAGGATTCATAGGCCAGGGTGGCTTGAATCAATATATTATAACCATATACGATTATTTACAGAGATGGGTGAGGGAGTCCTGGATTAGGGGGTATCCGGACAGCCGTACTATATACTTTGGCCGGACTGTTGGACTATGAAGATACAAGATTGAAGACTTCGTCCCGTGTCCAGATGGGACTCTCCTTTGCGTGGAAGGCAAGCTTGGCGATTCGGATATGTAGATCTCCTTCTCTGTAACCGACTCTGTGTAACCCTAGCCCCCTCCGGTGTCTATATAAACCGGAGGGTTTAGTCTGTAGGTCAACAACAATCATAATCATAGGCTAGCTTCTAGGGTTTAGACTCTACGATCTCGTGGTAGATCAACTCTGGTAATACTCATATCATCAAGATCAATCAAGCAGGAAGTAGGGTATTACCTCCATCGAGAGGGCCCGAACCTGGGTAAACATCGTGTCCCCAGCCTCCTGTTACCATTAGCCTTAGACGCACAGTTCGGGATCCCCTACCCGAGATCCACCGGTTTTGATACCGACATTGGTGCTTTCATTGAGAGTTCTATTGTGTTGTCACGGTAAGGCTTGATGGCTCCTTCAATCATCTTCAACAACGCAGTCCAGGGGGAGGTTTTCCTTCCTAGACAGATCTTCGTATTCGGCGGCTTCGCACTGCGGGCCAACTCCCTTGGCCATCTTGAGCAGATCGATAGCTACGCCCCTGGCCATCGGGTCAGGTTTGGAAGCTTGAACCACACTGCCAACATTCACGGAGACTTGATTTTCGACGGATTTGATCCCATGTCAGGTGCGCCGAGCAGTCCCATCGAGCATGACTTAGATCTGCCATTGGACATTATTTGGGGGATCGTGCATGTGGCTGCCCCGGGAATCAATCCAGAGCAGATTGCGCCATCCGAAGACGGGTGGATGGACCCCGCCATGGAGGCCGCACACTCATCGGCCTTGGAGCCGAACATTGATCCCATCTCCTATGAGGTGGTTACCATCGGACCCTCAGAATCATCTCCGGCTACAGGATCCGAACCGCGTACACCCGTGCCTATCGAATCTGATCGGGCACCGGTCATGGAGTTCACCTCCGTGGATATCTTTCAACACTCACCCTTGGGCGACGTACTAAACTCATTAAGGTCTCTCTCTTTATCAGGGGACTCTTGGCCGAATTATGTCCGGCTCAACTGGGAAGCGGACGACAAAGAAATTTGTTCCCCACCCACCACCCACTTAATAGCCACTGTCAATGACTTAACCAACATGCTCGACTTCAACTCTGAAGACATCGACGGTGTGGACGACGATATAGGAGAAGAACAGGAACCACCGCCTATAGGGCACTGGACTACCACCTCATCATATGATATATATATATATATATGGTGGAGACTCCCAAAGAAGGCAACGGCGATGAGGCAACGGAAGATAAACCCCCGGAGAAGCAATCTAGGCACCGGCATCATAGGCGTCGCTCCAAGCCCCGCCACAACAAAAATAGTGATACCGGCACAAGAGATGACAACAATCCGGATGGTGCCGAAGAAGAAAACAATCCCGCCGAGCCAGGCTTCGAGCAGGCCGAGCAAGAAGATTGGCAAGGTAGCCCTAAGGAACAGGCAACAAATGGAGAATCAGAGGATGATAATTACATGCCTCCCTCCGAAGACGAAGTGAGCCTTGGTGAAAATGAATTCATCGTGCCTGAGGATCTGGTCGAGCAGGAGCGCTTCAAGCGCCGGCTTATGGCCATTGCAAAAAGCCTGAAGAAAAAGCAGCAACAGCTTCAAGCTGATCAAGACCTGCTAACTGATAAATGGACCATGGTCCTGGCTGCCGAGGAATACGGACTCGAGCGCCCTACCAAAAGTTACCCAAACCACAGGTTGCTACCTCAACTCAAGGAGGAGGCATTAAAACCCACACTACCAGCGCATGATGCGGCTGACCGGCCACCCTGTGGCCAAGACAAAGCGGCATACACGCCCGAAGTCCAGACCGCACCCCATCGCCAAACAAGCAAAAACACGAAGGTCAGGGGCTACACGAAGGACCTACGAGACGTATTGGAAAACAAAGCAGGACAGTCAAGATCGATCTACGGATCACGGGGGCGCGCCACAACGCGTGATGATGACCGTCATGCCGGATACACTAAACAAAAGTCCGACCGGGCCGAATACGACAGACCAGATTCATTCGATCTGCATCGAGATGTAGCCCGGCATAGAGGCGCCGCACACCCTCTATGCTTCACTGATGAAGTAATGGATCATGAATTCCTAGAAGGGTTTAAACCCGTGAACTTTGAATCATATGATGGCACAATGGACCCCGCGGTATGGATTGAAGATTTTCTCCTACACATTCACATGGCTCGTGGAGATGATATACACGCCATCAAGTACCTCCCACTAAAACTCAAGGGACCATCTCGGCATTGGCTGAATAGCTTGCCGGCAAACTCCATCGGTAGTTGGGAGAACCTGGAAGATGCATTCCTCGACAACTTCCAGGGCACTTACGTGCGACCACCGGATGCTGATGACTTAAGTCACATAACCCAACAGCCCAGAGAGTCAGCCAGGAAATTCTGGACTCGGTTCCTAACCAAAAAGAACCAAATTGTCGACTATCCGGATGCTGAAGCCTTAGCAGCTTTCAAGCATAACATCCATGACGAATGGCTCGCCCGACACCTCGGCCAAGAGAAGCCAAAGTCCATGGCAGCCCTCACGACACTCATGACCCGCTTTTGTGCGGGCGAGGACAGCTGGCTAGCTCGCAGCAACATCACACCAAAAAACATCGATGATTCAGACGCCAGAGATAGCAACAGCAAGCCACGACGCAATAGACACAAGTGTTGGAACATTGGCGACAATGCCGAAGACACGGCAGTCAACGCCGGATTCAGAGGCTCTAAATCCGGACAGCGGAAAAAGCCATTCAAACGAAACAATCTGGTCTTGTCCAGTCTGGACCGCATACTCGATCGCTCATGTCAAATTCACGGCACCCCCGATAAACCAGCCAACCACACCAACAGAGAATGCTTGGTGTTTAAACATGCCGGCAAGTTGAATGCCGAATACAAGGAAAAGGGGCTTCATAACGATGACGACGAGGAGCCCCAGCCGCCGAACATAGGAGGACAGAAGAAATTCCCTCCCCGGGTGAAAATGGTGAATATGATATACGCAACCCATATTCCCAAAAGGGAACGGAGGCGTGCACTACGGGACGTCTATGCGATGGAGCCAGTCTCCCCAAAGTTCAACCCATGGTCCACCTGTCCGATCACTTTTGATCGCAGGGACCATCCTACCAGTATCCGTCATGGCGGTTCGGCCGCATTGGTCCTTGACCCAATCATTGACGGATTCCACCTCACATGAGTCCTTATGGACGGTGGCAGTAGCGTGAACCTGCTTTATCAGGATACAGTGCGCAAAATGGGCATCGATCCCTCAAGGATCAAACCCACCAAAACCACCTTTAAAGGTGTAATACCAGGTGTAGAGGCATGTTGTACGGGCTCAATCACATTGGAAGTAGTCTTCGGATCTCCGGACAACTTCCGAAGCGAGGAGTTAATCTTCGATATCGTCCCCTTCCGTAGTGGTTATCACGCCCTACTAGGAC
Source organism: Triticum dicoccoides (assembly GCF_002162155.2). NCBI lineage: Eukaryota > Viridiplantae > Streptophyta > Magnoliopsida > Poales > Poaceae > Triticum > Triticum dicoccoides. The sequence continues at coordinate 591,965,183 of NC_041383.1, forward strand.
GAACCGCATTCGCTCAATTCAATGTGGTGCCGCACTACGCATACCTCAAGCTCAAGATGCCAGGACCCCGCGGGGTTATAACAGTCAATGGAAACATAGAGCGCTCGCTCCGTATGGAGGAACACACTCCGGCCCTCGCGGCAGAAGTACAAATCGGCCTTCTTATGCAAACATCCAATTCGGCGATGAAGAACCCGACTGATTCAAAGACCCGTCCGAGGAGGATACGTCGATGTGGGCTTTGGATGGACTGCACGATCATGTTTAACGTGATAAGAAGCAATAAAGCGAAACATACAGGAAGCATTGTAGTATCCGGATACTTTCACTTCGCTCGGGGCTTGTCCCTGGGCAGCCACTCCTCGTCGCTGTAGGCGGCGGTTGTGGATTGATCCGGAGGGAGGTTCCTTCCCTTCTTGGACCCCTCGGCCTCCCCAGATGGGACGACCTTCCTTTTCTTCACCTCCTTGGTTGGGGAAGGAATTTCCTCTTCCTCCTCCTCGTCTTTGTTGGAGGAGGGCGCCTCGGCGTCTTCGGACGATGTGTCCAATACAGCCTTTTGTCGGAGCCCTTTCCTGGTCCCCATGGCCTTCTTCTTGGCCTTCTTCTCCGGCACCTTGTAGGGTGCCGGAACCAGCATCTCCGTCACGAGACCAGTTGCTAGATCTTCAGGTAGCGGAGCCAAACAGTCGATCCGCTCCGCTGTCGCCACATAGTCCTGTTGAATCATCATAGTGTCTTAGACTCCCCTCGCAAACATACTGGGGAAGGCCTATCTTGAAATATAGAAGGCTTACCGGATTGGCGGGGCGCTTTGCGCTGAGTCCACGGTCCTCGGTGAGGAAGTGCAACCTAGGAGTACCCAAATGACTTGAAACTTTGCAAACATGCTCCCACACCCCAAGTACCCAAATGACATGAAACTTTGCAAACTTTGGGCACTTCCTTCATTGGTGTAGCTATCGCCCTCTGAGAAAGACCCGCACCTTCTTCGTCCGATGATGAGGACCCCACAGAGTGCCTATCATCTTCAGAATCTAGCGCCTCAGTCAATCCTTCCACATGTTCGTTGAGGTCAACGACCGTAGACCAATATCCTGGATGGACATCCATTGGCTCAGATTGGCCGGTGCTGGGGGCAGCGATGATGGTCCGATTGACATCACCAACACCGCTACTACATCCGACATCATCAGTAGCTGACAAGGGGTTACCCCCACAACTCCTCACCGTGAGGGTACCTGGTGCGTGTCGTGGCTGGCGGCCCACCGGAGGCCCACTCGGGCAAACCGACATGATGGAATAAGATGAGAAGCCCAAGACTTGAGGCGCAAGACAAGGACTCCTACTTGTAGTTGATTAGGACTCATGTAAACCCCTACCTGGCTATCTATATAACGCGAGGCAGGGGCACCCCTCTAGACAGATCTCTCTCCACCATAGCCCTCGCGGCACCTCTGTACATCATCAATACAAGATCAGACAAGCAGCATGTAGGGTTTTCCCTCCCGGGGCTTGAAGCTGGGTAAATCGTGCCCCATGTGTCGCTTGTCCACCGTCTGAATCCTACCAACGCGCGACCTCCTTCCCCTCTCAATCAATCTAGGTATCTAACCTTGGGATTTGCCGAGATCTATCCTCGTCAATTGGCACCGTCTATGGGAAAGACGCGTGTGTTGGAATCACGGATTCGGCGGCTCCAATCTACATCGACAATCGATGATCCATCGACTTCAGAAGGACCCAATCTAACTTGGTTTCATCGCAATCTCGGCTTATTCAACATCTACATCAAGCTCATGGAGAAACAAGAAAAATTTCAAGCGCGCGACTCGACGCTCGACTTCATCAACAAACCCTCACTCGGGGGCTGCAGGACAGAAACACGTCCGTATTGCGGACGCTTAAGATGGCGACTCGGAACTCATCTCGAAGATCCCTTCGATGGAAAGATTCGAAGTTGAATTTGCGAAAATAGGTGAAAATTTTAGCAAATTCCAACGGCTGGATCTCCCTCGGAGACTCCCGCACTGAAGCACTCTCCGAATCTGACGAAACTCCATGCGACTCCAGCAAAAAAAATCCTGACGGCGGCTCGTACATCATCGAAGATCCCTCCGGTGAAAACGTGCGGGATTCAATCCCTCACGTCCACAAAAAATTTCAGAAAATTCCAACGGTGACCCACAAGGCGTCTACTCCAACTCGACATGCCATGGATGACTCCCAAAGGCTTCTACATCGACTCACGCCTCTACATTGACGGATCCCACACGCAGCGGAAAATTCGCGAGTGCCTCGAAACACACATGACGCTCGGGGGCTGGCGTTTTCGACATCAACAACGACTACAACTGCATCGACTCCTCCCGCCGTGACAACTCCAACGCCTTCATCACATCGACTCCGCCACGCGACCCCGCTGCCTCAACACTCGGGGGCTGGCGCTTCAACAACAAACAACAAGTTCATCATTGCACCAGATCAGCCGACTTTGGTGCATTTGTCGACTTCACTTCGCTTAGCCCACTCGCCAAGGTGGACTCGGGGGCCGAACGTTGCAGTTGCCACTATGTCGACTCCATCTACTGCATCGCCTTCATCGAGTGCCACACCGCGCAAAACTCCGACGTGTTGATTATGTCATGTGAGACAAATAATTTGGAGGACTGCTCGACACCTCAAGGGGGTGCGGCTATCTCATTATATATAAGTACCAAAGGATACAATATACAAAGACTATATACAAGTCTACATATACACACGTCTACGTACATATACAGTCTAACACCCTCCCTCAATCTTAACTGTGGCCTGAAGTACAAACTAAGTTAAGATTGCGCCTACAGCCTACAAACTGTGGTTGAGGAAGAGGCTTTGTGAAGATGTCAGCAAGTTGATCCTTTGACGAGATGAACTTGATGCTAAGTAGCTTCTGTGCAACACTTTCTCAAACGAAGTGATAGTCAACCTCAATATGTTTCATCCGAGCATGAAACACAGGATTAGATGACAAATATGTAGCAAGAATGTTATCACACCAAAGTACCGGAGGATGAGCTGAGGAGACTCTCAACTCACGCAATAATGACTGAACCCAAATGATCTCAGCCGTCGCATCAGCCACTGCTTTGTACTCAGCTTCCGTACTGCTGCGAGACATCGTAGCCTGCTTGCGAGCATTCCAAGCAACTAAGTTAGAACCAAGAAAAACTGCATACCCCCCCGTGGATCGCCGGTCATCAGGACTACCAGCCCAGTCTGCATCCGAAAAGGCTGAGATCTCAGAAGATGGCGCAGGTTGGAGGAGCAAACCATGAGAAGCAGTGAGACAGACATAACACAGGATACGCTTCACAGCTGACCAATGATATGTCATGGGTGCATGGAGAAACTGACAGACACGGTTGACTGCATACGAGACATCTGGTCTGGTGATAGTAAGATACTGCAGACCTCCAACAAGACTGCGGTACTCAGTTGCATCATCAGGTGAAAGAGGGTCTCCATCAAGAGGAGACAACTGATCAGTGGCAGACATCGGAGTACTGGAAGGTTTACACTTCAACATACCAGCACGACGCAACAGATTAAGAGAATACTTCTTCTGAGTAAGAGTTAACCCATCAGAAGACCGTGAAACCTCTAGTCCAAGGAAGAAGTGTAGAGCACCTAGATCCTTGACAGCAAAATCACCACTCAAAGCAGCCACAAGACGATCTGCAGCAACATCTGAGGAACTGATGAGGATTATATCATCAACATAGACCAGCAAATACATCGTAACCTCAGGTCGCTGAAGAAGAAACAGTGATGTGTCAGCAGTGGAGGGAATAAACCCAAGCGCCCGCAGAACAGAACCAAGACGTGCATGCCATGCACGGGGAGCCTATTTGAGCCACATATAGCGCCTTGACAAGACGACAGAGATGATGAGGACGTTCAGGATCCACAAACCCTAGTGGCTATCGCATATAAACCTCCTCCTCCAGAACTCCATGCAAGAAGGCGTACTGCACATCAAGTTGACGAAGGAACCATCCTCGAGTGACAGCAAGGGACAGTAGCAAATGAATAGTAGTGGGCTTGATAACTGGACTGAATGTGTCTTCATAATCAAGTCCATACCTCTGTTTGAAACCCTTGGCAACTAGCCTTGCTTTGTAGCGTTCAATGGAGCCATCAGCATGTCTCTTGACTTTAAACACCCATTTAGAATCAATGATGTTGATCCCAGATACGGGAGGAACAAGCTGCCACGTGTCATTCTTCAACAACGCCTGAAACTCCTGTTCTATTGCAGCACGCCAGTGAGGAATGCTCAGGGCAGCCTGAAAGTGGCGAGGCTCAGCAGTAGGATCCTCAGCAGCATGAGCCATACAAGCAGCGAGCCACGCGACCATCCCATCAGTACGAATCTTTGGCTGGAACACTCCTGTCTGGCTGCGTGTGCAAGCTCGAGGAGCAGCAGCAGGTGGCTGCAACACAGGACTTGACTCGGGCGGCGACAGAGGCGAGGACGAGCCAGCCGACATGGACGAAGACAGAGGCGAGGCCGAGCCACCCGAGCTCACGCCAGAACCTGCTGGTGCTGGAGAACCAGGCGGCGTTGGGCCCGGCGAGACCGGCCCATCCGGAGTCAGACCCGGCACCCGCGAGGTGGCGCCTGGGCCACGCGAGGAGGCGACCGGCCCGGGAGATGCCAGCACCGAGGCAGGGTCGGGGGACGCCTGCGAGGCGAGCGGGGGCGACGATGCCCGCGAGGCGAGCGGGGGCGAGGACGCCCGCGAAGCATGCGGGGGCGATACCCGAGGCGGGGGCGATGCCCGCGAGATGGCTGCGGGTCTAGCCCCCACGGGTCGATGGGCGCTGCCCGGTATGCATGCCCCATGCGGAAGACCGACGTCCAGGTCCGGGGCTTCCGTCGGTGCCTGTTCCTCAAGGATCTCAAGACGAGCACCGCGTCCAACACCTGCAGCATGGTTAGGAAGCAACACAGGAGCATGTGCAACATCTACAAATTGATCAGGCGAAGGTGTGGCAGAAAAAACGTCCGGTAGAGGAGTGATAGAGTTGTTCGGAAGTGCACGAAAAGGGAACACATTCTCATCAAACACAACGTCACGAGAGATGTAGGCGCGATTGGTGGGAACATGTAGGCATTTGTACCCTTTGTGAAGGGAACTATACCCAAGAAAAACACACTTTTTCGACCGAAACTCTAGCTTATGTTTGTTATACGGACGTAAATGAGGCCAACAAGCACACCCAAAAACTTTGAGAAAGGTGTAGTCTGGAGTTTCATTGAGCAAGAGTTCAAGTGGAGTTTTCATATTCAGTAGTCGTGAAGGCAGCCTATTGATCAAAAAACAAGAAGTGGAGAAAGCATCACTCCAGAACCTAAAAGGAACAGAGGCATGAGCTAATAAAGTAATGCCAGTTTCTACAAGATGACGATGCTTACGTTCAGCGGTCCCATTCTGCTGATGCGTATGAGGACAAGACACACGATGTGTGATCCCAAGTTTGTTAAAAAACGAATTGAGG
>NC_041383.1:591971058-591984086 GCF_002162155.2 Triticum dicoccoides
TTTGAACATGAATAATTTTCTGACTAAGGAGACGCTCAACATGTGCTTGAAACTGTAGAAAAACATCAAACACATCAGAATTTTTCTTAATAAGATAAAGCCAAGTAAACTGACTAAGCATCAATGAAACTGACATAATAATTGTGGCCACTGACAGATGTTTGGGCATGACCCTCACATCAGAAAACACAAGCTCAAGAGGATGTTTCACAACACGACTAGACTCTGAAAACGGAAGTTGGTGACGCTTGCCCTGCTGACAGGCATCACAAATAGTTTCAGCAGTTTTATTTGACACAACTGGTAGTTCATGGCGATGCAACACATGACGAACTATAGGAGCAGCAGGATGACCAAGGCGCGCATGCCAATGTGTTGGAGACACACGAACACCACTGAACGCTTGAGAAGAAAACTGCATAGAAGGTGTGGTTGGCGCGTCAAGTGCGTACAAGCCACCGCGAAGACGACTGCTAAGCAGAACGGCCCTCGTGTCCCGATCCTTGATAAAGAAATGAAAAGGGTGAAACTTAGCAAGGACATTATTATCACGAGTAAGTTGTGGAACAGATAACAAACTACGTGAAGCAGTGGGAATACGAAGAACATTAGAAAGATGCAGTTTACGTGAATTGTGTGCAAGAAGTGATGCCTGACCAACATGAGAGATGCGCATACCTGCTCCATTAGCGGTGTGCACCTGATCATGACCACGATATGGCTCCTGAGTGGAGAGCTTGCCCATGTCATTGGTGAGGTGGTTTGTAGCTCCCGTGTCCATGTACCATGTAGGATCAATGGAGTAAGACGGAGTGTGGCCATGGTCATGACTCGTCACTGCGGCGGCGGCCTGCTTGTCATTCCCTTTGCCATTGTTGTCGAGGCCCAGGAAGTCTTGCTTGTAACGACGATGACAGCGGGATGCAATGTGGCGCTCAATGCCACATAGCTGACAGGCCTGCGGAGTCCCGCAAGAAGAACAATACGCCACCGGCCGGTTACCACCCGTGATGGTCGGAGCATTGCCCCGCGAGGCCGGTTGTGAAGATGGCGCCGGTCGATCCCCCGAAGATGACGCTCGTGGGGGTTTTCCACGAGTCGCGGCATTGGCGGAAGCGAAACCGGGGGAGGCGCGGCGCGCCTTAATGCGTTGTTCACGACCAAGGAGTCGTGCATAGAGCTCCCGAGGTGGGAGCAGATCATCACAGCCATGGACATTCTCAACGAGGTTGTCATAGTCATCATCAAACCCGTTAAGCACGAAGGTGGTGAACTCCTCATCCTGCAGTGGCTGGCCAACTGAGGCCAACGTGTCGGCGAGACCCCGCATCTTGTTGAAGTAGTCCGTGATGCTGAGGTCACCAAGCTTAGTCTCACCCAGCTCAGTGCGTATAGAGTGAGCACGCGCCTGAGACTAAGAGGCGAAACTGGTGTGAAGCGCCGCCCATGCCTCTCGGGATGTAGCGGCAAAGATGACCATCGACGAGACGCTCGGGGTGAGCGAGGACTGAATGGCGGAGAGGATGGCCTGATCCTGGGCCACCCAGGTGTGATATGCCGGGTGATGAGGGGGCGGACACGGGATGGATCCGTCAACATAGCCTTCCAGATAGCGGCTCCGCAGAAGAGGCAGCACCTGGGCACGCCAGGACAAGTAGTTGTCCGGCGTGAGCTTCACCAGTAGCAGATGCGAGAAGTAGAACGGCGCCGGCACCGCGGTCAGATCGGTATGAGCGTGCGGCGGTGCATAAGGACCCATCGACAAGGCCGCCCCGGGATGCGCCAAAGGCGCCGCGTAGGGCAGATAGTATCCTGGGGGACCGGCCACCAGAGGAGCGTAGGAAGCTGCACCCGGAGCCCCATACAGCGGTGCAGCCGCAGCCCCTTGCGATGCCGCGCCGGGCTGGTGCAGCGCCGAGTGAGAAGTCGGCGGGGGCGGCGGGTAGGGCAGGGGCGACACCGGGTAGTGGTTCGTTGGGGGCGCCGAGTGAGGTGGCGGCGGCGACACACCGTAGAGGTAGGGCGTCGGGGCGCCATAGCCTGGCGGCGGGGCGCCGTAGCCCGGCGGCGGTGCGTCGTAGGGTTGCTGCGGCGGCGGTGCACCGTAGTGCGGCGCCGAACAGGACGACGGCGGCGGCGGCCCGCCGTGGACAGGGCCAGCGACGCCGCCCGCAGAGGGATCAACCCCGATCGCCTGGGAGACCCGATCGCCCGAAGACGAAGACGACGGGGAGGCACCGTAGGCCATCGCAAGAGGCTGCGAGGCGAGGAACGGTGAGGCAGGAGCAAGGGCCGGCGCCGAGGCGGCGGCGGGAACGGAGACAGCGATCGGCGCGGCGGCGGTGGCAGCGGAAGACATCGTAACCTAATCTGATATCATGTGAGACAAATAATTTGGGGGACTGCTCGACACCTCAAGGGGGTGCGGCTCTTATTATATATAAGTACCAAAGGATACAATATACAAAGACTATATACAAGTCTACGCATACACACGTCTACATACATATACAGTCTAACATGTCCGCCGCGTCGAGTCCGTCCGCCGCGTCAAGTCCATCATCCGCATCAAGATCGTCTGCTGCATCGACTCCGCTTCGCCACGTCGACTGCTCATCACCGACTGCTCGTCTTCGACTCCCTCCGCCGCGTCGATTCTACAGCTAAGTTTCTTTACACTCTTATATGCTATGATTTCAAAACCTATATGCATTCTCGATCAATCGCCAAAGCCGACTATGCAGTCGCACACAACCCTCTCGGGGCTACAAAACCATCTTTTGGATCATGCTCAGTTTTATATGCTGTTTATTCGCGTTCGTCGAAGTAGTGAGGCTGGGTACCAAAAGGCCGACCTTGTCTCCGGGTTCAACAAGTCTGGCATCGCGTCCCTGTTACCCGGCAAGAGTATGCTGCCGGAGGTCTGCCTACTCATGAAAAGACACGCATAAACCTTATATGCTGCTACATTATCCACTCAACAAAAGTGCAACATCTACAAATCACGCACCTCACAATTGTTCTGTATATCGCGCAACTACACCTTAAGGCAGTTGCGCCTTTTTCTCCTTCTCAGCAGATGCATGGGGGCTGGGCGCCCTCGTGACACAGTGACGCCAACCTCCTCATCCACGACCGGTCTCTACAACAACTCACGCCTACGGTGCAAGACCCGAGTCGAGCACTTCCTCGGATGACAGTTACTCGACAACGAAAAAGTCTTGAGCCTATGCTCGACTGCAAGCAGTCGACCATAGCCTCAGGGGCTACTCCCATCGGGAGCGCTGATGCGCACCCGCCGAACACTACTCGCGCATCCGACAAGAAAGACGGGGTTAGCTTGACAAACAACTTGAGCCTATGCTCGACTCTACGAGTCGCGCATAGCCTCGGGGGCTACTCCCATCGGGAGCGCTGACGCGCACCCAACGACCGCTGCTCGCACATCCTACAAGAAGATGAACTCGACTGCAATTTCGATGCTTCATCCAAATACTCCCATCGGGAGCATACTCGCGGCAACTTCGACTGCTCATCAGCAAATGATGCATCGATCATGTTACTTGTACAAGACCATTCACCCGACGAAGGCTCGAGTGCTCACTCGACGACGCCTCGAGTCCATACTTACAAAGTACATCTTACAGATATCATGCAGCTCATAAAAGTGACACGCACTACAGCAGTTAACACAGATTGGAGTCCCTGCGCGACTCTTCGAGTCCCCAGGCACTCGAGGGCTCCTGACGAGGGGTTACCCCCACGACTCCTCACCGTGAGGGTACCTGGTGTGTGTCGTGGCTGGCTGCCCACCAGAGGCCCACTCGGGCAAACCGACATGATGGAATAAGACGAGAAGCACAAGACTTGAGGCGCAAGATAAGGACTCCTACTTGTAGTTGATTAGGACTAATGTAAACCCCTACCTGGCTATCTATATAAAGCGACGCAGGGACACCCCTCTAGACAGATCTCTCTCCACCATAGCCCTCGCGGCACCCCTGTACATCATCATCAATACAAGATCAGACAAGCAGCATGTAGGGTTTTCCCTCCGGGGGCCTGAAGCTGAGTAAATCGTGCCCCCATGTGTCCACCGTCCGAATCCTACCAACGCGCGACCTCCTTCCCCTCTCAATCAATCTAGGGTATCTAACCTTGGGATTTGCAGAGATCTATCCTCGTCAGTAGCAGAAATAAATTGCACATACACCATCGATTTCCAATGTTTTTCTGCTTTCACCTCCCGCAGACCCCAACGTGTAGGTGTCCCATCATCCCCTCCTTTGCAGATCAGGGCCTCCACGATCATTTTTTTTCCATGCATCGCGGAACAAAACTTCTCTTGGATGCGTCTTCTAACTTCAAAAAAACCTACAGTGACCATGTCTTTCACTACAACATTCACTGATTCGCATCTTGATAGATCAAGACCAGAAGGATCGTCACGTACGATGTCACCATAAAACACTAACAAATTTTCCATCGTACCTGCTGAACAACAATATTTACAAGGAAAAAATTATTACCATTTTTTAATTAATTGTAATAATGCTTTAATATTGCCTTTCTTTTTTTAAAACATCATAAATGTTTGATTAAATATTTTTAACCACAATAATTCATTTAATAAAATACAATACTAACATATTATTAAATAACATCATCGCCATCCACACAAAATATACGCATCATCTTCACAAATATTATGGAGCACGCTTTATACCTTCACATGAAAATATTGTTCTTCCTGAAATAAATCACGCGTCACAATATTTCTAGAAAATACTCGTAAGCATTAACATATCAAAACAATCCACCTATTATAACATGAATATTTATATAGCCACGTAAATTATGTTTGCTGGAAATTTAAGAATCATACAACTTCCATTTACATATAAATATTAAGCATGTTTTGCTTGTAAAAGATAAGGTAACGTCTTAGACAGATACAAAATGTGCGTACACATATTTACCACTTTTCGCATATATATTTTATGTGAAAAATAATGGCCAAAAATAATACTTAATTTTAACCACAATGATTTCTCACAGTTGCATGACAACACAAATAACAAAGTGCATGAAAAATATCATGTTTTGCTACAAAATATTCCTAAACTTTAAGCACATAAATTTTACATAGCTAATTATGGGCTATGAAACCTATTAATTTAAACCGTGCATGAAAAATATCATTATGTTTCTAAATTTACTACATGCAGGAAATGCTATTCCAATAGCTTCATATAAAGTGATCAACTATTCCTTAAAATTATAAATAATACGGGTTTAAGAGCTAATCAAACATAATAAATTACCATGCATGTCAACGAAACAAACAAAAATGGACAAAACTTACCTTCATCTATCTTTTGTTCCACTGCAACATTCTCAAAATCAAACTCTAAACATATCAAACTCGCAACCAATGATCTCTATTTAATGCTTAAATTTCACAAAATTTTCAAACATTGCCTAAAACAACATAAGATTGATAATTTGAGGACTATTAAACTGTACAAAACCAATATGGATGTCAACGAAAGGAACTAAAATGGATAGATCTTACGGTGATCTATTTTTCCTTGAAATACAACTTGTTCTAAAACAAACTGTAAACGGATCAAAATATGCCTCAAACTTGCTATCGGAGTGTTTTTCTTCACAAAGTAGAGGAGAGGCGGTGAAGAGGAGAGGCGGTGAAGAGGAGAGATAGTGAGGAGCTCGTCCATTTACACTGCTCCTAGTGGGAGTAACATAGATGCCACATAAGCAAAAGATATGATGTGGCAACCAATTAAAGAGGAGAGAGATGAATAGAGTAACATAATATGTTACCATCACATAGCGGTTCTCAATGCAAAATGAGTCTACAAGGTAATAACTGATTCTCTCTATGTTACTACTCACATGACACTACACACTATAAGAGTAGTAACATAGACTAGTAACATGTGCATATTACTAGTCTAAGTTACTCCCCACTATGACCAGTCTTAAAGGAGCTAGCGCGGCTGCGCGCGTTGCCATATTCCACAACACCTAGTAACTAGTGCAGATGCCTTCTCGAAATTAGCGATGTGAGTGTCTCCGAAGGTTCGACGGACCACCAAAAGCAGGTGCCGCCGATCACGTTGGCGGCAGGCTCCACATGTGGCACACTACTTCTAGAGCATTTGAAATGAGCTAAACTAGCACTGAGAGATGAAAGGATGAAGTTGCTCACCTTTTTAGAACACTTGGACAGTTGGTGCACCGCCAAACCTAGACAAATCTTGGGGAAAATGGAGCTTGAAGGAAGAACAGAGGAGAAAGCTTAAGTGTGGCTCTCGCATTCCATCGAACACCTATGTGCATATATAGGCAAAAACAGAGTATCCCACACCTCCACCCTTACGCGGCCAAAAAACAGAGGAGATGGGGGGCGTGGATATATATAGGCGAAACTTTAGTCCCGGTTTGTGTCTAAAACCGGAACTAATGGCCTACCCACTATTAAGGAAAACCTTATACACGGAATTTTAGCACTAGCGCGGGTCAAAAAAGCACGTTGGTGCTAAGTAGCAGTAGCGGGCATGTGCAAACCGTGCTACAGATAAAGTCCTAGTAGTAGCGCGCCTGATTCTAAACTCGCTACTACTAAAATTCACATGGCTTAGCCGATAGGCTACACACAGTAGTAGTGATCTATATAGAACCGTGTTACGGCTACTTGCTTTGTAGCAGCGCGTTTATGTTGAAAGGCGCTACTGCTAAAAGAAGTAAAATTAAATGGAAAGAAAATAGAAAAGTAAATGAAAATGAAAGAAATGGAAGAAGGTGAAAGGAAAAAATAAATTGTAAAGAAAAATAAACGAAAAAAGGAGAAAAAAGAGAAAGAAGTAGCAGTAGCGCGTATCGCTGAACGCGCTATAGCTAACTTATCAGTAGCGCGCTTTGCGGAACGCGCTACTGCTACTTCTGACTTAACCACGGGTCCGTCCTTCCCCACGACCACTTCCCCCAAATCCAACTCCTCCGCTCTCGCTGCCGCCATCGCGCGTCGGCCGGCGTGCGCTCTCCACACACCCTCTACGCCGCCCCCGACCCCGGATTCGACGCCGCCCCGCCCCCGACCTCGACGCCGCCCCGGACGCCGCCCCCGACCCCGACCTCGACGCCGCCCTACGTCGCGCACCCGAGCCCCGACCCCGACGCCGCCTGCCCCTCCCTCGCCGCAGGCACCCGAGGTGAGCACGCTTGCTCCTCCCTCTTCCCTACCTCGGCCTAGGGTTCTTCAAATTTTAGTTGCATCAAATTAATTAGGGTTAATACAAGGGTGGAAACAAATCCGATGCGGATGCGGCTTAAATTAGTTAGGCTTCATGTAAGGATGGAAACGAATCAAATTTCTAAGATGAATCATAAAACGAGTAAAATTTAACCCCTTATTTCACTTTAAGTTGGATATTTGGAATATCCGCTACCACTTTCCACACCCTAGGTTCATCAAATTAGATGGTAATTAGGGCAGTAGTTCCTAGGTACCAATTAGTTAGTAAGAACTAGATACTAATTATGTACTAGTTTATTTTTATTTATATTAAGTTTATTTTTAGTAAGAACTAGTTGAATTAATAGAACTGGTTGAAGATGTCGCATTTGTTGTTATTTTTTAGTTAAATCATTTTTCCCGCATCAACGTCGATGATGCCTATCCCGCATCCTCGTCGTCGACTCGGTGGAGGACGCCTGCTTGACCAGATGGGCCATGTCCGGGACTGGGCTCCGCTGGGCTGGTACTGGGAGGCGCTACCTACCGGGGGGCGCAACTTGGTGAGGAGTCAACCCATTGTTGACCCGAACCTTCTTTGGTAACGGTCGCGTGGGCCAGTGACGGTCGAGAGGCTTGAGGACCCCGCGGAGGTGGTATGTCACCGTGTCAGCGAGGAGGACGCGCATGTCCGTTGCTACTTTTTTGCGCTGGAGCACAGGTTCTCCAATACCTGGCAGGTTCTCTAGGGATCTCACTGGAGTTATGATTCTATGATGGTTCCTTCTCTTTGGGTGTCCACCGCCCGTGCTGATACCCGTCGTTCGCTAGGGTTTTAGTTGTATTAGTGATGTTATATGTATGATACTATTCGGGGTGTATTAGTGATAATATTCGACGATGTACGGACGCAAGAGATGATTTACTTTTGCTTATTGAATGCATGCTAATTTGGAATACTTATTTATTTTATGTTTTGGTTTTGCTTATTGAATGCTCATGTCAATATGAGTCCTATAAGATATTTTGAAATGTATATCTTGTGTTGCTCAAATAGGATATGTGCTTGCCCAAGTGGCCGGTCATGTTTGCGGGTTACACCTCCGAGTGGCCTATGTTTTGCCGGAGTGTAGATTCATTTCCGTTCCGGCAAATTTCAAGCGCTCGATATGTCCTATTTTAGCAAAGGTCATGCCGAATTTTTTCGTGAATTTTTGCATGACTTGTGCCAGAATATGTAGGAAATATCGAGTGCCCCGGATTTGTGTGTTGAGTATCCTGGTAATTGTCTTCGATCGATTTTCAATTAATGTTTCAACTATGAACATAGGAAATGACTGACGACGAAAAGGTTTTTGGTATTTGCAAATACTGCGAAGATGAGCGCGGCATGTGCGACAAAATCTTCCTAGATGATGATAGGCGCTTCAGCATCAAGTTGGACGAGAACTTCGAAGTGGATACAGTAAGTCACAACGACAAGTCTTTTTTCGTAATTAAGCATGACATCTGCTTCATTTGCTTTAACTTACAATTTAATTTCTTTACTATTCTACTAGCATATCCCCTGCCATGCAAGAGTTTTTGTCTTGGATAAGATATGTTTCAGTCCTATGAAAACTACTATGGAGGTAAAGAGAGTTTACTTGAAGACCGAGCATGGTTGTATTTTCCATGCAAAATTATACAACGCAGACACCTACACCTATTTTGGATGCAAAACTTGGCAAGAACTATGCAGGACTTATGCATTTGAGCCTGATATGGTTATCACCTTTGATATTCGTCCGGAAGATGATATTGAAGGTAATATCGACATCTGGGTCGATGTGCAGACGCCTCCAGTTATACCATTATGTGAGTTTCTCAACCATATTTATATCTTTGATATTGTTTATTCAAAAATAGTTGACAACTAATTTCTATTGAGAGCTTATTTCCAATCAAGCAAACATGTCCAGCGCTTGGTAGACATGACCTACTACTGTCCTGGGAATGAACTAAACTGTGAGGAGATAAGTCATTATGTTTAATGGCTTGAGGATCTTCATACTGTGAAGACAAATTATTTTTTGGACTTGAAAATCTTAATACTCAACACGTGCGACCAATAGTATTCGTACTTAACTACGGTCACATCTATTTAGGAAAGATGGTAAGATTTTTACTATTTGTCCTGAGTGCATCTTTTGCATATATTATTTTTAAGTTAAACTTTATTGCTAAGTATGTTACTATACGATGTTCTTCAACAGGGACTCCCAATGAATGTTGTGCCTCATTGGATGGAGACTAAAGGTCGCATGATAATTGTTAGTTTACGGCCAAGATATCATACAATGCATTTTAGTGCATACAGAATTTCTAATAGTGAGGAATGCTTAATAGTGAAAGACTGGAGCAAAATTGTGAACGATCGCAGAGAAGTACTAGGAGCAGCAATCAAAAGCGCAGCCCACGATTAGGATACAGGTTCATCTGCTTGCTCCAACTTGATGAAGCAGGGGTGCTACACATGTTTTATGTTATTTTACCTAAGAGAGAGCAGCAGAAGTGATTAATTAGCTAGCTAGGAATGAGTTTGAAGATGATGATGTGCTACACTATGACTATGATGATTACATAGCTAGTGTTGGTGGTAATGACTATGATGATTATTATTAGCTAGTGTTGATGGTGATTAGATAGCTACCGCAGCTAGTGTTGGTGGTGATTAGCTAGCTAGAATGAGTTTGAAGATGATGATGTGCTACATTATGACTATGATGATTAAATAATTACTGTTGGTAGTAATGACTATGATGATGATTACATAGCTTGTGCTGGCGGATTAGATTCAAGTGGAGGCAACATGTGGTGCACATCGAAAGTATTACTAGTCTAAACTATATCAAGTTTGGATTAGTAGTATACTTTTGACATGCACCACATATTGCCTCCACTTGAACCTAATCCACATTTATTTGACACACTGTTATGGACATAATGATATAAACCTCATAATTGATATTGTACCAAAATTTGTATAACGGCAAATAAATACACCCAAAATGAAAAATGAAAAAAAATACTAGTAGCGATGGACAGGAAACACGCTGCTACTAGCTAGATTAGCAGCAGCGCGTTATAGAACAACTGTTGTGGCTATGAGTCTTAGCAGTAGCGCATGTTGTACGCGCTACTGCTAAGTAATAGCTGTAGCGCCTTATTAGTAGCGCGGTTACCCGCGCTACTGTTGGGGAATGTTGCAGAAAATTAAAAAAATTTCCTACGGTTTCACCAAGATCCATCTATGAGTTGATCTAAGCAACGAGTCATGGGAGATAGATTGCATCTACATACCACTTGTAGATCGCGTGCGGAAGCGTTCAAGGGAACGGGATGATGGAGTCGTACTCGCCGTGATCCAAATCACTGATGACCAAGTGCTGAACGGACAGCACCTCCGCGTTCAACACACGTACGGAACGGACGACGTCTCCTCCTTCTTGATCCAGCAAGGGGGAAGGAGAGGTTGAGGAAGAAGGCTCCAGCAGCAGCACGATGGCGTGGTGTTGGTGGAGAGGCAGTACTCCGACAGGGCTTCGCCAAGCACTTAACGGAGGAGGAGAGGTGTTGGGGAGGGGAGGGGCTGCGCCTTGGATCAGGTGTTCAGCCCTCCCCTTGCCCCTCTATTTATAGGGGAAGGGGGAAGGGGGCCGGCCCCCTCTAGATGAGATCTAGAGGGGGGGCGGCGGCCAGGGAGGGGGCTTGCCCCCCAAGCAAAGGGGGTGCGCCCCCTTTAGGGTTCCCCTCCCAACCCTAGGCGCATGGGCCCAAGGGGGGGCGCCCAGCCCTCCAGGGGCTAGTTCCCTGCCCCATGCGGCCCATGGGGCCCTCCGAGAGGGGTGGCCCCTCCCGGTGGACCCCTAGAACCCTTCCGGTGGCCCTGGTACAATACCGATATGCCCGCGAAACTTTCTGGTGTCCGCATGACAACTTCCCATATATAAATCTTTACCTCCGGACCCTTCCGGAACTCCTCGTGACGTCCGGGATCTCATCCGGGACTCCGAACAACATTCGGTAATCACATACAAGTCTTCCTTATAACCCTAGCGTCACCGAACCTTAAGTGTGTAGACCCTATGGGTTCGGGAGGCATGCAGACATGACCGAGACGGCTCTCCGGTCAATAACCAACAGCGGGATCTGGATACCCATGTTGGCTCCCACATGCTCCTCGATGATGTCATCGGATGAACCACGATGTCGAGGATTCAATCAACCCCGTATACTATTCCCTTTGTCAATCGGTACGTTACTTGCCCGAGACTCGGTCGTTGGTATCCCAATACCTCGTTCAGTCTCGTTACCGGCAAGTCACTTTACTCGTACCATAATGCATGATCCCGTGACCAGACACTTGGTCACTTTGAGCTCATTATGCTGATGCACTACCGAGTGGGCCCAGTGATACCTCTCCGTCATACGGAGTGATAAATCCCAGTCTCGATCCGTGTCAACCCAACAGACACTTTCGGAGATACCTGTAGTGCACCTTTATAGTCACCTAGTTACGTTGTGACGTTTGGTACACCCAAAGCACTCCTACGGTATCCGGGAGTAACACGATCTCATGGTCTAAGGAAAAGATACTTGACATTGAAAAAGCTCTAGCAAAACGAACTACACGATCTTGTGCTATGCTTAGGATTGGGTCTTGTCCATCACGTCATTCTCCTAATGACGTGATCCCGTTGTCAATGACATCTAATGTCCATAGTCAAGAAACCATGACTATCTGTTGACCAACGAGCTAGTCAACTAGAGGCTTACTAGGGACGTACTGTGGTCTATGTATTCACACGTGTATTACGATTTCCGGATAATACAATTATAGCATGAATAAAAGACAATTATCATGAACAAGGAAATATAATAATAATCCTTTTATTATTGCCTCTAGGGCTTATTTCCAACAGTCTCCCACTTGCACTAGAGTCAATAATCTAGTTACATTGTGATGAATCGAACACCCATAGAGTTCTGGTGTTGATCATGTTTTGCTCGCGAGAGAGGTTTAGTCAACGGATCTGTGACATTCAGATCCGTATGTACTTTGCAAATTTCTATGTCTCCATCTTGAACATTTTCACGGATGGAGTTGAAACGACGCTTGATGTGCCTGGTCTTCTTATGAAACCTGGGCTCCTTGGCAAGGGCAATAGCTCCAGTGTTGTCACAGAAGAGTTTGATCGGCCCCGACGCATTGGGTATGACTCCTAGGTCGGTGATGAACTCCTTCACCCAAATTGCTTCATGCGCTGCCTCCGAGGCTGCCATGTACTCCTGTAACGCCCGGATAATCTTGCTACAGTAATCCCACGCTAATCATGGCACGTCATCCCGATTACTGTTGCTATCCTCGAAATAATTCGAAACCGTTCAAATTCAAAATTCAAATTGATGAAAACAATAAAAGTTTTTAAAATTTAAAATAAAATTGTTCGGTGGTTGACGAATATTACAAGGGTAATTATGATGCAACAAACACATTTTTATAAAATGCCTAAATATTTTAAATTGATTAAAACATAAAAGAAAATAAATAAAAAGAAAACAGGAAAACAATACAAAAAAAAGGAGAAAAGAAACCCCCTGGGCTTCGGCCCAACTGACCACAGGCCAACTGGGCCACCACCAGGGCCCAGCCGGCCACTCCCCCCCCACCTTATCCACTACACCACCCCCGCCCACTCCACCGACACCCCCACAACCCCCCCAAAAT
>NC_041383.1:591987833-591994052 GCF_002162155.2 Triticum dicoccoides
CGTCACAAGTTGGTATCAGAGCCGACTGCCTGTAGGAATCCCCCTTCCACACTCCTTGGCCGAAGTCGAGTCTAGACATTACAAAAACTTTTACTAACTTGGCTGTGTGCCTTACGGGCCCACGTCGCCATCGGGTGGTACTAGGATCTTTTACTCCTCGACCTTTGCTCTGGGACTCTGAACTCTTTTCTACTCGGGTTAAACGAATTTACTAACTCTAACATTAGGATCCCGTTACCGCGTTCACCCCGAAGTTGGATAAGCCATAGTTATTTTGTAGGATAGCATTTTGAATAGTGCCCATGTTGTCATTTGACTCCATTGAAACATCTTTGTTTTCAGATGGAACCCGCGAGGCAGGTCGTGCGCCACACTGCGGCCATTGGTGCCTCAGGATCACCTGCTGTGCTAGCTGATATGATGACCTATCTGGGTTATCGCTGGCACCCTGAGTACACCGTCTACGAGGAGTACCAGGACTTTAACCAGGAGCAATACCGTGCCATCGTCCACCTCTACTCTCGGGAGTATGAGTCCACTACCGTGCTGCACACCGCTCATGGTGTTGGAGTGACCATCGAGATGGCAGTTCACGATGCGGCTCATGCTGCTCTGACACGTCTTCGTGGAGAGTATCAGGCATTGGACACTTCCCCTTTCAGGCACATTCCTATCGCATCTGACGTTGGTGCGGAGGGATACTACACTGCCGCCTACTCCACCGTCACCCGAGAGCCTTTCCACCATCAGCGCCTGGTTCTGCATGCTGATGGGCTGGACCGAGCTAACAGAGATCTTCGCCACGAGTTGTACACCACTCGTCAGCACCTTTACAGGGCTCTGACGCGGCTGCACCCCTTTGTCCGGTCTGGACAGCTGCCGCGTTCTGCGATCTACCCAGCCAGGACCGTGATGCCCCACGGTGTCGGATGGCCAGAGGTGGGAGGCTACTCTCCCGCACTTCGTCCTCTTCTGCCACCTGAGCGTCGGGTTCTACACCAGAGTATCCGCGGCCCCCAGGCCACTGATGTGGGGGACTATCCGTTGCCTCACTACCAGCTGTCAGGTTACAGCTACCTTCACAGTACCTCCTGGGACTGATGTAGTCTTGCTCATTAGTCTTAGATGCACTCACGAGCCTGCGTGCCGCCTATGATGACTTAGTCTATGTACGGAACTCTATGTACTGAACTCTATGTCCGACCCCTTTAGTAAGTTATGCCGACTATCTATGTGGTATCTGTCGTGCTCCTTTCATTATGCATGTTTCATCATGAATGACTCTTGTCTATGCAAATTTCTCAATACTGAACTACCCCTGTTATATATTAGCAGGATGGTTAGACCAGCTGGTCGTGGTCGTGGTGGCAACTTTCCACCACCGCCTGAGTACATGGTTGGTATGATCCAACAGCTTGAGATGAATCGCCAGTTCATGGAAAACGTGATGGCTCAGTTTCCTCGCCCCAATATGAACCAGCATCCAAACACAACAACTCTGCAGGATTTCATACGCCTCAACCCAAGTGTGTACCGCAGCTCAACCCAGCCGCTGGATGCTGATGACTGGCTCCGTGACATCACCTATGAAATGGAGTCTGCTGATGTAACCCCTGCCAGCTATGTCACCTTTGCTTCCTTCTTCCTGAAGGGACCCGCAGCTCAATGGTGGGACAGCCACAGGCGTACTCTGCCAGTTGGGACAATCATCTCCTGGCCAGACTTTCAGGCTGCCTTCCGTGCCCGTTTCATTCCTCAGGGAATCATGGACAGGAAGAAGCGTGAGTTCCGCAACCTCACCCAAGGCAACAAGACTGTTGAAGCTTATCAGCGGGAGTTTCTGGACTTATCCCGCTATGCTGAAAAAGACATTGCAACTGATGCTCGCAGACAGGAGAAGTTCCGTGAAGGCCTTCAAGCTGACATCAAGCTCACACTTCTAGTGCATGACTTTGCCGATTTCGCCACCTTGGTGAACAAGGCCATCAATGTCGAGACTGGTCTGCAAGAACACCAGAGCTCTCAAAGGCGCAACCGTGACACGGGCTCATCTTCGGGCCCGCCCTCGCAGAAGCGTAAGATATGGATCCCGAACAGCATGTACCGTCCAACCGCACCTGCCCCAAGGCAGTCTTATGCTGCACCTCGTCTGCCGGCTGCTCCAACTAGGCAGCCGAGGCTTCCAGCTCCACCACCCCAAGCTCCTGTTCCTACCCCCGAGAATGGGTTGTGCTTCAGGTGCGGACAACCAGGGCACCGTGCTAGGGAATGCAACCAGAGACAGAATCAACTGGCCCTTCCAACAACTGGCCGTGGGAACAACCAGGCCCGCAACAACATTGCCAAGTCTTATGGCCGTGTTCATGCCAACCACATTGATCTGAATGAAGCTCAAGACCAGCCTGCTACTGTGATGGGTACACTCCTCGTAAATTCAGTACCAGCATCTGTTTTATTCGATACAGGTGCATCGCATTCATTCATGTCAGAAGATTTTGCATGCTTGCACGACATTAAATGTGAGGACATGAATGCTTCACTATTAGTGCACACCCCTGCGGGCCAATGTCGAACCTCCATGGTTTGCAACGACGTCCCTGTAGAAATTGAAGGACTGGAATTCCTTGTCTCTCCCATCGTACTGAAGTCCTGTAGCATTGATCTCATTCTGGGAATGGATTGGTTAAAGGCGCATACCGCTTCTATCGTTTGCGCCACCAAGACCGTCCATCTGCTACACCCTTCTGATGAAATAATTAGCTACGATGCTCATCTGGTTCGGAATGTCGAGGCCAGGCTTTATGCCTTAAACGCATTGAACGCTACACCTCTCGAGGGCATTGAAAACATTCCCGTCGTGCGTGAATTCTTAGACGTCTTTCCTGAAGAACTCCCAGGGATTCCCCCTGCTAGAGCTGTCGAATTCGTCATCGACTTGAAACCAGGCACCACTCCTATAGCCAAGCGACCCTACAAGATGCCGCCGCATGAACTCCTTGAGCTTAAGGAGGAAATCGATAAATCTCTTCAAAGTGGTTTCATCCGCCCAAGTTGCTCTCCTTGGGGAGCACCTTCTCTCTTTGTCAAGAAGAAAGATGGGACAAACCGATTGGTCCAAGACTACCGTCCTATAAACCAAGCTACCATTCAGAATAAGTATCCTCTTCCTCGGATCAACGATCTGTATGATCAATTAGCTGGATCATCAGTGTTCTCTAAACTCGACTTGAGGTTAGGTTACCACCAGATCCGTGTTCGTAAGGAGGATATCCCCAAGACCGCATTTGTGACTCGTTATGGTTCATACGAGTACACCGTCATGTCTTTCGGCTTAACCAATGCTCCAGCCACCTTCTCTCGCCTGATGAACTATATATTCATGGATTACCTCGACAAGTTCGTCGTGGTTTATCTGGATGATATTCTGGTATTTTCCAAGAACGAAGAGGAGCATGCTGAACATCTTCGCCTCGTGCTGGAAAAGCTACGAGAGCATCAGCTTTATGCCAAGTTCTCCAAATGTGAATTCTGGCTTCCCGAAGTAACCTATCTTGGGCATGTCATCTCTAAGGATGGTATTGCCGTCAACCCTGAACGAGTTCAGGCTATTCTCGATTGGACTCCTCCGAAGAACGTTAAGCAAGTCAGAAGTTTTCTCGGTCTCGCCAGCTACTGCCGTCGATTCGTCGAGAACTTCTCCAAGATTGCCAGGCCTCTGACTAACCTATTGCATAAGGGCGTCAAGTTCCAATGGACAGATAAATGTCAGGAAAGTTTCCAGGCACTCAAATACAAGTTAACTTCTGCCCCAGTACTAGCTCCTCCTGATACTAAGAAGGACTTCGTCATTTACTGCGACGCTTCCCGTCAAGGACTAGGCTGTGTCCTAATGCAAGAGCGCAAAGTGGTTGCTTATGCCTCTCGGCAATTGCGCCCTCACGAAGAGAACTACCCAGTTCACGACCTCGAGCTTGCTGCTGTTATCCATTCACTGAAACAGTGGCGACATTACCTTCTCGGTAATCGTTGCGAGATCTTCACCGACCATCAAAGTCTGAAGTATCTGTTTACTCAGCCAGACCTGAACCTCCGTCAGCAGAGATGGATGGAGACTGTTGCAGACTTTGATTTGGGTATTTCCTATACACCAGGCAAGGCTAATGTAATGGCTGATGCCTTGAGCCGCAAGTCATACTGCAACCACCTCCAGGTTCACAAAGTTCAGCCCTCACTTGTTGAAGAATTCAGAAAGCTAAACCTCCATATTGTACCTCCGGGTGCACTCGCTCCCCCTCCTCCGGAGTTCCGCAAGATGAATCTCCGTGTGGTTTCCCAGGGTTCCCTCTATACCCTGGCTGTTGAACCCGATCTCGTGGGCACCATAAAGACAATGCAGGGATTTGACTCTGAAGTCTACAAGATTAAGCAAGACCTCAAAGAAGGAAGTTCCTCATCCTTCACGATTGCTGATGATGGCGCCTTGTACTTCAAAGGCCGCCTAGTGGTGCCGTGTAAGGAGGAAAACCTGAATATGACTCAGGAGGTTATGAAAGAAGCTCATGATACGCCTCTATGTATCCACCCTGGTAGTACAAAGATGTACCAAGACATCCGCCAGAGATTCTGGTGGTCTAACATGAAGCAAGACATTGCTCGTTATGTTGCTGAATGTGACGTTTGCCGTCGTATCAAAGCAGAACATCAAAGGCCTGCTGGAACTCTGCAACCTATACCTATTCCAGAATGGAAATGGGACCATGTCGAGATGGACTTCGTTACTGGATTCCCCAAATCGCAGAAAGGCAATGATGCTATTCTTGTCGTCATTGACCGACTTTCTAAAGTTGCACATTTTCTGGCTGTCAAGGAAACGATCACTGCTAGTCAGCTGGCAAACCTCTACATGACCAGAATTGTCTCGCTTCACGGTATTCCATTGGTTATCAGTTCAGACCGTGGCAGTTTATTCACTTCAAGATTCTGGGCAAGTTTCCAAGAAGCTATGGGCACTCATCTGTCTTTCAGCACTGCTTTTCATCCTCAGTCACAAGGGCAAGTTGGACGTGTCAACCAAGTTCTCGAAGACATGCTTCGAGCTTGTGTTATTTACTTCGGCAAGAAATGGGAGGAATCTCTTCCGTATGCTGAGTTCTCTTATAATAATAGCTATCAGGCTAGTCTGAAGATGGCCCCCTTCGAAGTGTTATATGGACGAAAGTGCCGAACCCCTCTAAACTGGTCAGAAACTGGGGAACGTCCACTCTTTGGTCCGGATATTATCCAACATGCCGAAGAGCAAGTCCGCATTATTCGCGAGAATCTCAAGACTGCTCAGTCACGCCAGAAGAGTAATTATGACCGTCATCATAAAGACATGGTCTATCAACCTGGTGAAAAGGCCTATCTTCGCGTTACACCAATGAAGGGTGCTCACCGCTTCGGGATCAAGGGCAAGCTAGCTCCTCGCTATATTGGCCCATTCACTATTCTGGAAAGGCGTGGAAAAGTGGCATATCAACTGGAGCTTCCGTCGAACCTTTCTCAGGTTCACGATGTGTTCCATGTGTCACAACTCCGCCGTTGCTTCAAGGACCAAATCCGAGCTGTGGATCATGAAGTGCTCGAATTGCAACAGGACCTCTCCTATAAAGAGCATCCGGTCCGCATTCTCGACCAAGCTGAACGCCGCACACGCCAGAAGGCGATCAAGTTCCTCAAGGTCCAGTGGTCGAATCACTCTGAAGACGAAGCCACCTGGGAACGCGAGGATCGCCTACGTGATGAATACCCCGCACTGTTTCCTTCTACCTCCTAAAATCTCGGGACGAGATTTCTTGTAGTGGAGGAGATTTGTAACGCCCGGATAATCTTGCTACAGTAATCCCACGCTAATCATGGCACGTCATCCCGATTACTGTTGCTATCCTCGAAATAATTCGAAACCGTTCAAATTCAAAATTCAAATTGATGAAAACAATAAAAGTTTTTAAAATTTAAAATAAAATTGTTCGGTGGTTGACGAATATTACAAGGGTAATTATGATGCAACAAACACATTTTTATAAAATGCCTAAATATTTTAAATTGATTAAAACATAAAAGAAAATAAATAAAAAGAAAACAGGAAAACAATACAAAAAAAAAGGAGAAAAGAAACCCCCTGGGCTTCGGCCCAACTGACCACAGGCCAACTGGGCCACCACCAGGGCCCAGCCGGCC
>NC_041383.1:591996444-592021687 GCF_002162155.2 Triticum dicoccoides
TGCAGGTGTGCTCAGGGCGATGGGCCCAGACCCCTGTGCGCTTAGGTTTAGACCGGCGTGCTGGCCTCTCTGTTTTGCCTAGGTGGGGCTGCGACGTGTTGATCTTCCGCGGCCGGGCATGACCCCGAAAAGTGTGTCCGGTCAAATGGGATCGAGCGTGTTGGGCTATGTGGTGCACCCCTGCAGGGAAGTTTAATCTATTCGAATAGCCGTGATCTTCGGTAACAGGACGACTTGGAGTTGTACCTTGACCTTATGACAACTAGAACCGGATACTTAATATAACACACCCTTCCAAGTGCCAGATACAACCGGTGGTCGCTCTACCTCAGGGATATGAGGAGGGGATCGCCGGGTAGGATTATGCTATGAGATGTTATTGGGAGATGCTACTTGGAGGACTTCAATCTACTCTCTTATACTTGATGCAAGACGAAGGTGACCAGAAGCGTAGTCTTCGACAGGACTAGCTATCCCCCTCTTATTCTGGTATTCTGCAGTTCAGTCCACTGATATGGCCTCCTTACACATATACCCATGCATATGTAGTGTAGTTCCTTGCTTGCGAGTACTTTGGATGAGTACTCACGGTTGCTTTCTCCCCCCCTTTTTCCCCCTTTCCTTCTTCCTGGTTGTCGCAACCAGATGCTGGAGTCCAGGAGCCAGACGCCACCGTCGACGACGACCCCTACTACACCGGAGGTGCCTACTACTACGTGCTGCCCGCCGACGACGACCTGGAGTAGTTAGGAGGATCCCAGGCAGGAGGCCTGCGCCTCTTTCGATCTGTATCCCAGTTTGTGCTAGCCTTCTTAAGGCAAACTTGTTTAACTTATGTCTGTACTCAGATATTGTTGCTTCCGCTGACTCGTCTATGATCGAGCACTTGTATTCGAGCCCTCGAGGCCCCTGGCTTGTATTATGATGCTTGTATGACTTATTTTATTTGTAGAGTTGTGTTGTGATATCTTCCCGTGAGTCCCTGATCTTGATCGTACACATTTGCGTGCATGATTAGTGTACGATTGAATCGGGGGCGTCACAACTCCGCTTCACATGTAGATCCCGCCACGACGCTCTGCTTGCAGCTGCACCAGCTTACTGCTCCACCATTCAACATATACACGTATCCGGTTTGTGACTTAGAGTCATCCAGATCTGTGTCGAAGCTAGCGTCGACGTAACCCTTTACGACGAGCTCTTCGTCACCTCCATAAACGAGAAACATGTCCTTTGTCCTTTTCAGGTACTTCAGGATATTCTTGACCGTTGTCCAGTCTTCCTTGCCGGGATTACTTTGGTACCTTCCTACCAAACTTACGGCAAGGTTTACATCAGGTCTGGTACACAGCATGGCATACATAATAGATCCTATGGCTGAGGCATAGGGGATGACGCTCATCTCTTCTTTATCTTTTGCCATGGTCGGGCATTGAGCCGAGCTCAATCTCACACCTTGCAATACAGGCAAGAACCCTTTCTTAGACTGATCCATTTTGAACTTCTTCAAAATCTTATCAAGGTATGTGCTTTGTGAAAGACCTATGAGGCGTCTCGATCTATCCCTATAGATCTTGATGCCTAATATATATGCAGCTTCTCCAAGGTCCTTCATTGAAAAACACTTATTCAAGTAGGCCTTAATGTTGTCCAAGAATTCTATATCATTTCCCATCAAAAGTATGTCATCTACATATAATATGAGAAATACTAAAGAGCTCCCACTCACTTTCTTGTAAACGCAGGCTTCTCCATAAGTCTGCATAAACCCAAACGCTTTGATCATCTCATCAAAGCGAATGTTCCAACTCCGAGATGCTTGCACCAGCCCATAAATGGATCGCTGGAGCTTGCACACTTTGTTAGCATTCTTAGGATCGACAAAACCTTCCGGCTGCATCATATACAGCTCTTCCTTAAGATAGCCGTTAAGGAATGCCGTTTTGATGTCCATCTGCCATATCTCATAATCATAGTATGCGGCAATTGCTAACATGATTCGGACGGACTTAAGCTTCGCTACGGGAGAGAAAGTCTCATCATAGTCAATCCCTTGAACTTCCCGATAACCGTTAGCGACAAGTCAAGCTTTATAGATGGTGACATTACCATCCGCGTCCGTCTTCTTCTTAAAGATCCATTTATTTTCTATCGCTCGCCGATCATCGGGCAAGTCAGTCAAAGTCCATACTTTGTTTTCTTACATGGATTCTATCTCGGATTTCATGGCTTCTAGCCATTTGTTGGAATCTGGGCCCGCCATCGCTTCTTCATAGTTCGAAGGTTCACCGTTGTCTAACAACATGATTTCCAGGACAGGGTTGCCATACCACTCTGGTGTGGAATGTGTCCTTGTGGACCTATGAAGTTCAGTAGCAACTTGATCAGAAGTACCTTGATCATCATCATTAATTTCCTCTCCATTCGGTGTAGGCACCACAGGAACGTTTCCCTGAGCTGCACTACTTTCCGGTTCAAGAGGTAGTACTTCATCGAGTTCTACTTTCCTCCCACTTACTCCTTTCGAGAGAAACTCTTTTTCCAGAAAGGATCCGTTCTTGGAAACAAAGATCTTGCCCTCGGATCTTAAGTAGAAGGTATACCCAATCGTTTCCTTAGGGTATCCTATGAAGATGCATTTTTTCGACTTGGGTTTGAGCTTTTTAGGTTGAAGTTTCTTGACATAAGCATCGCATCCCCAAACTTTTAGAAACGACAACTTAGGTTTCTTCCCAAACCATATTTCATACGGTGTCGTCTCAACGGATTTAGACAGTGCCCTATTTAAAGTGAATGTAGCTGTCTCTAGAGCGTATCCCCAAAATGATAGCGGTAAATCTGTAAGAGACATCATAGATCGCACCATGTCCAATAGAGTGCGATTACGACGTTCGGACACACCGTTATGCTGAGCTGTTCCAGGCAGCGTGAGTTGTGAAACGATTCCACATTTTCTTAAGTGTGTACCAAATTCGTGACTTAAATATTCTCCTCCACGATCCGATCGTAAGAATTTTATCTTTCGGTCACGTTGATTATCTACTTCATTCTGAAATTCCTTGAACTTTTCAAAGGTCTCAGACTTGTGTTTCATCAAGTAGACATACCCATATCTACTCAAGTCATCAGTGAGAGTGAGAACATAACGATATCCTCCGCGAGCCTCAACGCTCATTGGACCGCACACATCCGTATGTATGATTTCCAATAAGCTGGTTGCTCGCTCCATTGTTCCGGAGAACGGAGTCTTGGTCATTTTACCCATGAGGCATGGTTCGCACGTGTCAAATGATTCATAATCGAGAGACTCTAAAAGTCCATCAGTATGGAGCTTCTTCATGCGCTTGACACCTATGTGACCAAGGCGGCAGTGCCACAAGTATGTGGGACTATCGTTATCAACTTTACATCTTTTGGTATTCACACTATGAATATGTGTAACATTACGTTCGAGATTCATTAAGAATAAATCATTGACCATCGGGGCATGACCATAAAACATATCTCTCATATAAATAGAACAACCATTATTCTCGGATTTAAATGAGTAGCCACCTTGTATCAAACGAGATCCAGATACAATGTTCATGCTCAAACTTGGCACTAAATAACAATTATTGAGGTTTAAAACTAATCCCGTAGGTAAATGTAGAGGTAGCGTGCCGACGGCGATCACATCGACCTTGGAACCATTCCCGACGCGCATCGTCACCTCGCCCTTCGCCAGTCTCCGCTTATTCCGCAGCTCCTGCTGTGAGTTACAAATGTGAGCAACGGCACCGGTATCAAATACCCAGGAGTTACTACGAGTACTGGTAAGGTACACATCAATTACATGTATATCAAATATACCTTTAGTGTTGCCGGCCTTCTTGTCCGCTAAGTATTTGGGGCAGTTCCGCTTCCAGTGACCCTTCCCCTTGCAATAAAAGCACTTAGTCTCAGGCTTGGGTCCATTCTTTGACTTCTTCCCGGCAGCTGGCTTACCGGGCGCGGCAACATCTTTGCCGTCCTTCTTGAAGTTCTTCTTACCCTTGCCCTTCTTGAACTTAGTGGTCTTATTGACCATCAACACTTGATGTTCTTTCTTGATTTCAACCTCTGCTGACTTCAGCATTGAGAATACTTCAGGAATGGTCTTCACCATCCCCTGCATATTGTAGTTCAACACAAAGCTCTTGTAGCTTGGTGGGAGCGACTGAAGGATTCTGTCAATGACCGCCTCGTCCGGGAGGTTGACCTCCAGCTGGGACGGGCGGTTGTGCAACCCAGACATTTTGAGTATGTGCTCACTGACAGAACTGTTTTCCTCCATCTTACAACTATAGAACTTGTCGGAGACTTCATATCTCTCGACCCGGGCATGAGCTTGGAAAACCATTTTCAGCTCCTCGAACATCTCATATGCTCCGTGCTTCTCAAAACGCTTTTGGAGCCCCGGTTCTAAGCTGTAAAGCATGCCGCACTGAACGAGGGAGTAATCATCAGCACGTGATTGCCAAGCATTCATAATGTCTTGGTGCTCTGGGATGGGTGCTTCACCTAGCGGTGCATCTAGGACATAATCTTTCTTGGCTGCTATGAGGATGATCCTCAGGTTCCGGACCCAGTCCGAATAGTTGCTGCCATCATCTTTCAGCTTGGTTTTCTCTAGGAACGCGTTGAAGTTCATTTTTACATGAGCGTTGGCCATTTGATCTACAAGACATATTTTGCAAAAGTTTTAGACTAAGTTCATGATAATTAAGTTCATCTAATCAAATTATTTAATGAACTCCCACTCAGATTAGACATCCCTCTAGTCATCTAAGTGTTACACGATCCGAGTCGACTAGGCCGTGTCCGATCATCACGTGAGACGGACTAGTCATCATCGGTGAACATCTCCATGTTGATCGTATCTTCCATACGACTCATGTTCGACCTTTCGGTCTCTTGTGTTCCGAGGCCATGTCTGTACATGCTAGGCTCATCAAGTTAACCCTAAGTGTTCTGCATGTGTAAATCTGTCTTACACCCGTTGTATGTGAACGTAAGGATCTATCACACCCGATCATCACGTGGTGCTTCGAAACGACGAACTTTAGCAACGGTGCACAGTTAGGGGGAACACTTTCTTGAAATTATTATAAGGGATCATCTTATTTACTACCGCTGTTCTAAGTAAACAAGATGCATAAAACATAATAAACATCACATGCAATTATATAGTAGTGACATGATATGGCCAATATCATATAGCTCCTTCGATCTCCATCTTCGGGGCTCCATGATCATCTTCGTCACCGGCATTGACACCATGATCTCCATCATCATGATCTCCATCATTGTGTCTTCATGAAGTTGTCACGCCAACGACTACTTCTACTTCTATGGCTAACGCGTTTAGCAATAAAGTAAAGTAATTTACATGGCGTTCTTCAATGACACGCAGGTCATACAAAAATAAAGACAACTCCTATGGCTCCTGCCGGTTGTCATACTCATCGACATGCAAGTCGTGATTCCTATTACAAGAACATGATCTCATACATCACAATATATCATTCATCATTCATCACAACTTCTGGCCATATCACATCACATGACAATTGCTGCAAAAACAAGTTAGACGTCAATTGTTGTTGCATCTTTTACGTGGCTGCAATTGGGTTCTAGCAAGAACGTTTTCTTACCTACAAATAACCACAACGTGATTTTGTCAACTTCTATTTACCCTTCATAAGGACCCTTTTCGTCGAATCCGCTCCAACTAAAGTGGGAGCGACAGACACCCGCTAGCCACCTTATGCAACTAGTGCATGTCAGTCGGTGGAACTTGTCTCACGTAAGCGTATGTGTAAGGTCGGTCCGGGCCGCTTCATCCCACAATACCGCTGAAGCAAGAAAAGACTAGTAGCGGCAAGCAAGTTGACAAGATCTACGCCCACAACAAAATTGTGTTCTACTCGTGCAATAGAGAACTACGCATAGACCTAGCTCATGATGCCACTGTTGGGGAACGTTGCAGAAAATTAAAATTTTTCCTACGGTTTCACCAAGATCCATCTATGAGTTCATCTAAGCAACAAGTCATGGGAGAGAGATTGCATCTACATACCACTTGTAGATCGCGTGCGGAAGCGTTCAAGGGAATGGGATGATGTAGTCGTACTCGCCGTGATCCAAATCACCGATGACCAAGTGCTGAACGGACAGCACCTCCACGTTCAACACACGTACGGAACGGACGACGTCTCCTCCTTCTTGATCCAGCAAGGGGGAAGGATAGGTTGAGGAAGAAGGCTCCAGCAGCAGCACGACGGCGTGGTGTTGGTGGAGAGGCAGTACTCCGACAGGGCTTCGCCAAGCACTTAACGGAGGAAGAAAGGTGTTGGGGAGGGGAGGGGCTGCGCCTTGGATCAGGTGTTCAGCCCTCCCCTCGCCCCTCTATTTATAGGGGAAGGGGGAAGGGGCCGGCCCCCTCTAGATGAGATCTAGAGGGGGGCGGCCAGGGAGGGGGCTTGCCCCTCAAGCAAAGGGGGTGCGCCCCCTTTAGGGTTCCCCTCCCAACCCTAGGCGCATGGGCCCAATAGGGGGCGCCCAGCCCTCCAGGGGCTGGTTCCCTGCCCCATGCGGCCCATGGGTCCCTCCGAGAGGGGTGGCCCCTCCCCGTGGACCCCCGGAACCCTTCCGGTGGCCCCGGTACAATACCGATATGCCCCCGAAACTTTCCGGTGTCCGCATGACAACTTCCCATATATAAATCTTTACCTCCGGACCCTTCCGGAACTCCTCGTGACGTCCGGGATCTCATCCGGGACTCCGAACAACATTCGGTAATCACATACAAGTCTTCCTTATAACCCTAGCGTCACCGAACCTTAAGTGTGTAGACCCTATGGGTTCGGGAGGCATGCAGACATGACCGAGACGGCTCTCCGGTCAATAACCAACAGCGGGATCTGGATACCCATGTTGGCTCCCACATGCTCCTCGATGATGTCATCGGATGAACCACGATGTCGAGGATTCAATCAACCCCGTATACTATTCCCTTTGTCAATCGGTACGTTACTTGCCCGAGACTCGATCGTCGGTATCCCAATACCTCGTTCAGTCTCGTTACTAGCAAGTCACTTTACTCGTACCATAATGCATGATCCTGTGACTAGACACTTGGTCACTTTGAGCTCATTATGATGATGCACTACCGAGTGGGCCCAGTGATACCTCTCCGTCATACGGAGTGACAAATCCCAGTCTCGATCCGTGTCAACCCAACAGACACTTTCGGAGATACCTGTAGTGCACCTTTATAGTCACCCAGTTACGTTGTGACGTTTGGTACACCCAAAGCACTCCTACGGTATCCGGGAGTTACACGATCTCATGGTCTAAGGAAAAGATACTTGACATTGAAAAAGCTCTAGCAAAACGAACTACATGATCTTGTCCTATGCTTAGGATTGGGTCTTGTCCATCACGTCATTCTCCTAATGACGTGATCCCGTTGTCAATGACATCTAATGTCCATAGTCAGGAAACCATGACTATCTGTTGACCAACGAGCTAGTCAACTAGAGACTTACTACGGACGTACTGTGGTCTATGTATTCACACGTGTATTACGATTTCCGGATAATACAATTATAGCATGAATAAAAGACAATTATCATGAACAAGGAAATATAATAATAATCCTTTTATTATTGCCTCTAGGGCATATTTCCAACAGCTACTAGTGGGCACTAAACCCGCCCTACTACTAGGGTTTTCCCTAGTAGTGACCCTTTAGTCCCGGTCCCAGACACCAACCGGGACTAAAGGACAGCAACCCCTTTAGTCCTGGTTGGTGGCCGGAACCGGGACTAAAGGTCCCAGACAAATCGGGATTGATGCCTGCCGAGGCCCGGCCGGCGTCCTAGCCTCTCGAACCCGGACTGATGCTCCCATTAGTCCCGGTTCGTAACATGACCGAGACTAATGCTCTGATTTGTCCAGGACCAAAGCCCTGTTTTCTACTAGTGACATCGGCACATGCCGCCATTGATAGGGGCAGCAGGGAGACACGTCACGTCATGTCGCCGTTGTCTTCGGTGGCTGGGCCCATGGGGTTCATTTTCTATTACAGAGTAACATGTCGCCACATCCACGGGCGATATGTTCCACGTGTCACCTGGCAGACTTGCCGCCTATGTATTTTTAGCAAAGATTTTTGTAGGTGGCCCTTTTTGACAATGAAATCGGTTGGATAGTCTCTTTTGACAAAAAAATCCAGGTATGATATCATGGGCTTATTTTAATCCATGGATGCATTATAATTTCTCACATCATTATCCAATCACTCATTCGATTAGCTGAAATTTTATTATTAATCCAAATGGCTGATATAATATAGGGTTATCGCCCTAAGCATAAATGGACAATGGAGTCTGGACATCGTCCTTAGAATAAATACAATACAAATTATTTTTTGGCATGCGGAAAAACAGGAGGCGTGTGTTGACACCATGTTTTGGCATGACAAAAAGGGTATATAATATGGCCTTGAAAGAGGAAGTGATCTGCATAAAAAAGTTTCATATTATCAACATGAACATCTTTTAAGTTTGGGTCATCATCATCCGATCTCATCTCGAGGGCCAAAGATGTGTTCGAGGTACTTAAATTTTGTAATCAGAGTATTGTTCCGCCTGTTACGCCTCCAAGATGGACTCATATGGAAAAGTTCTCTACATGGATTATCTTCGTCTCGTCGAGGATCGATTTTGATATTTGGAAAATCTAAATATGAGATCGTATGCAAAAATTACAACCAAATTTGTATGCATCTGCAAAAGATGGCCAAATCATCCGGGTTGCAAACCGGACCATGAAAGTTGTTCGTCTCGTCGAGGCGCATAAATATGCTTTTGGATCATCTCCATTAGAGATCTTATAAGGATTCTACATCTTGAAAACTACTCCCTCCGTTCCGAATTACTTGTCTTAGATTTGTCTAGATATGGATGTATTTAGACTCATTTTAGTGCTAGATACATCCGTATCTAGACAAATCGAAGACAAGTAATTCGGAACGGAGGGAGTATGATGCTATCAGAAAAACTGGGCATGGCTGGATCATCCGGGTTGCTAGCCGGTCGTTCGGCCCGGGGATCGTGAGGAGTCCGATTTTGGTTAAAATTTGATAATTAGGACGGAGATCTAAGCCCTTTTCTTATACGGAAGTCCAATTGACTCATAAATAGCTGAGAGGTGATGACCAATTAAACAATACCAATCGAACAAACACATCTACATCTATTTCGTGTTCATCTATCCCTATCTTTGTATCTTTCTTCCTCATTCTTCGTTCATTCTTCTTGTTGCAGGGCGACGAACCTCGAGAATCTAGGGGAGATCAGGTCAACCTGAGGCAGCACATAACCATTGCGCGTCCAGACGGGGTCCCTCCCGGGCGTGCGGGGTTTCGGGTCTACAAAAGCGCCCGCTGAACTGCTTGCGTACCGCACTTCCAGACAGGTCTCCTTCGACGTGAGCTGCGGTGCATCATCTCCGACGTCGAGGGGATACGGTGACATGTTCGTGTGTCAACAACTCTCCCTGATGTAATGGAGGCCTTGTCCTTGGGTGACGATTTCAATATATTCAGGTGGGGAATCTCTCACCTGGTGACCGTTCAAAAGAACGATCTAAATTAAATCTAGGAAATTGCAAGCACCGGTGTCAAGTTTATGACTTGATTTTCTGGTGGGTGAGGATATCACTCTTCTCCTAACCAATTCAACCATAGGTTGGTTCACAAAAATTGAGTTTGTTGGAAGAGACGAGAAGATAAGGTTGGGTGTGGGTGGGCCCCACCAGAAAATGGGGGCGCACACAACAAGCGGTTTCCGCTTCATCTGATTGAAAACAAACATTTTCTGTAAAATAAATGTGTGCTAATTAGATGGTATAATTAAGGTCATGTTTGGTTCACATGGATTTGAGAAGGTTTGGCAGGGATTGGGGAGGATTAATTCCTCTAAAGTCAAAATCTCCTCAAATCCACTCTAATCCCCTAGTGGAATTGAACCACGTGGGTTAATCGAACAAAGCCTAAAGGAATGCCATTCCATATATGGTGGTTGTGTGGGCTAATAAAAATTAAAGATGATCTAATTAAATAGTATAATTAAAGGAATGCAATGAATTCATGTAGATGATGTTCTAATTAAACTCCTTCAGGGCTCATTTGGTAGGCCGGGGAATATTTCCCAGGGAAACAAATCCCATCGGGGATAGGTGGAGAGATGGGGAAAATTCTCCTGGTGTGCTGAGATCAGGATTTTCTACCTAGGGAAATTAAGGGGATCCCGGGTGGATCTCGACTTACCAAACGAGCCCTCAGTGTAGGAACAAATGTTCGCTGTAGGAATAGTTCGTGTGAGTCGTGACATCATGTGACTATGTTGAAAGGGTGAGAAGGTATCGAATAAGATAGCAATCCTAATCTTGCCTAACACAAACAAATATGTTTTGCTTGATGCCACTGTTAATTCAAGCAAATCTGCTTGACATTGTTGTTACTTTAAATTTATTGATAGTACTATTTATTTTTGTTTATTTTTTAAAAAAGCACATACCATCAAGTCTAAAACTATTATAATTGTTTTTTCAATTTTACTTTGAAATCTAAGTACGAACTATTAATCGGAACTATAAGTTGACCAGAAAATTGCGAGCACCGGTGTTCAAGTTCAGAACTTGAACTTTTGTGGGTTGAGGATATCACTATCCTCCTAACCAATTCAACCATAGGTTGGTTCACAAATATCGAGTTTGTTAAAAGAGACGAGAAGATATAGGATTGGGTGTGGGTGGGCTCTATCGGGACTCGTGGCGCACAAAGTGAGCGGCTTACACTTCATTCGACTGAAAACAAATGTTTTCCATAAAATAAAGGTGGAGTAATTAGATGGCATAATTAAAGGAATGCCATTCCATATATGGTGGTTGTGTTGGCTAATGAAAATTAAGGATGAGCTAAGTAAATGACATAATTAAAGGAACACAATGCATGTGGATGATGTTCTAATTAAACACCTTGAGTGTGGGAACAAAAGGCCGCTAATGTGCAGTTGTAGGAATAGTTCGCGAGGGTATTTACATCATGCGGGCATTGGAAGGGGAGAAGGTCTCGACGAGATAACGATCCTAATTAATCTTACCTAACACAAACAAATAGAGGTGTCTTGATGCCACTGTTAATTCAGGTTAATCCGCTTGACGTTGTTGTTACTTTAAATTTATTTATTGTGTTATTTATTTTTCTTTTATTAAAAAAACTCTTGCATTCAAGTCTAAAATTGTTATAATTATGTTTTTCAATTTTACATTGAAATCTTAGTATGAACTAATAAGTGGAACTATAAGTTGACTCAGAACAATATCTCATATTTCAAACTCGCACCCGAAAAGAACCTACCCACAGCTGATCCATTGTTCATCATATTAAAATAAAGGGTGTGCATCTGTGGAGGATCTTGAGCATTATTTATCTTTGTTGCAACACATGGACATGTTTGCTAGTATTGCTCATGTGCGAAATAAGATGTCATGCAAGACAGCTTAAAACTGAACTAATTGCCATCAATCTAGATACATTATTAGAAACTACGAGACCAGCACCTGAACAAAGAGCTACAAGTAGATTCACAATATTTATCCAAGCCTCCTCTTCAAGCGTACCCAACTGGGGTGCAGCCAAATCCTTGCGGTGCTGTCCAGTTGGTGCTCCAGTACTAATTGCCAGGGGCCAAGACTCGGCACCGGTACTCTCCCAGAGCCCAAATTGGAAAGATATTCCTGTACTGGGAGTTACTGATGGTGCAGTTTTTGTTGAACACTCCTATCATCTCCTGTGTAATGCACACAAAAAGTTATTCAACATCTAGAACTTGATTATGAACTAAAGTGCATGGTAGATAATCATGAATTACAAGTTAGTATTGATGTAACTCGAACTTGGTTTAAAAGGAGTGCTTCATCTAAGAACTTGGTTTCAAAGGAGCGCTTCATCCAAAACCAGTTGAAAGATTTTTTTTTTATCAAAAAAGGATTTCCCCCGCTTTATAGATAAAGCCATCACCGCATAACAACTTCAAAACTGATACAAACACACACCACCACCACACACAACACACACACCCAAGGCAAGATACACGGTGCCGGGTACCCCACGACGAAGCCAGGTCTCCAAGGCAGCGCCTCCAAGAAGTTAATGACCTCAGATGGCCGCCACCGCCCGACCCGTAGATCAAGTTTTCACCCGGAGCAAGACGGAGGGAGGGTGAACGCCGCGATGAAGCCTTCAAGAAGGTTACACCATCCACGGATGCCGCCCCCGTCGGCCAGACCATGGCTGGCCATGCGATGTACCCCGGTGCCCATGTTGATGACACCAATGTACCAACCTTGGCTTCACAAGACTAGGTGTGGATAGATCTCATCGGAGCTCCAGCGCCCACAAGGAGGCCACACGCATGAGATGCACTCATGCACATGCAAGGGCCCAACACAGTGAAATGGAGCTCACTAGGCTACATTTAGTGAGGTAGCTCTGTGGTGGATGATTCCACACAGTTAATTCTAGGATTTCACCTCGCAGGTCCCCCACGACCTCAGATCCGTGGCCTCTAAGAAGCAGTGGTGGGCAACGTGGATACGCTGCCGAGGCGTGCATAAGAGAAATACCTAGGGGCACTGGGCAGTGACAAACTGACAACAGGGTGGGACGTGCAACCGAGAAAGAGATCCAGAAAAAAAGTAGATTACAATCCATCAATCAGTACTAAGAGTCTAAGACTGATTTTTTCTTTCTCAGGAATATATAGTGTATGCCTGAATATTCATACATATATTTTGATTTCGTTTTAAGTGTAAACCTTAAAAAGAGATTTTTTTTTAGGAACTTAAAAGGAGAATATTGTATGGAAGAATGAACTAATTTTATTCTTTGGAAAAACTGCAACTTACTTGCTGAGGAAATTCTCCATCCACTGATTGCAAGTTGATCAAAACCTTGGCTGCTCGATGTAGAGGCGATGGATCTCTTGCAGCCTGTACCAACAAGATTTTAGTACATTATGAACGAGCACATTGTATAGCCCATAAAACAAATCATAGAAACAAAGGAGACCTGTCCAGCATCAATTAGGGTCAGCATGGCCCAACTAGTGTTCACTGCATGAGCACGTTTTCCTTCAAGATTGGTGTAAACCTGATTGAATATAAGCCAGAAGATGGTTAGTGCAGTGGTGCTCACAAATTAAGGTCGAGGACGAGCTATTTAAAAAGAAGGGGAGAGACGAGAGAGGTCATGCTGTGCATTCCATACAAAAGGCATCACCAGGGCCACAAGGACCCAGGACAAAGCAGTGACACACGGCTGGCTTGCCTGATGCGCCACAGTAGCACCAGATAGGCCAAGAACCAGGAGAAAAGAGAGTTGGTTAGTTTATTTCCCTTCCAAAGATCTGGATTGATTAGCCTTTTTCCAGTGAGATTGGTTTGTCAGTGGCAGTTGGTTAAGCAAGAAATAAACTTATCTTCCCTGCCACAATGGTATCCAGTGGGATTTGGTTTGTTAGGGAGTTGGTTAGACGGTTCTTACCAAATGTAATCTGCCTCCTATAAGAGGCAACGTCGATGAATAAAGGCAAGAAAAGAATTACCCTTATCTCTCTCTCTCTCTCTCTCTCTCTCTCTCTGTGTGTGTGTGTGTGTGTGTGTGTGTGTGTGTGTGTGTGTGTGCTATGCACTCGATTTCTCTACCATAGATAGCTCAGGGGAGGCGAGGAGTATAGGTCTTGCCCTCCGTGTTGAGCATGCTTACAACCTCCGTACCAACCCTCAACCCCTCATAAGTCTAGAACATCATGATTACAAACTCGTCCTATGAGTTGCTGGGCGTGACACTACCCCTGGTTTAGCCACTAGCTGATCAACATTTCTGTCAGGTGAAAGCGGGAAGAACGGACAGAGAACACTTAAGATAAATAATGTAACATTCTGGAATGTGCATAGACAGAATATAAAGAGTTCCTCCCTCAACTTAGTTTTCACTGTATCAGTACATAAATTAGGAACATCAAATCCCAATACAGATAATACTATGAAACCTTGACTGTAGCACACAATGCAGCAAAAAAGACCATAAATATAACCATGATACTGGTAGTGGGGAGGTGGCGGCTTTTTTGAAGAAACTTGTAAAAATTACCTGGTCTTGAGATGATAGATAGCTTTCTCCCCAACCACCGGAATGAAGCTCTTTTGACAGCAGAAATTCACAAGCCTTTCTGATTGCAGGACTATTCTTGAATGTCCTACCAACAGCAGTTTGGGCACAGATTTTACGCAATAAATATCTCTTTGCTAAAACCTTGGCTCAGGTGACTGTGAGACCTTCCGACTCGCCCTTTTGGAAGGGTTTGATGAGAGTTAAACAAATCTTTTTCAGCAAGACTAAATTTATTGTTGGGAATGGTACCACGACGAGGTTTTGGGAGGATACGTGGCTTGGGGAGACCCCACTAGCACTTCAATATCCTTCTTTGTATAACATAGTCCAACGTAGAGGTGCCTATGTTGCTACTGTTTTACAATCCGTTCCCCTCAATATCAACTTTAGGCGGACGCTTGTTGGAAATCGTTGGGAGGCCTGGCTCCATCTGGTTCGTCGTTTAATGGATGTCCGGTTGTCTTCTCACCCTGATCAGTTGCATTGGAAACTTACTAAGAACGGTGTGTTCTCGGTCAAATCAATGTATCAGGATGTCATTAACTCTACTGTCATCCCTACCTCCTTACATGTTTGGCAAGTTAAGGTACCCTTACGTATTAAAGTGTTTATGTGGTTTGTGCATAAACAAGTCATTCTGACTAAGGATAACCTTGCAAAACGTAATTGGGTAGGTCCGTCTCGATGTAGCTTCTGTGATCATTCTGAAAACATCAAACACCTCTTTCTCGATTGCCCGTTGGCTAAGATTCTGTGGCGGTCGGTTCATATTGCTTTTAATATTAGTCAGCCCACCTCTATTAGTAT
This sequence comes from Triticum dicoccoides, assembly GCF_002162155.2. Taxonomy (NCBI): domain Eukaryota; kingdom Viridiplantae; phylum Streptophyta; class Magnoliopsida; order Poales; family Poaceae; genus Triticum; species Triticum dicoccoides. The sequence continues at coordinate 592,011,518 of NC_041383.1, forward strand.
GTTATTTGGAACATGGCTAGATGGGGTGGATTCTGACATTGCAAGACACATTCGGGTTGGCGTTTGTGCACTTTTGTGGGCAATATGGAATTGCAGAAATGACTTAGTCTTTAACCGATCAACAAACATTCACTTTTTGCAGGTTATCTTCAGGGCCACGGCGTTCATCCGTATGTGGTCGCTACTCACTCCGACGGAGGCCAGGGAGCGTTTGGTTACTGCGTCTACCCGATGGGAGATGGTAGCTCGGGATATTTTCAACCGGTTTGGATGGCGGTCATGTAATAGGATAGACATGTAGTGATCCTATTGTTTTGCCAGCCGGTTGTGGCTTTGGGCTTTTCTTATTTACAGATTTTGTTATAGTTGCTACTATGACCTTTCGGTACTATGCTACTGGTTTATACTTTTAATAATATGAGCCGTATGCATCTTTCTGATGCAGAGGCTGGGGCGCGTCCCCTTTTCCAAAAAAAAACAGCAGTTAATCCCTTCACTCCAAACCAAGTGCCGTAGGTGAAACAAACAGCCCAAGAACCATACCTGTTGGAGAAAAATAGAGAACATCAATGTTAATTATATGCATTTAGTAGTGGTATTCTTTTTTCAGAACAGTACAGGAGGACCAACTCAATATGTGAATAAGGATAAATAATATAAAAGTCTTAAAACTGATATGACCAACTAATTAGACTGCAAAATCAGCAAAACCAACCAAGTCAAACGACAAGGTTGGAACGTTCCGTTGGCACTTTCCTTGAGCAGCTCCAAATCAGCTAAAGTAGACCCTTTTTTACCTGTAACTATCTGGATGCACCGTATTATAAAAAGCATGTTTAATGCCCAAATACTAACCATGAACCGTCACTTTTTTGAATAGACTCAATGAAATTAGCAGCTTTGCTGATACAGTTGTCCACCTCTTTCCTGAGGTGCCCAGGGTAGAACTCTCTGAATAATGTCAAAGCTTGGATTGCTGCTGATGTACATTCAACATACCTGCCAATTGAGTGTTGCATTATTCAGTTTGTTTCACACATGACAATTAGCGCTAAGGATTGATGATTGAAGAGATATTGTATCTTACGGGTAATCAGTCACAATGTCCCCAAAGGTCTCAGAGGGATTAATAATCTGGATGATTTCAATGAAGTGTCTCAGTATGGAAGTAACATATTCAACATTAGATAAATGAGTTGGAGCTTAAATGAATATTGTTTAGTTCTATTTTTGAACTTTGCAAGAATCTAACTGAAGTGACAAGGAAATTTGTATTCAATTCAACTTGAATAATTAAGAAGTTTACAAGCAACCTGATGGACTTGGCCTTCGGCATTCTACGGTACCAATTACTTCAAAAAGTACAAAAGAGAAGGGTAACTCCCCGGTTTTGATGCTAGCACATCAAAAATTGATTTACAGCACTGCCGCGCTTAGACATGACAAACAAGTAAACAAGGGTCCTGAAAAGAGTTCACTGCTCACCTCCAGCCAGGTATAAGCCCTTGTGAGTTCATATGATGCAAAACCGCCATTATCATTCTGTGAAGGTTAACAAAAATTTTTATAATGAATATGCATCAGATATTTCAAACATATATAAATAGAAGAAATAGTGAAATCAAACAGAAACTGCTGGCAACGAAAACTTGATTTCATCCATACCGAATATAAGTGTGTTGCTGCCATTTCAAGGAGACAACTACCATATTCGACATTCTGTGACCATTTCAATAATCAACAGAAGATGAACATACATAGCCGTCATTTTCCATGACATTTTGCTACGTTAGCAGCCCTTGTCTTAAAGGCATGAAGAAACTTAAAAACAGAGGTAACCTATTTGCATTTACCTAACTGCTGTTATGGAAAATATGAAAAGCTTTATTATCCCAGTACTATTATCTATAGGGCTCAGTGAATATTTCCATGATGTATGTAACTGAAGTTTTTAATCTCACAGTTACCATTCTGCCGGGAAAAACTAATTCAGTAGCTACAAATCTACAATTGACAAAAAGTCCAAAGATGCATTATGTTGCTAGTAAGGAATGAAATCCGGGTCCTCTCTATAAAAAAGAAAGTCCAAAGATGCCTACCATATAAGACATCAAACAATTGAGAGCATCATAAAGCCTATTATCTTCCAGAGGATCTCCTACAACTTGTGGAGAAATCTTCGCTAACAATAATGAGGCCTGCAGGTAAAAGAAAAGGCAACAATGAAAATATATAAGCAAATAATCATTATGGTGTGCTTAGGCCTATATTCAAGCATACCAGCACATGAATGCTAAAGAACACACTTCAACCTGAGAGAGCTATGTTAGCATAAACCTTGTGTAAGCTTCCTGATAGCTTCCCCTTGTGATGTAAAAAGTTTCCTTAGGATGCAAGTCCCAAGTCTAAATCAAGTCTTTAGCTTAGCAAACAAGCCACTAGCGCTTCTGCCTTGTAATCCTTTCCTATAAATAGAGGAGTAGAACACCAGCAAGCTCCAGGCCTCCAGCTCAAGCAGCCCCAACCCCCAATATCCACCGTTTGTGCAGAGCGTCAAAAATAAGCCTGTGTGTTTTTCTAACATTTGGTATTCAGAGCATGTGCCAAAGCTCCTGGAGACATGCTTGTTCCACTAAGAGGTCCGTCTATGAGTCTCTAAGGCGCAACCGCCGTCGCTCCATATCACCGCATCCGCTCCGTGGTTTGCACCGAGACGTCGATGGCTGTGAGGTGCGAGTCAAGCGGGTGATCAAGTAGGTTGGTGGGTTGGCCAAGTACCCGGCGCTCACGCGGATGAACTATGGCGACATGAGCCTGCTCATGAAAGTCATGCTAAAGGCTCATGGTCTATGGGACATGGTGGAGCTCGGCAATGCGGACTTCCAAGAAGACTCGCATGGCACTGGAGGCCATCCTCCATGCTGTACCTGTGGACATGATGCCAAAGCTTGCTATCAAGGCGAGTGCCAAGGAGGCTTGGGAGTTGGGACGCGATAAAGGTGATGGGCGTCAGTGGCGATTATGTCCAGAAGGCCGAGGCGCAGCAGCTGAAGGAGTTCAAGTCGATCTTGTTCTGCGACGAGAAACCATCGATGACTTCGCGCTGCACCTCTCAGTCGCGCCTCTCACTCTCATCTCATCACCCTATCGCCTATCGGCACGCTCGGAGAAACGATCGAGTCGAAAGTAGTAGGGAAATTTCTGCATGTTGTTCCTTCCAAATACACGCAGATTGCTATAGCTATCGAGACTCTTCTCAACCTCTCGACGCAGTCCATCGAAGAGGTGGTTGGAGGACTAAAGGTGACAAAGGATCGGTCTACACTGAGGCATGGCATGTTGCGGCTCGCAGAGGAGCAGTGGCTTGCACGCTGCAAGGAGCATCAGGCCAAGGAAGGAGGTCCTAAGGCCACCAAGAGCGGTGGCTATGGCTATCAACCAAGGAATAAGGGAGGTGGTGGAGGCAACAATTTGAAGGATGGTGCCTAAATTGTGGCCACTATAGCAACTGGGCCAAGGACTGCCGCCAGCCCAAGCGTGAGTAGGTCAATCTGGCCAAGGAGAAAGACGACGTCCACAGTGCCTACTCTGCTCATGGCATAGGATTGTGTGCTCTCCATCACGCCCTACGCTGATCATGGCACAAGATTGTGCGCTCTCCATCACGCCAAAGCCTTCGCAAAGCCAAGTTCACCTCGACGACCGATGCTCGGGTGTTCCTTGGACCATTGATGATGCCCAACGCCTGGAGGGTTGGTACCTCAACATCGGCGCGACAAACCACATGATGGGCCGAGCAGACATCTTCTCTGAGCTTGACTTAGTTATCACGGGTCCGTCTGGTTTGGAGATGGATCAATTGTCAGCATCTAAGGGTGCGGGGCGATGCAGGGAGAACACAAGGCTCACCGGGGTGTACTAGATCCCGTGCTTGAAGAACTCTATCATCTCCGTCGAGCAACTGGACGAGAGCAGCTCCAAGGTGCTAATCGAGGATGGGCTACTTTTCATCTAGGATCAACAGCGCTGCCTCATGGCTCGATCAGTCGAGGCGTCAATCGCCTGTACATGATGCACCTCCACTTGGCTCGTTTAATCTACCTGCTCACCACAATGGCGATGCATGGCTTTGGCATGACCACTTCGGCCGCCTGAACTTCGAGGCGCTGCTAGAGCTAGAGCACGTTGGATAGTTATATGAAGTTTGCATCACTATTAAGCATCGTTGCTGTTCGTCCTTCCCCAAACAAGCGAACTTCCGTGCCAATGATCACGTCGACCTTGTCCACAATGACATTTGCAGCACTATCATGCCGGTGACACCAGGAGGGCAGCGCTTATTTCTATTGTTGGTTAACAATACCACTAGCTTCCTGTGGGTGATTCTCCTAGCCACGAAGAGCAACACATTAGCTACCACCATGTAGATCAAGGCGGCCGTAGAAAACAGGTCTAGGCAATAGGTGCACGTCTTCCGCACAGACAATGATGACAAATTCACCTCGGCAGAGTTCGCACGCTACTGCGAAGAGAGTGGAGTCCAGCGGCACTTCTCCGTGCTATACTCACCCTAAAAAATGGGATTGTAAAGCTCCGAAACCATACGTGGTCGCCACTTCACGCTCAAGCAGAGTTGTCTTCCAGCTGAGTTATGGGGGGAGGAAGTAAACACGGTGGTGTACCTTCTCAACCGTGCACCCACAAAGAGTCCTACCGGGAAGACACCCTTTGAGGCTTGGCACGGCCGCAAGACGGCGACTCACTACATTTTCTCCTTCAGGTGTGGTGTACTTGAATGACGTGCGCCCTAACCTACAGAACCTCAATGACCACATCACTGCCATGGTCTTCATCGTCTATGACGACAACATCAAGGGTTACCATGCGTGCGTGTGCATTTGACCCGTGACGCCATCTTCGACAAGGGCGCCAACTGGGATTGGGCGGCAGAAGCCGGCACTTGCTGCTCCAACCTGCGAATTCATCATCACATAGGCAGTGAACGAAGAGGTACCTGCGGGGATCTCCACCTCCTATCGGTACAGTAGCATCCCCTACGCCCCAACCTTTGATACCTCTCAACGCCCCTTCACCTGCAGCAGCACCAGAGTTTGTGTAGGCACCGCTGAATGATGAAGACTATCTCGACCCGCACCGCGCCAACACGCTAGTCCGCTATCGTCAACAACATTCTAGGAGATGCAACTCGTACAGGCCATGCACCGCGAATGTTGGACGACAGCAAACTTCACTTGGCATGTGCTGGCGAGCTAATCTCTTACGCGAAGGAGTCTTACGATGATGCTTGGTTGGCATCGAGTGAGGAGATGAACTCAATCGAGAAGAATCGCACTTGGGAGCTCGTTGACCAATCGGCTGATTGGGCTGAACTGGGTCTTCAAGCTGAAGAAGAAAGAGGTGGGCGCGGTGATCAAGCAAAAAGCATGCCACGTCGCCAAGGGATACATGCAGCAGGCTGGCATTGACTTTGACTAAGTGCTCGCGCCTGGCACGCATCTCGAACAAGATGCGTGCGACTGCTGCTCGCCTGGCTGCCTAGGAGGGGTGGTCCATCCATCACATGAACTTAAGCCAGCGTTCCTCAACGGCATGCTCAAGGATGTGGTATATGTGATTTAGGCTCCCAGATTCGTTCGTCGCCGAAGAAGAAGGCAAGTTCTATGCCTCAAGAAGGTATTGTACAAGCATCAATGTTGACTTTTTGGGCACGAAGGACCAGGTCATAGACATCCTACAAAAGGAACTAGGGCGAGTTCCATTCCAGGAGCTTCGTGTAGGAATTGGAATGGTCCAAATCAACTCAAAGTTGTCACACAAGGTTTAGCGGGAGAATTGTCCTGGTTCTGAGATTGCGTTGTCTTTCTCCGGGATGAAAACTCAAGATTGGGCGACGACGGTGCTAGTGCACTGTTCTCTTCACGGAGGCATCATCTTTGGAGAACCTTTTCAAAGTCCAGGTGTTGCCATTGGTGGTGGATGTTCCTGCTACAAGGTGTTTTCTATCTCGACATGGCCTTTTTTCTTTCTTTTTTTGGCTGTGTGCATCCTTAATGTCTAGACTCAGCTCTTGACATTACATTATTGCAAAGGCTAGGTATAATTAGTATCTACTTGATATTAATATATTACCTTTATCGAAAAAAAAGCAAAAGTATTAAAACTACTTCAGGATTTTTTTTGAGTGACTTCAGGATTAACTCTTTTAGCATGATGCAAACAGCTATAAGGGACAAGCAGCTCTCGTTCTTCATGGAAGTCTTCATATTGCAGCATGGAAAATGTGGAAGCAAAGAAATATGTATTTTTGGGAATAGATAACCTAATTTTCAGGCACGGAAAAGAGGATTAGGTGATTATCTCCTCATGCAAACTAATAGAATCAAACAAAGTCTGAAACCTGTTTTTTGTTGTCTTCGCTCGATTGTCTTCTATACCTTTTCCTCCTCCCATGTTTCGGTATAGCTTTCATTTGAAGTTATTTTTTTTTATTTGCTTGTATACAGTTTCGGTTTTCCTCTCAGGCATGTTTGCGAGGTTTATGTGTAACGCTCCGGCCATAACCACCGGTCCCTGACCATTAGGCCTGGTGGAATCTAGACTGACCCCACAGACCAACACTAATTTTTTCTGCGCACTTTGTCCTCCCTCGTGCGCACCTGGGATCAACTTTCCAGTCGGTCACCCATCCTCAAATTGCTTCAAGCCAAACATGCTTAACTTTGAAGTTCTTTGAAGATGGGCTTCCGAAAAAGAAGGTGCACCTTGTTGATATGAGTAGCCTATCATTCCTATTAAGCCAGGATGTCACATTATGGTTCCAGTTTCTAGAGAGAAACCAAGAAATCACACCAATCAAAAACAATTTCTTAAGATAGAATTAGGAACATTTCTTGATTTCTATCCAGAGACCAGAAAAAGGGTTTCTTAGTTTTTCAAAAACTAGAAACTGTTTCCTTGAGAAACCGATTCACTACCAAACGGGAGCGAAATATTGAGTTAGGATAACCCTTATAAGTAATGTTTGGACAAAATTCACCTTTAGTCCTTCTGCAGTGCAGTCCGATATAGGCCAACCATGATCAGCCGTAGAGTATGACCATGCACCTTTAGATATGTGCCGGTACCAGTCTTTCTGCTCTCCAGGAGAGTCATCAAGAACCTTCCATACAAAAATTGCCATTTATAAGTACGGAAATTGGCCAAATATTCACCTATAGTTGATAAAAAAAAGGAGCATGTACCTGTGAATTCTTAATGTATTCATGTGCTAGTTTAAGGTAGGACCAAACTCTTCAATAAGATTGGTAGCTACAATGGCTTGAACAGTGAAAGCTGTGTCCCAAAGTTGGCTGCCATTATAACCCTACACGGACAGACGTTAAGTCTCTTGTTACCAAAGCATTAGTTCTGCAAACTTCTCAAAACTTATGATATGCTAAATATTTTAAATAATTATTTTTCTCGACAACGTTAAGTTTTTCAAGGTAGGGATTGAAAAAACAAGTTTCTCAGGGAGGCATCCCAAAATGGTGAGGCCTGGAACCAAGCCCAGTTGGCAGTCCCCTTCACTGGAGATACTAACAAACCAACCTGCTGCTCGGTTATCATTCGGAAGACTGAATAAATAAAGCAAAAGTAAGGGGTAACCGAGCACAGGGAAACAGTTTGTCAGTTCCATAAATGATCACTCAAGTATATACATTAATAAGTTTGTTACTGGAAAATCCATAGAATGGTAAGTATCGGGGATATACCCCGCGGTGTAACCCAGCCGGAAGTATAACCCGGCCGGACTTGGCGACTCACTAATGACCCGCCCTGACTGGACGACTCACTAAGTGACCCGCCCGAACCCGACGACTTATCGGTGACCTGGCAAGCGGATCAGAGGAGCGACAAGACCTGAGGGTCCAGCAGGCTCAAGGCCTAGAAGGCCGGCTGACGTTATGGTAGGCCGGCTTAAGAGGAAAGGCGTGAGGAATATCTCCCTCACAAGGAATCAAGACCCGGACTTGTATCCGGCTTGTAGTAGAAGATAGGCTAGTCCAATCCTATTTGGACTCCACATATAACCCGCCCCTCTAACTTATATAAGGAGGGGCAGGGCTCCCCAAAGAAGCAACAAGAAACAATCTCTAGGGCTAGACACAACTAGAGGAGAGCCGGTTTACGGCGACTCCCTCATGAGCATAGTGAGACCTAGCCTCAAACAGCATGTAGGGCTATTCCGGATGATGTTTCCCGGGGCCCGAAGCTGTCTAAATCCTTGTCTTGCGTGTTGCGTCTCTCGTCCCGATCAACCCCTCTCAAGCTACCGCATAGATGCGTTGGCCTCGCGACTAAGTCCTGACACTAAGGACATCTGCCGTGTTAATTCCATGACAGTTGGCGCCCACCGTGGGGCCCGCGCACGGTGGTGTTGAGTTCTTGGAGGGATCTTTTCAGGGATCAAGAAGTTTGCAATTTTTCGGATGAGCCGGTTTGGAAGGGTTTGCATCAATTTCAAGTGGATCAGTCCAGATTTTAGATCTATGAGATTTAAGGTTCAAGAAAATTAGGGTTACAACTTGTCTATCGCCGTCGTCGGGCAATCTGCCGATATGCAAGAGGCCAACAGGAATTTAGTCCCCGCGTCATTGAGCAATCAGAGGGACGTAATCAAATTTTCGAGGCAACTGTTGTGCGCGGCGTCTAGCGATCCACGAAGCCAGTCAAATCACTAATACGACTAAGTGACCCGTTTGGATTGATTTCCGTTGCGGTGTTCTATAAAAGTCACCGAAACCAACAGGAAGATTCCCTTACACAGTTGCAGAAATCCACCAAAGGCGTCTCGTTTTCCGGATCAGAGGCAAAATTAGCTGCAGCCGCGCGTGGCCGGTCAAGGAAACACGGGCATGTCGTACCATCTACGGACAAGTGCACAAGACCAAAGCAAAAGTACTCCTAGACTAGTACTATCCAAACTAGCACTCTGCCACGTGAAAACCAACATCAGGTATTCTTTTCTGGGAGAAGAGCTAGTATTACTTGAGTACTACTAGATCAGGTGTGTCTTTTCTTAATTACTACTCCCTCCATTCCACAATGTAATGCCTATAGATTTTTATGTAAGTCAAACTTTGCTAACTTTGACCAAGTGTATAGAGAAAACTGTTTATATCTACAATACCAAATATGTACATTCTGAAAATATAACTCACGATGTATCCAACGATGTGCATTTGGTATTCTTGATGTACCTACTTTTCTTTATAGATATGGTCAAAGTTTGTAATGTTTGACTTTTGCAAAAATCTATAGGCACTACATTATGGAACGGAGGAAGTACTTGAGTACTACTAGTCGGAAGAGGACAAGGGCAACTACAGAGTCATACTCACGATAAGGTCAATACAAGAAGAGGAAAGAAGAACCCTGCTTTGAGGAGGACACAGACTGAGTCAACAGAACTGGCCACGACCCGGAGGAAGACAGGGACGTGGACATGGATTCGGCCCTGGACTACGATTGTCACACCCTAGCTAGTCATGCATTAGAGTGTTGCATCATGTTTATTCTTTCACCAGAAACCTGAAATGGGGATGACAGAACCCCCAGTCCCCTCTGAAACCAACTAGGGTTTACTAAAAACTTTTTCAATGAACCTGAAATGCCCTTCTAAAATGCCCATCATTTTTGTCTTGGTTCAGAACCTCTGCCAAAAGTGATGCACATTTTCCTAGGTCATCTTAGGGTTTTTGAATTAAATCATAAATATTTGAATTTGGGCATTTAAAATTATATAAAATATTTAAATGCTCAAATATCTCCAAACTAAAATGTTTCATGTTGGAAATAATCCAACTATGGACCAGGAGTAGTTTGGTGATTTTAGGAGTTGCCTAAGTATTTTATTTAATTCAACAAAGTTGCAGAAGTATTAAAAAACAGAAAACAGAAAAGAAATGGAAAAACTTACCTGGCGCCCAGCACCCGGCCCACCTGCCGGCCCAGCCCAGCGCCGCTCCAGCGAGCTGCTTGCCGGCCAGGCAGGCAGGCAGGTGCCCGACGGCGACCACAGCGCGCGCCACGCACCTGCTCGCCGCCTCGCCGCTCCCCTCGCCCGGTGACGTCGTGGATCGGCCTTCCTCGCTCCCCCGAACCCCC
>NC_041383.1:592022257-592034557 GCF_002162155.2 Triticum dicoccoides
GACGCCACCATCGCCGTGCCTTCGTCGTAGCCGTGCTCCCCGCCGCCCGTGCGTCCTCTCATCGTGTCCAGGAGCTCCGCCGCTGTCCACTCCATCGAGCAAGCCGAGCCCCAGCGCTCGCAACGCCCGAGTCCACCGCAACGACCTCGCCCGAACCGCCGTCGCCGGAGATCCCCTTCAACGCCGTCGTCGCTCCGATCCATCTCCGGCCACACCAAGGGCTTCGTCGCACTCACTGTGAGCTTAGCAATCTTCCCCCCCCTCCTTTTCTTGCTCCCGAGCCGTGTAGCGACCTCCCGGAGCTCAACCGCACCCACCGCCGTGGAGCTCGTCGCCGACGTGCTCCCAGTCACCCTCCGACCACTCCACGGTGTCCATCATGCTCACCGTGTCACTTAACACCTAGCTAGCTACTCCCCGAGCCTCACCGACCCCTCTAGCGTCAAGTTCGTCTTCGGCCGAACCCCGGTGGCCGCCAAAGTCGTCGCCGGCGCCAACTCCGGCCACCCCGACCCCAACGGACTCCACCAAGAGCTGCGGCTCGTCCTCAGCTCCACTCCGGTGGTCTCCGCGACCCATTTGGTGGCCGAAACGGCTAAAACCACTTCCGCCGCCGCGTCGGGCTCGCCGGCGGCTAAACGCCGGTGCAGCCGACCCGGGTTTGACCACGGGTGGGCCCTGGTTGACTCTCCTGAGTCAATGCCAGGTGGGGCCCAGCCCTGCTAATTAAACAGGTTTAGTTTAATTAAATTCTAATTAATCTAATCACACTGACACGCGGGACCCACTGTCAGGTTTGACCCGGACGTGTCCCGTTGACCTGCTGACGTCACACTGACGTCAGGCTGACGCAATAATTGATTTTCTGAAATTAATCTAATATAGGAAATTCCAGAATATAGTTTAAACTTTAAAAAATCATAACTTTTATTCTGTAACTCCAAATCAGACAAATTATATATGAAAAATGATCAGAAAAATCCAACCTATCCATCTGTACTATTTTCATGCATGATTAAACAAGTTAACCTGATGTTTAATGCAGAACAAGGAAAAGCACTTTAAAAGGCTATGTTTGAGTTTGAAATTTGAATCTTTGATTCAAATTGGTTCAAACCCTTCTGGTCTTAGTTGCATTAGCCAACACACTCATATTGCTATGTTTCATGCATGCATCATATTGTTGCACATTGTTTGGTGATGGTTGTGTATCGGTGTTTTTGCGGCAGGTTCTGTCTCCGAGGAGTACCGTGATTACCCTAACGAAGAACCGTATCAGTGCATCGAACCATCAGGCAAGCAACCAACCATTTGATCATATCGATACAATCCCATGTTCTCGCTCCTGCTCTCTTTTACTGCATTAAGACAACGCATTTCAAACTGCTGTGTGCTACGGTAGTTGAACCCATTTCCTCTACATGACCTGTCATTGCCACAGTAACTAGATGAAACCCACTAGCATGTGTAGGAGTTGATTGAGCCATATGTATGTGTTGTTCCTACCTTGCTATGCCTGCTATGCTTAGAGTCGTGTCAGGTCTGGTTCATCTGGGTGATGGCTAGAGTGAAATGATTATGTCGGGAATGAGAGTGGTGTGGTGAACACGATTTGGTAAAGGTATCGATGAGAGGCCATGTAGGAGTACATGGTGGGTTGTTTCATTGAAGCCGACCTTAAGCACTGAGATCTGTATGTGTGATTTAAGATACAGCTACTACCATGCATTGGGCCCTGAAATATGACCCCGCTCGACTTCTTATTCACCCTAGCTCTCTGTCCAGGAGTTGCAAGTAGTTTCTGGTGTTTGTAGCCTACTGGAGGCCGTGGACAGCGCTGACCGTAGGGGTGGGCTGTGATGCGGTAGGTACGTGGCCGGGTGTATCGAATACCCGTTAGGTATCTCGGGAACCCTGTTCACATCGTTCGGGGCCGTATGGGAAACCTCGGCCGGACTCCCTGCGGATGGAACCTGGATAGGCGATAAACCTGGACTAGAGGCTTAGGTGTTTAGGTAGGTCGTGGTCTACACCCACGTCGGTTTTCGCTTGAAGTCTGCCGAGCACATGTCGTGTGCAGACGCTAAGTGGTGGAAACATGTATGAAGAAGTACACCCCTGCAGGGTTATCATGATCTATTCGAATAGCCGCGTCCGCGGTAAAGGACTACTTGGTTGCCTATACAGTTCATAGACAAGTAAATGGAAACTACTAAAAGCCTCAAGATAAGTGTGAGTGCCGAGGATGGCTCTTCCGTAGGAAGACGGAGGTGGATCCTCGGTAGTGTATTGAAGTGGTGAGTAGTGGACTCGTGTGCGCAAAACCATTTCAAGTTGAAGTATCGTAGGATAGTCTAGCCAAGAGTCAAAGCTGGCTTGCTGCAATAACTCCACCAACCCTTCTTGATAATATGCATGTATGTAGGATCTGATGTAAGTCTTGCTGAGTACCTTTGTACTCATGTTGCTATAATTTACATTTTTTTCAGAAGACGTTGCAACCCCTTCTGATGGGTTCTATGTAGACGTTGACATCAACGAGTAGGCTAAAGGCCCAGGTGGTGACCCTGAGCTTGTGAAGGACCATGTAGTATAGCTAGGCTTTCCAAGCCTCTTTTATTTTACTAGTTGTCTGTACTCAGACAAGTTACTTCCGCTGCTGGTTTGTATGACTGTATGACTTGCATGTTGGGTCGTGAGACCCGTACCTTTGTGTATGTTATGTATGGCTCCCTGAGCCTTAAATAAAGTACTTGTGTCGTAGAGTCATGTTGTGATGCTTCGTTGTATTTGCACATATCGAGCATATTGTGTGTATGATTGAAATGCTTGGTATGTGTGGGATCTGACTATCTAGTTGTTTATCTTTAGTAGCCTCTCTTACCGGGAAATGTCTCCTAGTGTTACCGCTGAGCCATGGTAGCTTGCTACTGCTCTGGAACACTTAGGCTGGCCGGCATGTGTCCTTCTTCGTTCCTGTGTCTGTCCCTTCGGGGAAATGTCACGCTTTGAGTACCGGAGTCCTGTTAGCCCGCTACAGCCCGGTTTACCGGAGTCCTGCTAGCCCAGTGCTACAGCCCGGACCCACCTGCTGATGACCGACACGTTCGAAGCTGGGTCATGGATGCCTGTCCCTGTAAGTCTGTGCCACTTTGGGTTTACGACTAGTCATGTCAGCCCGGGCTCTTTATCATATGGATGCTAGCGACACTTTCATATACGCGAGCCAAAAGGCGCAAACGGTCCCGGGAAAAGGTAAGACGACACCCGTGGGGATACCGTGCGTGAGGCCGCAAAGTGATATGAGGTGTTACCAGCTAGATCGATGTGACATCGAGTCGGGGTCCTGACAGCGTTGGTAGCTTTAGTTGCATTAGCCCAACACACTCATATTGCCATGTTTCATGCATGCATCATATTGTTGCACATTGTTTGGTGATGCCTGTGTATCGTTATCCTTTACGACAGGATCTGTCCCCGAGGAGTACCGTGACTACCCTAACGAAGAACCGTATCCGTGCATCGAACCATCAGGCAAGCAACCAACCATTTGATCATATCGATACAATCCCATGTTCTCGCTCCTGCTCTCTTTTACTGCATTAAGACAACACGATTCAAACTGCTGTGTGCTACGGTAGTTGAACCCATTTCCTCTGCATGACCTGTCATTGCCACAGTAACTAGATGAAACCCACTAGCATGTGTAGGAGTTGATTGAGCCATATGTATGTGTTGTTCCTACCTTGCTATGCCTGCTATGCTTAGAGTCGTGTCAGGTCTGGTTCATCTGGGTGATGGGCTAGAGTGAAATGATTATGTCGGTAATGAGAGTGGTGTGGTGAACACGATTTGGTAAAGGTACCGATGAGAGGCCATGTAGGAGTACATGGTGGGTTGTTTCATTGAAGCCGACCTTAAGCACTGAGATCTGTATGCGTGATTTAAGATACAGCTACTACCATGCATTGGGCCCTGAAATATGACCCCGCTCGACTTCTTATTCACCCTAGCTCTCTGTCCAGGAGTTGCAAGTAGTTTCTGGTGTTTGTAGCCTACTGGAGGCCGTGGACAGCGCTGACCGTAGGGGTGGGCTGTGATGCGGTAGGTACGTGGCCGGGTGTACCGAATACCCGTTAGGTATCTCGGGAACCGTGTTCACATCGTTCGGGGCCGTATGGGAAACCTCGGCCGGACTCCCTGCGGATGGAACCTGGATAGGCGATAAACCTGGACTAGAGGCTTAAGTGTTTAGGTAGGTCGTGGTCTACACCCACGTCGGCTTTCGCTTGAAGTCTGCCGAGCACATGTCGTGTGCAGACGCTAAGTGGTGGAAACATGTATGAAGAAGTACACCCCTGCAGGGTTATCATGATCTATTCGAATAGCCGCGTCCGCGGTAAAGGACTACTTGGTTGCCTATACAGTTCATAGACAAGTAAACGGAAACTACTAAAAGCCTCAAGATAAGTGTGAGTGCCGAGGATGGCTCTTCCGTAGGAAGACGGAGGTGGATCCTCGGTAGTGTATTGAAGTGGTGAGTAGTGGACTCGTGTACGCAAAACCATTTCAAGTTGGAGTCTCGTAGGTTAGCCTAGCCAAGAGTCAAAGCTGGCTTGCTGCAATAACTCCACCAACCCTTCTTGATAATATGCATGTATGTAGGATCTGATGTAAGTCTTGCTGAGTACCTTTGTACTCATGTTGCTATAATTTACATTTTTACAGAAGACGCTGCAACCCCTTCTGATGGGTTCTACGTAGACGTTGACATCAATGAGTAGGCTAAGGCCCAGGTGGTGATCCTGAGCTTGTGAAGGACCACGTAGTATAGCTAGGCTTTCCAAGCCTCTTTTATTTTCCTAGTTGTCTGTACTCAGACAAGTTTCTTCCGCTGCTGGTTTGTATGACTGTATGACTTGAATGCTGGGTCGTGTGACCCGTACCTTTGTGTATGTTATGTATGGCTCTCTGAGCCTTAAATAAAGTACTTGTGTCATAGAGTCATGTTGTGATGCCTTGTTGTGTTTGCACATATCGAGCATATTGTGTGTATGATTGAAATGCTTGGTATGTGTGGGATCTGACCATCTAGTTGTTTATCCTTAGTAGCCTCTCTTACCGGGAAATGTCTCCTAGTGTTACCACTGAGCCATGGTAGCTTGCTACTGCTCTGGAACACTTAGGCTGGCCGGCATGTGTCCTTCTTCGTTCCTGTGTCTGTCCCTTCGGGGAAATGTCACGCATTGAGTACCGGAGTCCTGTTAGCCCGCTACAGCCCGGTTTACCGGAGTCCTGCTAGCCCAGTGCTACAGCCCGGACCCACTTGCTGATGACCGACACATTCGTTGCTGGGTCATGGATGCCTGTCCCTGTAAGCACTGTGCCACTTTGGGTTTACGACTAGTCATGTCAGCCCGGGCTCTTTATCATATGGATGCTAGCGACACTATCATATACGTGAGCCAAAAGGCGCAAACGGTCCCGGGCAAAGGTAAGGCGACACCCGTGGGGATACCGTGCGTGAGGCCGCAAAGTGATATGAGGTGTTACAAGCTAGATCGATGTGACATCGAGTCGGGGTCCTGACAGCGTTGGCATCAGAGCCGGACTGCCTGTAGGTTCTCCAAGCCAAACTGGTCGATGTTGAGTCTAGAAATTCTTTAGTTATATGTAGGGGAATTGTTTGTGGGTTGGAACGTAAGGCTCTTTTTACTCCTTTATCTTATGACATTCTGATCTGAGTCAGTCTATTCTTCCACCGGGGGTTAAGGAATTAGGATCTATTCTCTCTATCAGGATCACGTGTTACTAATCAGTAGTACCTTATAGGTTTGATGGATACAAGCCTAGTTCAATTCTACTACCACATTATGTTGCTAGGATGGACTCAGAACTTTGATATGATGATGTTGAGTGTGTATGAAATCCTTTGTCAAATGTCTCAAAATCCTTCTTGAGCATTTACAGCTGTTATGCTGCCGAAATTTTGCTAGAAATTCTAATGCCTTTGCATTATGATTGTGCTTTCAGATGGCCACTCGCGACCTCAATCAAGTGGTTCACCTGACTCGATGCCTAGATGTACCCGGTCATACCGCCATGTTGGTCAGGGTAATGACTGAGGCTGGATACCGTTGGTATCCTGAGTACACGGTCGAAGAGCAATTCCGAGACTTTAATCAAAGCCAGTATCTCTGCACTGTCAGGATATTTCCATCTTATCCTGGGTCCACCGAGCCCCTTCACTGCTCCTATGGACTCGGGGTTACTATTGAGATGGCTGTGCAGGACGCCGCCTACTCTATGATGACCATCATGCAAGTCAGGTCTGGCCTATTTCGGGACTCTGATTTCCGGTATATGCCAGGATCACTTCCGGGAGCACAAGGGTATCTCCAGGCTATCTATGCTGACCCCACCCAGGAGGATTCACGGACTCGCACTACTGCTGAGATGCTCGAGGATAAGGACCGTGAAAATCGGGCCTTGAGGTTAGAGCTCTTCAATACCCGTGCTGACCATTGGGCCACATTGACTCGGTTTGCACCGGCGGTGCAAGCTGGATATTCGGATATGCGCGATCTCTATCCTGTGAGATCTGCTCTGCCAGACGTGATGGGTTGGCGTGATGTAGGAGGCATCACCCCACCTCGCGGTCCCCGCAGGCCACCGTCTGTTGGTCCAAGACCTCATCCTAGTCCCTATGGTCCACAAGCTCCGCGAGATCGTCTGTTTCCGGATGATCATGTTGAGCTTCCAGGCTATGGAGGTGACTTCTACGAGGACTACTACGGATCGGTCTGAGTTAGTGGTAGTATCACTAGTTCGTGTTAGCTGTGTCGTCTATCGTCCTGCGTGACTCATGGGATATGACCTAGTTGTATCGCATTCCGGAGGTGTAGAAAATTAATGTATAGGAGCTTGGAATGCCTCCGATGAGATGTAATCCTCTTTTCACCGTAATAGTACCTTGTTTGGTCTTGTACTAAACCTTGTATGGTGTGTATGACGATGGAATAAAGAAGCAGTTTCTGTATCTACCATGTCATACGGATGATCATCTTGCATTCCGAGTTATTCCTTACATTCTGTATTCCATGTCGGAATTTTATCATTCTTACTAAATCATTGTCTTGTTTACCTAGGATGGTCAACACGCGCACTAACCCTGCTCCTCAAGAGCAGGCAGAAGGCAGTGAAGTCAGGAATGCAAATCTGCCTCATCCTCCTTCCCTAGCCGAGGTTATGATGGAAGCCGAAAGAAACAAGCGGGAGACCAACCGTTTGTTGGAGCATATTGAACAGAACACAGCACAGCATCAGAGGACTAACGTGGTGTCACTCAGTGATTTCATCAAGTTACATCCACCCACGTTCCACCACTCCGTCGAGCCTCTCGACGCTGATGACTGGCTTCGCAGTATCTCTCACAAGCTGCGTTCCGCGCTAGTAGCTGAGGCCGACAAGGTCACCTTTGCTGCATATCATCTTGAAGGCCCCGCCAGTCTATGGTGGGAGAATTATGGAGCTATGCGCCCAGCGGGCCATGTCACTACTTGGGCTGAATTCAGCGAGGCTTTCCGTGAACATCACATTCCGGAGGGTCTCATGGACCGTAAACGTGAGGAATTTTGCAGTTTCACTCAGGGCCGACTCTCTGTGGATGCTTACAGCAGGGAGTTCGGTAACCTCGCACGATATGCAACTGAGGAAGTTTCTACTGATGCCAAAAAGCAAGCAAGGTTCCGTAAGGGACTTAGTCCTGAGCTTCGTCGCGACCTCCGTCTGCATGAGTGCACATCTTTTCAGAAACTTGTTAACAAGGCCATCAGTGCTGAGACTGGTCAGACTGATTATGACGCAACACGCAAGCATGGCCGTGACATGGGTTCCTCATCCGGTGCTGGTCCTCAGAAGCGCCGCGTGTGGGTGCCCAACACCGCCCTGCCACCCAGGTTCACACCGAGGCCATCTTTCCAGGCGCCTCGCCCTGTTCAACAGTCTGCACCAGCCAAGCCCTATGGGGGTCCAACCAACAATGCTCCTCCACGTACCAGTTCCGTGACTTGTTTCAAGTGTGGGGAATCTAGCCACTATATGCGTGAGTGTCCCCAGACCAACCCCAACCATTCTTCTAAAGCTGTTGGCCGTGGCAAGCCGACAGGGAAAGTGTTCCACGCCAAGCCGGCCACCGCTACACGTGGCCACGTCAACTGTATCTCTGCCGAAGAAGCTCAAGAGGATCCCAACGTCGTTCTCGGTACGCTCCTTGTTAATTGCCACCCGGCATCTGTTCTTTTCGATACAGGAGCCTCTCATTCATTTATATCCGAGAACTATGCTCGTTTGCATAACACCGCATTCTGTGACATGCCATCCACTATGGAAATTTCTACTCCCGGTTCTAGATGGCAGACCTCCAGGGTAAGTTATGGAAATGAAATCCAAGTCGACAGACTTGTTTTCCTTGCATCTTTGATAGCTCTCAAATTTTCAGATATTAATATCATTTTGGGTATGGACTGGATGTCAGCTCATCATGCCAAAATTGATTGCTTCTCTAGGACTGTCCAACTCACTCATCCTTCGGGCAAGATAGTCAATGTCTTGACCCGGTTAGCCGAGCGACAATTATATTCTCTTAACGCCAGCCCTTTGCCAGACCTTGAGGACGTTCCGGTAGTCCGTGACTTCCCGGATGTCTTCCCAGAGGAATTGCCAGGTGTTCCACCTGACAGGATGTTGAGTTCGTAATAGACCTCATTCCAGGAACCGTTCCGATTGCTAGAAGACCCTATAAGATGGCACCACTAGAACTAGCCGAGCTTAAGAAACAACTCGATGAGTCCTTGAAAAAGGGTTTCATCCGACATAGTTCATCTCCGTGGGCTTGCCCCGTCCTCTTCGTCAAGAAGAAGGATGGTACGGACCGGATGGTTGTAGATTACCGACCTGTCAATTTGGTCACAATCAAGAACAAATATCCGCTCCCTAGGATCAACGACTTGTATGATCAGCTCGCTGGATCCTCAGTCTTCTCCAAAATGGATTTGAGGTTGGGCTACCATCAAATCAAAATCAGAAACGGGGACATTCCTAAAACGGCCTTTGTTACTCGTTATGGCCAATACGAGTACACCGTCATGTCCTTCGGTTTAACCAACGCTCCAGCCACCTTTTCTCGGTTAATGAACTCAATCTTCATGGAGTATTTGGATAAATTCGTCGTAGTTTATCTCGATGATATACTCATCTACTCCAAGAACGAGGAGGAACATGCCGAACATCTAAGGCTAGTGTTGAAGAAACTTCGAGAGCATCGCCTTTATGCCAAATTTTCTAAATGTGAATTCTGGTTGTCAGAAGTGACCTATCTGGGTCATGTAATATCTGGTAAAGGTATTGCTGTTAACCCTGAGCGAGTTCAAGCCGTCCTTAATTGGACTCCACTTGAATCGGTCAAGCACGTTCGGAGTTTTCTAGGCTTAGCGAGTTATTGCCGTCGCTTTGTCGAAAACTTCTCCAAAGTTGCTAAACCTCTAACCGAACTCCTCAAGAAAGATAAAAAGTTCGAATGGACTCCACAATGTGAGCACAGCTTTCAGGAACTGAAAAGATGCCTGACTTCTGCTCCCGTACTGGTACCGCCAGACTTCTCTAAGGACTTTGTTATCTACTGCGACGCCTCGCGACAAGGATTAGGTTGCATTCTCATGCAAGATCGACATGTAATTGCTTACGCTTCACGGCAACTGCACCCACATGAGGAGAATTATCCTACTCATGATCTAGAGCTTGCAGCCGTAGTCTATGCACTTAAGACCTGGCGACATTACCTCCTCGGTAACCGTTGCGAAATATTCACTGACCACCAAAGTCTGAAGTACATTTTCACCCAACCGGATTTGAATCTCAGGCAAAGACGTTGGGTTGAGTTGATCACAGATTTCGACTTAGGAATAACTTACACCCCAGGGAAAGCCAACGTCATGGCTGATGCGCTAAGTCGTAAATCTTATTGTAACAACCTGATGTTACAACAAGGTCAACCGCTTCTCCATGAGGAATTTCGGAAGCTTAACCTTCACATTGTTCCTCAAGGATTTCTTTCCACCTTGGTAGCGAAACCTACTCTTACGGATCAAATCATCGCTGCCCAAAAGCGAGATAAGGGAATATCTAAAATCAAAGAGAACATTGCTAGCGGAGGTGCTAGTTGTTTCTCCACAAATGATCATGGTGTTGTGTACTTTGAGAACCGTCTAGTGGTTCCCAAGAACCAGCATCTACGACAGTTGATCCTTAAGGAGGCTCATGAATCTCCTCTCACCATTCATCCCGGTAGTACCAAGATGTATCAGGACCTACGCCAGAGGTTCTGGTGGACTAGGATGAAGAGAGAAATTGCTCAGTATATTGCTAATTGCGACGTCTGTCGTCGTGTAAAAGTAGAGCATCAACGGCCTGCTGGCACCCTTCAACCCTTAGCTATTCCTGAATGGAAATGGGATAAAATTGGTATGGATTTCATTACCGGTTTTCCCAGGACCAAGAGAGGGAATAATGTTATTTTCGTCGTTGTCGATCGTCTTTCCAAAGTAGCCCATTTCCTACCTGTTCGTGAGAATATAACCGCTAGTCAATTGGCAGACTTATACATCTCCCGGATAGTGTCTCTCCATGGTGTTCCTTTGGAAATTAACTCGGATCGAGGAAGTCTTTTCACCTCTCGATTTTGGGAAAGTTTCCAAAATGCTATGGGAACCCGCCTTTCCTTTAGCACCGCTTTTCACCCTCAATCGAGTGGTCAAGTGGAACGCATCAACCAGATCCTAGAAGACATGCTTCGAGCCTCTGTTATCTCATTCGGAATGGATTGGGAGAAGTGCCTTCCATTTGCCGAATTCGCTTACAACAACAGCTATCAATCTAGCTTGGGTAAAGCCCCTTTTGAAGTTCTCTATGAACGACGGTGTCGAACACCCCTTAACTGGTCAGAGACCGGGGAAAGACAATTCTTTGGCCCGGATATGATTCAGGAAGCGGAAGAGCAAGTTCGCATCGTTCGTGAAAAGTTGAAAATAGCCCAATCTCGTCAAAAGAGTCAATATGACCGAAAACATAAGGCTATGACTTTCGAGGTTGACGAGAAGGCTTACCTTCGGGTTACCCCTCTGAAGGGAACCCATCGTTTCGGTATCAAAGGCAAATTGGCTCCTCGTTACATTGGACCTTTTCGCATTCTCGCTAAACGAGGAGAAGTTGCCTACCAGTTGGAACTACCTCCGCACCTCTCCAGAGTCCACGATGTCTTCCACGTTTCTCAACTCAGGCGTTGCTTCTCGGATCCTATCCGTGGAGTGGACTACGAAACGCTTGATCTCCAAGATAATCTTACATATCGAGAGTACCCCATTCGTATCCTCGATCAGGCCGAGCGTACCACTCGACGTCATAATATCAAGTTTCTCAAAGTTCAATGGTCGCACCATTCTGAGGATGAAGCAACTTGGGAAAGGGAGGATCGTCTTCGACTCGAGTATCCCGCCTTCTTCCCGGAGGAACCTAAATCTCGGGACGAGATTCTTTTGAGTGGGGGTGAGTTGTCACATCCTAGCTAGTCATGCATTAGAGTGTTGCATCATGTTTATTCTTTCACCAGAAACCTGAAATGGGGATGACAGAACCCCCAGTCCCCTCTGAAACCAACTAGGGTTTACTAAAAACTTTTTCAATGAACCTGAAATGCCCTTCTAAAATGCCCATCATTTTTGTCTTGGTTCAGAACCTCTGCCAAAAGTGATGCACATTTTCCTAGGCCATCTTAGGGTTTTTGAATTAAATCATAAATATTTGAATTTGGGCATTTAAAATTATATAAAATATTTAAATGCTCAAATATCTCCAAACTAAAATGTTTCATGTTGGAAATAATCCAACTATGGACCAGGAGTAGTTTGGTGATTTTAGGAGTTGCCTAAGTATTTTATTTAATTCAACAAAGTTGCAGAAGTATTAAAAAAACAGAAAACAGAAAAGAAATGGAAAAACTTACCTGGCGCCCAGCACCCGGCCCACCTGCCGGCCCAGCCCAGCGCCGCTCCAGCGAGCTGCTTGCCGGCCAGGCAGGCAGGCAGGTGCCCAACGGCGACCACAGCGCGCGCCACGCACCTGCTCGCCGCCTCGCCGCTCCCCTCGCCCGGTGACGTCGTGGATCGGCCTCCCTCGCTCCCCCGAACCCCCCAGACACCCCCTCTCGTCTCCAGCTCCTCCCCCTCGCGCTCCCCCGCCATGACC